>NC_046246.1:3705671-4076342 GCF_009819885.2 Catharus ustulatus
CTTTGGAGCACATAACATCTGCTGAGATGACAAAGTTTTCACTCGGATAAAAATCTAAATTTAATCCTCGCCCTGAGCATTTCCCTTCAGCTCCGTGGGTCGTGTGTGGGGGAAGCAGAGGCAGCACCATGCACAGCTCTGGGCACAGCAGTGACCAGCACCAGAGCACAGCTCAGACCTGCTGCCAGAGAGCAAAGGAATTCTCATCACAAGCATGAACCATTCTGGGCTGTCAGGAGCAGAATCAAGGACAAGGGACAGAGGAGTGTGAAGCCAGGCAATGCAAACCCCCTGAGGTTCAGCTGTCAGCAGCCCCACCGAGGCTGTGATTTGAGGACAAAGGGAGTGGCACTTTTCCCCCCGAGGTATCCAGATTATAGCTTTTACACATCCAGAATAATCCTCCCCAGCTGCAGGGAGCCTGGTCAGGGGGCTGCCAGGGGAGCCCTGCATTTGCATGGAAATGTGCCTGGGCTGAGCTGCTGTGCTCTGCTGAGCCCAGCACAGTCCAGCTCTGCTCCTGCTTGCCCCAGGGCTGCTCCTCTAAACCTGCCTGCCCAGGGACACCGTGGTTTAGGGGCAGGGCAGGAGCAGGGCACCCTGCAGCAGGGGCTGCCTGCGCTCCTTACCCATCTTGTGGCACCTCTGAGCCTCCCAAAGATTTGTGGTGAGGTTCCACAGGGTCCTGTGTTGGAGGACAGGTGTCTGCTAAGAAAGGCAGGAGCTTCTCTTTGAAATGGAGAATGTAAACCCCTTCCCTCCAAATCATTATAATTTTGAAATCAAGGGGCTCTCAGGCAAAGATATGGGAATAGGAATAACAGTTCTTTACTAGGGAAATTAAAATAGAAATACAGCACTACAAAGAAACAAACCCAAGCCCTGCCAGAGTCAGAATCCAAGCTGACAGCCGTCAGTCAGGCAGGGTGTTGGCAGCAGTCCCATCCCATGGTGGCTGCATCCTCCTGCAGTGACAGATGTGGCTCAGTTGGAGCAGTGCTCCTGTACAAGGTGCAGTTTCCTCCCAAGCTCCAGTGGTGATGTGGAAGGGTCTGGTTTTCCTCTGGGATCCAGTGGGAAAGGCTGCTCTGATGTTCCAAATCTCAGTTTTTATCTGGGTAGGAAATGTTTGGCTCTTCCCACTGGCTGGAGCAACTCCCCGTGGGATGATGGAATTTTATCAGCCATGCCCTGGGACTCAGTGGCCATGAACAGGAGAGATCTCCTGGAGGGAGGATGGGCTGTGCAAAGATAAAGAACACTGCCCCAGCTGGTTTAACAGCTGTGCCATTAACAGGAGATATCCCACAGAGATCAGGATCACTGCCCCAGCTGGTTTAACAGATGGTGATAGAATACACATTTCTGATCACATTCTGTATCCAAGACACAGTGCCACACCTGTGACAGCAGAGCTGGGGTGTGGGCAGGAATTCCAAATTAAGTTCATGAGCAGTAGAACTAGAGAAATCTTAAAAAATCACAAGAATGACAATAGTGCCACAGAATAAATCATTATGTAAACATGGGCAGAGCTCGAGGGCTCAGCCTGGAGAAAAGGAGGCTCAGTGGGAACCTTCTGGCTCTGCACAATCCCCTGACAGGAGGGGACAGCCAGGGGGAAGCTGGGCTCTGCTGCCAGGGAACAAGGGACTGGACACGAGCAAATGGCCTCACGCTGTACCTTTGGCAGTTCAGATTGGATATTGGGGACAATTTATTCACCCAAAGGATTGTTAAGCCCCGGCACAGATTGCCCAGGGCAGTGATGGACTCCCCATCCCTTGAGGGATTTATGACACGTGGATATGGCACCTGGGGACATGTTTGTGGTGGCCTTGGCAGTGCAGAGGGAATGATTGGACTCAATCTTGGATGTTTTTTCCAACCAAGCAACCTTCTGTCAGATCTACACTGTGGAGAGCTACGGCTCAGGCTGCTCCACTGAGTTTTCCTGGGCAGCCAGCTGGAAGGTGCTGCTCTAGCAGCCACAAGCAATGGCCCAGAAGACAGCTCCCTGGAACCAGAGCTCCAGCAGAGTCACACACCGAGCTGCAGAGCTCCCACCCAGGAGCACTGGCCAGGATTGCTGCACCAGGCAGCCGAGGCCTGTGGAGCTGCACAGCCAGGCTTTGTTCAGTGATTCATTATTCTGAAGTGCTGAATAATTCAGCACGCAGGATTAACAGCATATGCCACTGAAACATTCCATATGGAGCACGGCTCCCTCGGGAGCTGCTCTCTCCAAAGGCAGCAGCACACCTCCCCGTGCTCTCAGCCTGGGCTGTGGGCAGGGGCTCCTTGGCAGCATCACAGCCCAGACACCGTGGGCTCGCTGGGCTCCTCTGCCATCCCAGGCTGGAGCTCTAGAAATAAGGGAATACAAAGGGATGGAGGAAAAGAAATCTCCTCTCCCATCCCTCCTGCCCAAAACACCAGACAGGTGCCAGCCAGCAAAGCTCCAGCCTCACCACCCTGAAGCTCTGGCCAGGGCAGCGCTCACAGCCTCACACAAGACACACTCAAACAAATTTGTCTCCTCATGACTTCAGTTTCCTGCAGCCTTTTTGAGGAGGCGACTTTGTTCTCCTCACTCCTTTCTACAGACAGATTCCCGCCCACAAGCCAGAAAACTTGTATGAGCAGAGGCAGCTCTGGCCACACTGTTCTCACAGCTGTCCAAAGGCAGCCACACATCAGTGACACACTCACGAACCGCAGCCCAAAAACGTCTACGTGGGCAGCTCCTGTGACAATCTGAACATTGCATCAGCCCTTCCTTGTCCTGGAGGAATTTTTGCCATCAGTGGAAAGAAAAAGGCTGTCTCCTGGAAGACAGAGTGAGAACAGCACACAGCTCTTGCTCCTAGGCACACTGAGCAGCCAGGGCTGCACTGACCTATCAACTCAGACAGAACCAGCTCTGGCATTCTCCCATGTTTCAATCAATAACTGAACAGAAGGTGATACCCAATCCAGAAGATAAAAATCTCAGTAGATTAAATTAACTTGTACAGTGTAATCAACATTCATTAAGCCAATTTAGTCAAGCAATGACCTCAGCAGCTTTCACTAAATCATATCCTTAAATGTCACATCCACATGAAGATCTTGCATAAGTCCTTTCCAATTACATCTTATTAAAATTTTTTAATAAATGCATGTAGCTGGAGTGGTCTGTGTGCAGTGAGCATCAACACTCACAGGTGTGAGGGCCAGTGCCACCCCCCTGTGTGGCATTACCTGCACAGGGTAATTACAGGCACCCATGTACCCAGCTCACAGACTGTCCTGGTTTGGAGGACAGGTGTCTGCTGAGAAAGGCAGGAGCCTCTCTTTGGAATGGAGAATGTAAACCCCCTCCCTCCAAATTATTATAATTTTGAAATCAAGGGCCTTTCCGGCAAAGATATGGGAATTAGGAATAACAGTTCTTTACTAGGGAAATTAAAATAGAAATACAGTACTACAAAGAACAAACCCCAAACCCTGACACAGTCAGAGTACAGCCTGACACCCTGTCAGGCAGGGTGTTGGCAGCAGTCCCATCCCATGGTGGCTGCATCCTCCTGCAGTGACAGATGTGGCTCAGTTGGAGCAGTGCTCCTGTACAAGGTGCAGTTTCCTCCCAAGCTCCAGTGGTGATGTGGAGCAATCCCGTTTCCCTCTGGAGTCCAGTGGAGAAAGGGGCTCCCTTAGTGTCCCAAAACCTCTGTTTTTATCTTGGTAAGAAATGTTGGGCTCTTCCCCCTGGCTGGAGCAACTCCCAATGGGATGCAGTAATTTTATCAGTCCCACAGTGGGACTCAATGGCCATGAGCAGAAAATGACTGGCTGGAGGAAGGATGGGTTGTGAAAAGATAAAGAACACTGCCCCAGCTGGTTTATAAACCATGGCCATGAACAGGAGATATCCCATGAGATAAAGAACACTGCCCCAGCTGGTTTCAATGGATGGCCCATTAGCAGAATATCTCCCACAGAGATCAGGATCACTGCCCCACCCTCAACAGATGGTGATAGAACAGATAACCTTTTATCACATCCTGTATTGTATCCCAAGACAGTCATTTCTCCCTCTGGAATCACACAGAAATAGTTGCAAAGATTTTCCATGACCTGCTGCTTGGTTGCCTCCTTAACTTTTCCACTGTCACACGCCTGCCAGCTCTCCTTAGTGACACTTGTCACTGTGCTCAGAATTGCACCATCCTGTTTCCTTCTGCCACAGCACCTGTGAATCTCACCCAGAGGGCTGTGAAAACCCCTCATAGAAGTAGAATTTATTGTCTGTGTAAGAAACACAGTTTTCAGCTGCATGAAGCCCAGTGCAGCTGGGGATTCCCACTGGGCTCTCTCTGCACACAGCAATTCCACACCACAGTTCTGCCCTGCCAGTGGCACAGGACAGCCACCCTCCTGCAAGGTCCATGCCAGCACAGAGGGCACAGAACAGCCACTTCACTCCTCCTGACCCTTTATTTCAGGTGCTTGCAGGGCTGAAGAGGCTGACAGGTGAACACTGGAGCTGTCTCTATGGTTTCACACCAGAGATCAGCAGCACAGCTGAGATGGGCTTGGCCTGACCCCAGCTGCTGGACACTGAACCCCTGTGACCCCATCTGCACCACACCAGGAGAAACCTGGCAAAGGGCACAAGGGCCCAGGAAGGCTAAGAGAGAGAAAAATTGTAATAAAGAAGAAAATCTGTAATAACAGCGAGGGAAAGAAGAGAACCAAAAAGGTGGAAATCCAGAAAGCCCAGTGGCTTTTAGGAAGATGAGCAGAAATTCACTGGTGTCACCAGTCCTTTGCATTCTCTGCTGCCCCATTGTGCCAGTCCTGGTGCCAAGTCTGCCTGGCTGTGAGGCCTTAGGATTTTAGCTTTGTAATCTCTAGTCCTGCATTTCTTTAGTGTGTTACTCTAAACTCCATATCCAGTGTGAGCTGCTGCTCTCCCATTTTGGGCAGACACAACAATTCCTCTCCAGGCTGGGAATCAAGGACACCTCACTGCCTCAGGCCCCCAGAGATGGAAACAAAAGTGAGTTGGGGGAGCAAACTTGGGGTAAATGACTTCATTACCTGGAGCTGTAATTGGAAGATGAACCCCCAATATGCAAATGGACCAAATTTATAAAAGCGTGAAAACCTGTGACTTGTCATCCATTTTTTGGGTGTAGCCCCTGGGGGGCTTTGTCTGCCCTAAATGTACCTGAAGGCCCTTCATTAAATATCACTGCTTTTTATTATCTTGATTTTTAGCCAGAAAAGGCATCAGTGTCCCCACAGGAGCAGCAGGACTGGGCTGGCAGTGGGGACCCACCCACACATGGGCTGGCACTGCACCAGGACACCCAGGGCAGCACCAGGGCAAGGTCACACCTGCTCCCTGCAGCACAGCTCACAGCTCTGGCACACCTGGCACCTTCCCTGCCTCCACACAGGCTCCTGGAAGCAGGGGCAGGGCTGTGGAAGCACCAGGGATCCAGAATGAATTGCTCTACCAGTGCCAAGCAGCCTGAGCAGATGTTCCTGGTGTCAGCAGGATGCTCCAGACCCACATTTTTATTCCTGGAATGAAAACTGGGAACACATCCTTGCAGTTTCACCTTCTTACAACCTCACACATCTTCAAGAATAAATTCCCTGGCCATGCCACTGCAGAAAAGTATTGGTAATGTTATGGCTAATTTTATTTGTGGAGCACTCCCTCAAACACAGCAAGCAGATGAAAAAGCCAAACGAGGGTAGTGGGTCAGCAGGTGAGCTGTGCTCTGTACCAGAAATCTCTGTGCTTAATTTATCAGATTTCTCATAAAAATCTCCCTCACGTGGGGAGTAAATCTGCTTTAATGTATCACACCTATTGCTAACTCACAGAACTGAAAATCTCATTTCATGGGCCCCAGGTTTACCCGATTACAATTCCACTGTGGAGAGTTTCTTAAAGCAATACAAGCTGATAATGAAATACTTGCTGGTAGAACAGCATTGCTGTAGCTGCCCCTGGCTGTGGGATGGGGACAATCCCCACCAGCCTGGCCCTGCAGAGCCCAGGGAAGGGGCACAGGGGCAGACACAGCCACCCTCCTGCAGCTCAGATTTCCACTGCCATGCTTACCTAAAGGGAAAAGCATTTCCTTCAGCCATAGCTCTGAATTTATGATCGAGCTGAGATGTCAAGATCGCTGAGACACCCTTTTAAGGCAGCTGTAAATTGTTTAGACAATAGGAAACGACAGCTTCTGCTCCAGCTTACAGGGGGAATCCAGGCTGGAGAGCAGATTTATGACTTTGCAGGTAGGAGACCACTGAATGCATATTCTTCACGGGGAAGTGAGCATCTCCAAAGCCACACATTTGGTTGTTCTTTGTACTCATACTTCAATTTACTTAAAAGCAGGAATTTAGGTCTCTGCTGTAGCAGGAATTCAGGTTCTTTCTATACTGCTCTTGCTTCAGGGCTGCTCAGAGGCACTGCTGGCCGAGTTACTGCAGGAGAGGGACCTGGCACATCCATGGAATTCACAGCCCCTTGCTCGTACCCACCTCTCAGCCTCACCCTCTTGCTCCCAGGGCTCTCCTTCCCTGCTCAAGGCTTGTGCAGAGTGAGATCCTGCACCTCTGGGCACTGGCACAAAGGGAGCACTTGTCCTGCCCAGAAGTAGCTGTGGATGAGAGCCCCAATTCCCCCCTGTGGGACTGAACAGGAGCTCAGGTGTGTTTTATAATGGGTGCTGTCTAGAAATACTTGGAAATACAGGATCTGACCTTCCAAAGGTAAATGCACCCAAACTGAGCTGAAAGAAGCGGAGCAAACACAATCACAGAATGGTTGGGGTTGGAAGAAACCCCTGGAGATCATTCAATCCAATCCAATCCAATCCCCTGCCAAGACACGAGCACAGGGACCCAGAGCAGTGTCCAGGTGGGGCTGGAATGTCTGTGGAAAGGGACACTCCCTGTCCTCCCTGGACACCTGTTCCAGTGCTCAGCCACACCCCATGGAAAGTTCTTCCTGGTGTTGAGATGAAACACTGTGTTTTCATTTATGGCCATTGCTCCTCATCCTGGCACTGGCACCACTGCAAAGTCTGGCACCATCCTCTTGGCACCCCTTGGAGGTATTTGTATGGATTGATGAGATTCCCTCATTTCTGAAAACACAGCCCTGAGTGCACGTTCTGAAATCCAGCTGGGTTGTCTGAAAACCTCCCTGTGCAATGTTGCTCACAGCCCAATTTTTCAATTTCTACTCACACACAAAACCTGAAGCCTCTGCCTTGCCTGTACCCAAACTCACTTTATTTAGAGCCAGGCAACCAAAACAGAATCAAATTTATCAACCAGATCTCATCATGTGGAAAGCAGAGTGATAAAGCCTCAACTGCAATTGACTGAATTTTAAATTAAGCAATCAACTGATTAATTACTTGACTTTTGTCTAATAAAGCAAAATGTAAATGACACTGGCACAAGAGTTACATTCCATCACTGTAGCTGCTGCTTTCCTTTGTTGCAGGATATGGGAATTCACTGGAATTACAGATGACTGAAGAGATGTGTGAGTCTGTCAGAAAATGCCCAGTTATCCCTGACTGCCATTAGTTTTTCTTGCTGTGCAGTATGTTGCAAAAGAGGGAAGAGATGTTCATGTATACAAGCAAGCATTCTGCATCCCTACACAATAAATAGCAAGTGCCAGGTTATTCTGTCAGTTCTGGCATCCTCTATCAACAGTTAAGTAGATACAATCCATTGTACCTTTCAGATTGATTTCACACTGATGAATGTGAGATTGTCAGGTTGATCAGTCCTCCCAAATATATTAATCCACTCTGAGGTCATCCTGAGCTCATTTAAAATATTCCTTCTCTGTCCTGTGATACTTCTGATAAATGGCCAGTGGAAGACAGAGTCTCCTCTGCAGGATGTCAGGGCCAAATGTGAAGGCTGTCAAAAAATCAGCATTAAAACCTGCTCAATGTGCTGTTTTCCAAAAATCCTTTAAATGGCACAGCGTGTTTGCTGACATTAATCACGGGTGACATTCTAGGGAGGGCTGAGTGTGCATGTCAAGAGAAACTTCTCCAGATCCCAAAGACATGAATCACCTGGAAAGCAACTGTGTTTTTATCTCTAACTGCTAAACTCCATCACTTCTGTGCCTTTTAGTGCCTCCCAACCCTTCAATCCTTCACTTCCCTGCAGTGACCTGGGAGAGTGAGCAGCAGAGAACATTTCCAAGGATCCAGTGATTCCCACTGCCAGGAAATGCCCCAAGAGCAGCCCCTGCCCTGGCCAGCAGCTACAGCCAGAGGGGAAACACAGCCCAACAATCCCATAAGAAAAAAAAGAGTTCTAATTTTAGAAATCAGAAAAATAAATGGCTGCAGGCCTCTATAATCTCCACATCAGCACAACAAGATGCTTAGTCAATAAAATAGTTCAGCTAAGTGATCTCAGCATGTAATTCCATACGGATTTTTTTTCAGGAGGAAATGCTATCATTTTCCATTTCAGTTTAATGAATCATGTGAATTATAGTAACATTACAAATGGTTCTCTCTGCAGCCTATTAGTTTGTTTCTGTATGGTTCTAATGGAAGACATGCTTCATTTCCATCCTAGCTTGCCCTCAAGCCATTACGAATAAATTGTATTATCATAAGCAGTTACCTTTTAAAATGATCTTATCAAAAGAAAGTCTTTTGCATTGTTGAGGAGTGTTTATTACCATTTTAGGCAAAGTGCTGCAGGCACTTCACTCTTTTTATAAATATAAATAATTGTAGCAAAGAGACCAAGGGGCTGGAACTGCCTGGGCAGCCTCCAGGCGCAGGGATGAACATCTCCAGAGCACTGGGGCTCCCATCAGCAGCAAATTGAATCCTTCACAGGTTCAGAGTTTAAGGCCATGAGATAGTTCAATTCTTCACTCTGAACTCCTGCACACCACGGGCTGCTGCAGCTCACCCAGCTGTCCCTGCACTGGAGCAGTCACCAGTGCCCAGAGGGGCTCCTGGGGAGCCTGGACTCAGACACTCGGGACCCCTCCAGATGGTGCTCACCCAAGTGAGGGATCACACTCTGTGGGTGATACAATCCCTCCAAAGCATCTTCCCCTGGTCCCTGGAACTTGCTATAATAGATAAGGTCTCCTAGATACCAAGGTTGAGCCAAATTCCTTAAGAATTTGGTCACTCTCTAACACTTTGGAAGATAATTGGTTAGAAATTAGTTTGTGTAATTGGTCAGTTCACCTTTAGAACTTCTCACTTAGATTGGATGCTGTTCTTTGTATAAACTGTTATTGGCTGTAGTTTGAAGCCCCCTGAACCTATAAATGTGACTGTCTGCCCTTTGTCTCTGAGAGAATCCTGCTTGACCACCCTTGGCATGAAATAAAGATTCTTGTGGAACACAAGCAAGGCTCTGGTCTTTCTCTGCTGGCTGATGTGAGCTCCTGAGAGATGGCTGATGGATATCAGCACTCTCAGCTCCTGGTAAAACAACTACCAGAGACAAAAAGAAAGTTTACATTGTGGTGCCCAACTAGTTTTCCAGACTTTTCTCTCCATGCAGCCCTGAAGCATCACAAGTTTTTTCTATTTTTACTGACTCCCGTCACAATTTCACAGGAGGACAGACATTATGGCTATAAATAACTACACAGCTATACATATCCATGTAGGAAAGAGTAACTACCCTCACAGGGAAGAATTTCGAGCAAATCTGTGTTCAACTTTCTTAAAGAGCCCCCAGTGTCAGGCACCCTGTGCTCCTCAGCCATGACCTCATGCATCACTTGGTTCATCTAGTCCAATCTAGAACATACAAGAGAATTTTTTCCCCTCTGTAGTTTGAGGAGTTTCTTTGGGTTTGCTTGGGGGGGTTTTTGTACATTTGAAGAACATTCCAATCAAACTTGTCTAGACTGAGCAACAGCAATATCCTTGACCTTTATATATAAATCAGCATTATGTCCCTCTGTGGGAAGGGGTCAGAGAACATCAGATACCTTAGGAACTTTTAATGTTAGCTGAATCTAAAGAGGAAAAGTAAAATCCCTGAGTTTTCTGAAGCCTAACAGGACACTTGGCTGGAGAATGCCAGAAAAACACCAGAATCTTGGTGGTTTTCAATGCAGCATCTTTGATTTCAATAACCCATATCAGCACAAGCCTGTAGCTCAAACACAGCCTAAACTCCAAAACAGAAAATAATGGTCTGGGCAAGAATGTCAACAACAGAAGAATCACTTCTAGGTGACAATGAATGCCTTGATGGAGTGTTCCACTTCAAAACACTTCATTTTGCCCTCTGCTCTCCAGGTCACTGACTGCAGGAAGCCTCCATCTATTCAGCATCCTGTACCAAAAATTTGTCATATGAATAAATGACACATATTCGTAGTCCAGCTGCTACTTGGATGGTCAGAGCAGCACTGACAAAACCACCAGGTAGCTCAGTCACCGTGCTTCTCAGTAATAAAAATGCAAATAAAATAGGAAATAAGAATTCTTGCTGCTACCATGAAAAATTAAAGTCCTGTCAATTTAATGCAGTTTTGCTTTTTCAGTAAAATAGCATCTGTTCTCCCACACTGAACAGTAATAATACCCTGCAAGGCACAAGGTCTAAAGCTTCTAATGACACATTTTAAGCCCACTTTTGCTGTGCCCACCTTGGGAATGACATTCTTTTATAAAAAGGGAAAGAAAAGAAATACATCTGGGAAAGAAATACATTAATTACAGAGCTCTCTCTCATAAGCTCTGACACTGGGGAGGGATGGCAGAATTTACAGTGTTATTTCTCTCCAAGGTGCATGAAATCACAGAATCATTAAGGTTGGAAAAGCCCTCCAAGAGCAGCGAGTCCAGCCCAGATCTCCAGCCCAGGGCACTGAGTGTCGTGTCCAGAGTTCCTTGGGCACCTCCAGGTGTTCCTTGGGCACCTCCAGATGTGGGGACTCCAAACCTCCCTGGGCAGCTCCAATGTCTGACATCCCTTTCCATGGGGAAATTCCTGCTGGTGACTCTCCCCTGGCACAGATTGAGGCTGTTCCCTCTCCTCCTGTCCCTGTTCCCTGGTGAAGCTTTTTCAGGACTACCTAAAAATAGAGGGCAGAGATAACTAAGGAAATAAAAAGGAGTTTATTTATATTTATTGGAAGGCCTTCAGGTACATTGTGGACAGACTAAGCGCCCCAGGGGCTAAACCCAAAATGGACAATGGGTCACAGGTTTTCACACTTTGATAAGTTTGGTCCATTTGCACATTGCAGGTGAATCCTCCAGGTAATGAAGTCATTTACCCCAAGTTTGCTCCCCCAGCTCATTTTTGTTTCCATCTCTGGGGGCCTGAGGCAGTGAGGTGTCCTTGATTGCCAGCCTGGAGAGGAATTGTTGTGTCTGCCCAAAATGGGAGAGCAGCAGCTCACACTGGGTATGGAGTTTAGAGTTACACACTAAAGAATTGCAGGGTTACGAATAGATGAAAAATATAAAAGCTGAAATCCTAAGGCATCACTGGGAGCAGAATCCCCTGGCTGAGAATCCCCTCCTGAGCTGTGCAGAGCCACAAGGTCCCCTCTGAGCCCCCTTTTCTCCAGGCTGAGCCCCTTCCCAGCCCCCTCAGCCACTCCCCATGGGACAGACTTTTGATATTGATGATGTATAAACGTGTCCCTGATCAGACACTAACTGTAATTATTTGCAGCTTAAAGATTTAACAATTGTGTCAACCTGAAGTTGTCAGAAGGTGGGAGCAGACACTGGGGCGCTGCAAATTAAACCATGCTGGCAACCACTTAAAAGTGCTCCTAATAGGTTTGGCTGTAGGAGCTTATTAACTGACAGGAGAAGTCCTGCCATGGGGAAAGGAGCTTCCTTTTATGAGCTACAGAAAATAAATTAGATTTTTTTTTCCTCTACTCTGTGTAGGTAGAAAAAGCTCTTTGATATCCAGAAACATGAAACAGTAAATTGCTATAAAACCCAGACAATAATTTAATTTTGAAAATGGAACCTGCTCTGTTATTTCAAGTTTCTGGCTCCCATCAGCAAGGTCAAAATACACATGTATATATGTGTGTGTATATATATAGAGAGAGATATATATAGATAAATATATCTATAGATAGGTAATGACAGGAGACAGGGAATGGCTTCACACTGCCAGAGGGCAGGGTTAGAGGGGAAGAAGTTTTTTCCTGTGAGGGTGGGCAGGCCCTGGCACAGGGTGCCCAGAGAAGCTGTGGCTGCCCCTGGATCCCTGGAAGTGTCCAAGGCCAGGCTGGACAGGGCTTGGAGCAACCTGGGACAGTGGGAGGTGTCCCTGCCATGGCAGGAGGTGGAATTGCATGAGCTTTAATGCCCATTCCAACCCAAACAGGGTTTTGGGATTCTATATACACAATACATTTTTTCTTTGGGGTTTTTTGTCTGTTTGTTTTGATTTGGGGTTTTTTTTGTTGTTTTTTTAGTGGGTTTTTTTTGGTGTTGCTGTTCAAGCTTTGTTCCTTTTAAACAATAATTGGACAGAGACAAGAATTCCAGTTCAGGCAGTCACAGCCTGACTCTCCTGCCCTTCCCCAGGGTCCAGAGCTCAGCCTTTGGGCTGAGATTCACCTGGGATTGCACCTGCAGCTCAGGGGAGCAGCTCAGCCTCCTGGGGCTCTTCAGGGGAAGAGTTTTCAGATTTGGGCTGTAATTTCTCTGCAGATAAAGGCCAGGATTAACCATCAGCCGTGTCCTCAGCAGAGCACACTCAGTCAGAGAGGCAGCTCTGCCAAGGACTGACCCGGCCCTGTCCTCACTCCAAAAGCCACTCCAGGATGCAAAACAGACAACCAGATAAATTAAGTGATACTAAATAAACAAACAGCAACTCCAAGTTTGCATTCAGACCACAATCAAGGAAAAAAATTTTCCTGTGCTTATCTCTGCACACAGCTCCCATCCACTGATGCCGGAGGCACAAGTCTTTCCAGGAGCAAACCACGATCAGTTAATAATTGCAAAAATCTCCCAAGCACCAGGCTTTTAATTGTTTCTCTAAGATTTGCCTAAGAGCTATTTTAATTCCAAGCAGCTGTCTCAAAGAACAACAAGAAAACAACTTAATATGTAGGGCTTGACTGGGATAGCTCATTATTGATTGAGTAGAAATAATGAAGTTCCTGAAAAATAACATTTTGTGACTACTTTGAGGAGAGTTTCAGAGACCAAATGAAGGATTTGGAGGGAGTTTGTGTATTTTGGCATAGCAAGAGCCTTGAACAAGCCCTGCTAGAGCTGCAGGGACCTGAGGCTGGTTCTGTGCTGGTCCATGGCAATGGGACAGACTTGCTGCTCTTGTTATTTACCCTTTGCAGCTGTGTCCAGCCCCCCAGCACCCTGGAGAGGAGCCTTCCCCATGAGCACAGCCTGAGACAAGCCAGCCTCAGTGTCCACCTGGCCAGGTGTGCTCAGCCCCTCCCTGGACCAGCTCTGGCTATCAGAGCTACACAGATCTCTGCAATCCTTAAAAAAACATTCCCCCTCCCCTCCCTCCTGTAAGTTATGTAGAACCTCTCCTACTTAGAGGCACTTTTCATCAATTATATCAACCCATCTGGCTTTGTCTCCAAGTGGCATTGATTATGAGCATCCTGTGCCCTAGAGATAAACACACCAGCCCCATTTCCCCCCTGTGCCTTCTCCATATTGGCTCCCAACGTGATCAGCCTGGTGATGATCAGCCTGCTGGGAAATCAATAAGAGCACAGACATGTCACAGCCCCAAGATTAATGGAAGTGACTTGGCACAGAAAACTTCCCTGCGCTCACACAGCCAGCCCACAGTGCTTGTCAGTTCGAGTTTCCTTAACCACGGGCACGGATCCAGCTCCGTGGCCATCCTCAGAGCTGGAGCTCACCCACTTCCACTTCTGGCTGCAGAGCCACCACTGGAACAGCCCACGCCAACTTCTGTCAGCAGAGGATGTAAAGACCAAAAAAATTACAGTAATTTCACAATTATAAGCCGCACTATTTTGACTAAAATTTTGGTCCGAACCCGAAGTGCAGCTTATAATCAGGTATGGCTTATATATGGACAAAGAATGAAAAGTTGCTGTTTGAGTTTGGAGGACAGGTGTCTGCTAAGAAAGGCAGGAGCCTCTCTTTGAAATGGAGAATGTAAACCCCCTCCCTCCAAATTATTATAATTTTGAAATCAAGGAGTTCTCAGGCAAAGATGTGGGAATAGGAATAACAGTTCTTTACTAGGGAAATTAAAATAGAAATACAATACTACAAAGAAACAAACCCCAAACCCTGACACAGTCAGAGTACAACCTGACACCCGTCAGTCAGGCAGGGTGTTGGCAGCAGTCCCATCCCATGGTGGCTGCATCCTCCTGCAGTGACAGATGTGGCTCAGCTGGAGCAGTGCTCCTGTACAAGGTGCAGTTTCCTCCCAAGCTCCAGTGGTGATGTGGAGCAATCCCGTTTCCCTCTGGAGTCCAGTGGAGAAAGGGCTCCCTTAGTGTCCCAAAACCTCTGTTTTTATCTTGGTAAGAAATGTTGGGCTCTTCCCCCTGGCTGGAGCAACTCCCAATGGGATGCAGTAATTTTATCAGTCCCACAGTGGGACTCAGTGGCCATGAGCAGAAAATGACTGGCTGGAGGAAGGATGGGTTGTGAAAAGATAAAGAACACTGCCCCAGCTGGTTTATAAACCATGGCCATGAACAGGAGATATCCCATGGGATAAAGAACACTGCCCCAGCTGGTTTCAATGGATGCCCATTAGCAGAATATCTCCCACAGAGATCAGGATCACTGCCCCCACTCTCAACAGACGGTGATAGAACAGATACTTTTGATCACATCCTGTATTTTAACGTGTGGCTTGTAATCGTGAAATTACTGTACCTTTATCCCAAGTACTCATGAGCAGAATGAAAACCAGCCTCACAAAAAGCCCCAAACCCTGTCTTCACAGATTGGTTCTGGCAGGTTAGCAGCTGCATTTTGTTAATGACAATTATTCTGGGGAAGGCCAATTAACTTTTCTATTAATCCATCAAATCAGCCCCTCATCTTGCTTTGGTTTTGCATTTAATATCTCTCAGAATCACTCTCTCTCCAGTGTGGCTGCTGCAAATCCCATGCAGGAGTGACTGCTGGATCACCTTTTCCACACCCCTCAGTTTGCAGAGCCCTGGCACTCAGGTCTCCCATTGCAGAAATCCCTCTGCAATCTCTAGTGGAAGTGTGGGAATGGGCTTCCCCATGGTACTGGTGGGTGAAGCCATGAGCAAGTGTTGCAGAGATCAAGAAAAGAAGCAGGAAGGCAGAGACAAGAGGGTCCTACAAATCTTACGACTTATAGAATGTGTAATATGCACCCCAGAGATAGATAATTCAAAGTGCTTTGATGAGCTATTAGCAGTAAGTAATAGCTGCCATTAGCTCCAGCAGAGCAAGGTCATGCAACTCCCAGATTCTGTTCTGCTGGGGATTTTCAGCTCAGCATTTTCTCTCCATTTGCCATGAGGCAGTGCAGGCTGAGATTGCATTCCCATTTCCTTACAGCCAAGTCAAACCCACCACACATCGATTCCCCAGAGCTGGATCCCTCTCCCACAGCTCAGGGAAGGAGCTCTGGAGACATTTCAGGACAAACAGCCCATTGCAGGCAGAGCTTCACTCTTAATGCTACCGATTACAAAGCACAGGAATTAAGTAATTTAATTTTCAACTTGGATCTATAGGGCTGAGAACCAAAGGATACAAAGCTGTCCCCATTGTTTGCAAACTAACAGCAGCTCTAAGAGCCAGCCTGGATCCTGGAAAAGAGGGAGAGAGAGGGAAATGAAAGAGCATGTGTGGAAAATATAGATAAGAAAGCAAATCCCAGCTGTCGTCCCTATCAGCCCTTCCTATTTCTCTGGCAAGAACATGTAATTTTGTGCCGTAATAGCAAAGGTTGGAGTGACTGCTGTCACATTTGAATGATACTGCTATAGCTCCCCTCTTTATATGTATCTGAAATGGGAATCTTGGAATCTGGTCACTGGGTGCTGGTGGTTTTTTCCAACACTTGTCTTGGTCCCTTCTTTTCTATATAAAATGCCCCCGTTCTGAGGCACAGATCAGAGATAAACAACAATATGTGCCTTGCATGTTCAGAGACTTCCTGAAACATCCTACCATTTCTCCTTTCAGGGAACTGTAATTTGTGCTCCCACAAACCTACAAAGAGTCAGATTTACCCATGCCCGAAGCAAATCCCTTTTGAAACAAAGTTCCCTCTGCCCAGGACTGAAATGAATGTTTAATTCCTGCCTTGAGGACAGGACCGAAGAATAAGCTCCCTTAGAACAAAGGGAGCAGCCCAATTTTAGTACATCAATGGAAGAAGCACAAATGACTTCAAGCAGCAGCTCCAGGTGTAAATGGGTGGGTGAGTGGGAGTAGGAACATTCAGGGAGGCTCCAGATTTGGGGACGCTGCCTAAAACACGAGCTGAGAGCCAGCACCTCACGTCTGCAGGCTGTCACAGCTCCAGCCCACAAGTTTCCTCTCAAAACTTTGAGAAGAATCTGTTCAACACTTCCATGTTGCAGCCTCAAAACACACACTTCGTTCCCATTCAGCTCAAGATTTTACTTCTCTGATCATAAGTGTTAGCACTATACATAGAATGAATTACACATGGTCAAATTCACATGAGCAAGAAACATGAGTTTCCAGATAGTCAACAGTTTTGCAATGCAACTGTAAGCAAGAGTTGAATTAATCTTATATTTCAAACCTTAAATCTTTACTTAATGTGTTCCTAAGGACAGAACTTAAGTTTTGCATATGCACACTTGTCAGGTTTTTTGCTAAATTAATGTGGTAAATGGGTGAGGAAAAAAAGATTAGGTGAAATAAATTCAGAGAGTCGTGAAATTAGAGGTGCTTGGTTCTTACCTCCCCAGAATTATGGAATGGAAAAATAGCTTCCCATTCCAAGCCCCTGGAATAGACTTTAGAATTCAGATCCGCTTCCCTTGTTCTGCAGGGAGAAACATTACAGTGATTTTTTTTTTTTTTTTTTTTTTTTAATGTACTGATATTTCATTAAAAGTGGGCCCAAGCCACGAGCCCCTCTCACCTGCCCTGGCAGCGCTGCCTGCTCTGTGCACGCTCCATTTCCCACCTGAAAAACACCTCCCAGCCCCCCTTCCCCAGCCCTGCCACTTCTGACTGATAGCACAAAATTGAACTGCACTAAGCACACATCCGAAAATCTGATAAATATTGTTTGGAAATATAATTGAGGTTTAACTGAAGCATGAATTTTTCACTTTGAAGCAAAGATTTCTGCACTTATTTATGGGGAAGATTTAGTGTTGCAAATAGCGATGACAGCTGAGATAAATGTTAACCCAAGTTATGCTTTTCCTCATAAGCTGCAGAGCCTCTCTGCAGTGTCACCAGGACACACATCACCGGGCAGGGCTGCAGAAACCCCCAGACATCCCAGCCCTGCTCTCTCCAGGCTCAGCAGAAGAGATCAGAAGCATCCAACACATTTGGGGTGCAAAATCCTGCGGAGGGTTGGAGCTGCACATCGAGGCTGAGCCTTGGCTTACCCTTGGATCAGGTTTTGTGTCAACACTGCTCTTGGCACATCAGTTGATGGCTTGGTCATGAATATTTACGAGCAAAGTGCTCCCCAAAGTTGTTTTACAACACCAGAACTCATCTCCCACGGCAGTTATTCTTTTTTTCAGTCCCTGCAGAGGAATCTGTACCAATTTGTACCCAATAGCTTGGCCATTACCGAGACTCTTGGAGATAACAGGAAGGGGCTATCAGGTTTTAATCTAAAGCTCTGTGTTTTAATATCCTAGGAAATCTCTTACCCAGTGCTGAGAGCTGCAGGAGCAGCTGTTTGTCAGAGCACTCCTTGTGCAAACACCCAAAACAAACCTCACACCCCCAAAACCTTACGGGCTTGTTAAACAGAACATCTTCTGACAGAATGCACAAAAGCTAATTCCATTTTCATATTATCAGAGCAGTTGATATTAAACTGCATTCCTCCACTTTCATCTGTGTTTTCATAGGTTTATCTCTGAATTTGAATGCAGCAAACGCTCAAACTGCCGGAACATGCCGCTCTAATCAGAGCTCCACTAACAAGGAGCCACTGGTATCAAACAATGTTGTATTAAATCAAGGATGAGCATTTAGAATTCCTGCCCAGCGCCCGGTCAGAGCCGGGGTTGGACTGGAATTTTAAAGCCGAGCCCCTCGCTCCATCCTCCCATTAACACTCGTTTTCAACTGTGCAAACAAGATAGTAACAACACTCCAAACGCTGCAAACGCTAAATTCAGATCCCAGCTCCGTGCCTCATAAATTTTCATCCTGGCATCACTTCTTGTTCTTTTTACAGCATTTTAAAAATGTAGGTTAGCCTTTGCATTTTAAGCAGCCACGATTGTATCAAATGCCTGGATTTTACAGCAGCCAAGATGTTCCCAAGTTTGATGAACTGATCTCAAGTGAGATAAATTATGTCAGTTGTCGGCTTTGTCAGTAAATCACGAGTTGACATTTCCCTGATTTGTAAAGGTATAATGTAGCAGTGGAGAGAAGAGAGCTCTTGAAAACCTGCACGGAAGGTGAGATTAATAAGCAGTTCAAAGAAAATGTCCCAATGTAATGGGCTTGGAACATCCACACTCAATTCCAGTTCATTTGCTATTTCTCAGATTTTCTTTTTTAGGAATTCAAAAAATGCTGTATAAAACATTTTATGGAATATTCCATCTATGTGCTTCTTTGCTTTACAATAATTGACAACATTTACATATATTTCCATGTTACATTATGCCATAAATTTGCATAGATCCAGGTAAAATTGTTCAGCTTTAGACCTGATGCTTCAATGAATTTCAGGAGCTGAATCACAGCTCCAATCCGAAATGCACTGCTCCCAGAATTATCTCTCCTGGGCAGCACTGGAAAATTTATCCCTGGTTAATAACCCTGGTGGTGTCTGTCTGTCTGTCTGTCTGTCCTACAGCTCTAGGGATGAAACCACCCAGTGTGGCTCAGTCCCTCCTGCCTTCCCCTCCCTCTGTGCTCACCTGGAGGGAGCAGGGTTTGGGTTTGGATCACCCAGCACTGCACACATTTCTCTTCCAGGCAGCACTGAAGAGAGGAATTCTAGCAGTTTTTATATTGAAGCTAATTTAACCCGATTTAGCCCACTTTGTACGTTCGCTCTGCTTTCTGGGGTTATTTTTATTGCACTGGAGCTGTGCTTGCAGGCACAGATGGTTCCCAAAATGAACAAAAGCAAACCCCACTCCAGCCGGCCTGGGAGCAGTTATATTAAAGTGTTACAATTTGGTTAAGAAGTAATTTGGGGCTGTGTTTTGATTTACACGAACTAAAATGTGCTGGTTCACCACGGAGATGCCATGAATTTCTATGTGGCATTTGGCACACATACCAACCATCTGGCCCCCGTGAAGAGTGCAGGGGCATCACAGCCTCGGGGGCAATGTCTGAGCTACGCTTTGATCACCACCAGGAATTTTTTTATAGGACCAGTCCATCAGCAAATCTCATTGAGCAGAGGCTTTTGCATTGGTGGATAAAGCATAAAGTAGAAAACACGGGTAGTAAAGCAACGGGAGGTTACACATGCTATTGCTAATATCCTCTTGAACACAGCCAAGAGGCTGATGAACCATAACTTGCATGTTTTAGACAAGATATTCTTTCCATAGATGCACTTTTTGACCTCATTTAGTTGCTGCTTTTAAGGTAGAATTCCTCTGAAAGCAAAACTTCACAGTGGGGACAAAGAGGATGGAAATAATTACACGAATAGAAGAAGTCAAAGATTAAAAGCAAGATTTTAAGGATGCTAAAGGCCAACCCCTCACAGCAATACTGCATAAAAAAGAAATTGAGAAATAGCAACAGGGTATCACGGCCCTGCAGGATTATCTGGTGGAAACAAAATTCATCCGAGCCTGGTGCCAACAGCTCTTTACCTTCTCATTCCCTTGTGTTATTGGTATTTGCATCACAATAGCACCGAGACCGCACCGCAGCCAGCACGGCTCAGCATCCAGCCAGCAGCAGGGACACAATTCCTGCCCTGCGAGCTGAGTTCACACTCAAAAAAAGAGGAAAGGTAATTTACTGTTCACTAGAGGAACGCTGAAGTGTGTTTGGGGAGTGCACTGGAGCCCGCAGCGCCCAGCTCAGTGCTGGCACCAGGTTTGCTCTGCAGGCTCTGGGCTCTCCCCAGGCTCCTGCAGCTGGAAGTACAGTAATTTCACGACCATAAGGCACACCGGACTATAAGGCACACTTTTTTTTTGCAGCAAGGTTCCGTCCCCAGCTCACCCCACACGGTTGCTGGCCAAGGCCCTGCCTCAACCCGGCAGCCATTGGCCCCCGGGCCCGCCTTCACCCGGCAGCCATGGGCCCCCTGGGCCCACCTCCAGCCGGGTGCCATGGCACTTCCGGCTCCCCCCACGGCTCACAGCTCACACTTCCGGGTAGGCAAATGTCGCAACTTTGTCCATCAGATAAGGCGCATCGGACTATAAGGCGCACTTCCGGGTTCGAGGGAAAATTTTAGTCAAAAGGGTGCGCCTTATAGTCGTGAAATTACTGTAAAGGCTGGGGTCTCTGCATCCCTCTGGAAGGCAGGGCTGCCCCCCCCAAGCTGGCCCCAAGGCTCCCTGCCAGCTGCAAACATCTCAAGAAACTCCATTTCATCCCTCAGCCTCGCTGGATGCTTGGCCAGGGCCAGGCAGCAACAGGACACAGCAGGACACAGCAGGACACTACAGGACACTGCAGGACACAGCAGGACACAGCAGGGCAGAGCAGGACGCTGCAGGACACAGAAGAACACTACAGGACACTGCAGGACACTGCAGGAAGCAGCAGGACACTGCAGGACACTGTCCCCTTCCAGCCCAGAGGCTGTCCCTAAGCTCACCTTGCTCCCAGTGAGCAGCCAGCACTCACCTGACACTTTTTCTCTCCCCTCCACAGCAGCAAAGCTGCCACCAACCCCCCTCACTCAGGGATGTGGCCAAGAGGAGCCCTGGGCACAGTGAGAGGATGGAGGGCTGGGTGACACCAAAGACCCAACAGCCCCAGCCTGTCAGCACCCAGGACAGCTTCTCTGAGCAGCTCTTGGATTCCTGTGCATCCCATTTCCTGGCCAGGAGGGCCAGAACATGGACAGCCCACCCAGGTGGCCAACACATGGCAGCTCCGTGCCCAGAGCTGCTCAGGGAGTGAGGGAGTGCAGATCCCTTCCAAAGTAACAGGGAATGTCACTGCTCATCTTTTGGACTGGATTGGAGACCAAGCTGAACTCTGCTGGCTTAATTAGCTAACCATAAATAAACATCATTTACAAGACCTAAACATTTTAAAACACCCTGTTAAGCATCTGAAACATAAATGCTTTAATTATAGACTAGCTGAAGACTGAAGTAACACTGGGATAAATGCTATAGAGCAGCTGTCTATGAATATTTTACAATGAGATTGCTCTTCGTTCTCTAGGTCCACAGAGACCCAGGATTGGAAAGAACACATTCATTCTCTAAAATGCCTCTTCTCCTTTCCCTGGAGGTGCCACTGCCCCCCAGTCACCCCCAGCTCTGCTGGTTTGCCAAAAGCTTTGTCCTCAGCCAGGTGCCCACAGTGAGCTCAGAATCTGGGGTTCTCTGCTGCTGTGCCAAGTTCTGCTCTTCTGTGGCTCTACCTGGTGCCCAGCTCAATCACTTCAAGGACTCCCTTGACTGCAGCTCTGGACCAGACCCCAAAATCCACATGGTCATCTTTAAAATCTACAGAGAAAGTGCAATTTTCATTTTCTCTTTAGAACCTAGTTTCATTAACAGTTCTATAAAGGGACCAACACCCTTGGAAATAAGGCCACAAATGCCCAAGGGAGACAAATTACAAGAGACAACCCACAAGACACTGGTATAAATCATTTATCCATGTGCCCCAGCTCCAGCCCAGTATCATTCTGGTCACTAAATTTGCCTCCAGCTGGAGTCAAATTTCTACTGAGCAGATGCAGCCCCAAGGTAGGGAACAATCAGCATTTTCCTGGCTTTGTCTGGCTGATTCCAAGACTGGCATCTCAGGGCAGCCTGGATTCTGTGTGCTGGTGTAAGAGCAACTCAGGAAAGCCCAGCCAGGAGCACTCCTGCAGCTCATGCTGTACCAAAACAATATTAAAAATATATCCTACTCCAAAGAGATGCAACAGAACAGCCATTGGTGCTTTGTCCAAGTTTATCTCCTGAGCTCCAACCTGCTCCTGGATGTCAGGCTTTGATATTGAGAAAATGGCAAAAGAGACTTACACGTTCCTTCTGCTGACATTCCTATTTCATCAGGAAAATTCAAAATGTCTCTTAATTCGAGTCAGTATAATTTACTCTAAAGATAAAAGCACTCAAAGGCTTTTATTCTAAGTATTAATATGATGGTCACAGGTCTCTAATTTACTGTAAAATATGAGCAAACAGACAAACTGAATCAGCCCCCAGAGAGCAGAAGGCAGGCAGCCAATTCCACCCTCAGACAAGGAGTGCTCCATCCCCGGGATCTGTTGAACACCTGCAATACATTGATTGCACTTAAGCAGCCACCATTAGAATGTTAATGCCATCCCTGCCTCCAAAACACAGCATTTTACACACACAAAGCACGAGCTCTTCAGCGTTCTGGGCTTGGGTTTTTGTTGGGTTTTTTTGTTTTTTGTTTTTTTCTACATGAAGCAAATGGAGCAAGTGATTTTTTTTCTTTAACTACAGGCTGGAAACTCCGTTCCTGTTACACTGAGCAATCTATTAGTTAAGGAAATCAAGTTTTTACTCACTACAGGTGGGGAAAAAGACACTTAAGCTTTTATGTCAATTCATTCTCTATTAATGATAAACATTGGGAGCCTGGCTAGAACAGATCATTGCAGTGAGTATATTGAGAACTAACAACAGCAGTAATTAAACACTAAATTCCTGTGCCCACTTCATACCTGGGCTGGGCAGGAGCAGGGGAAGCCCAGTGCCCCCAGAAGATGCCAACAAGTCTGGGAACCCTTCAGCCTCCCCTGAATCCCCTCAAGCAGCATCCCAGGAGATCAGCCTCCATGAAAAACAACTGCTGTTCTTTCACTGCTCCTAGTGCTGGAATTCAATTTTAACTTTTCCATTCTGCCATTATTGTGGGTTTTTTCCTACTGGTTTCTCTTACCAGTTATTGCCTCGAATTCAGGCTCCAACACTCCAAACATTTATTTATGCTGCCACAAAAAATGCTAAGTGTATTCTGTTTGTATCATGTTTTCCTCTTCCCCCCTTACTCAATGCTTCCACATTTATTAAATACAAGTGCCCTAAAGCATACCAGGCTTGTTATCCCTTTGGAAAACCTCAGGACATATTTGGTTTATTAACCATCTCAGATCAAAGCAGTTAATTTATATTAGTGTAAATAAAATACACAGATGACCTTAATGAGAATCTAAAACTTAATTTGATTCTGTGTAATACATCATCTGAAAACACTTGAGTTCAGCCCAAATTTTCGACTCAGGCTCAACCATGCCCATGAATTCCCTTATCATCCAAAATATTAGAAGACAACAAAGAATTTTTTAAAATAAAATGCATATTTCCATTCTAAGATTACTCTTCCTCCCAAAAGAGCTTTTCTAAGCAACTTTCCACAGCTTAAAGTTTTGTTCAGTGTAAATAAGTGTCCACACATTCTGATGATTATCTGAAGTTCCTCCAAACTGCTGTGGGGAAAAAAAATAAATCAGATTGAGCCCAATGTACATCGTGTCTCTTAAAAGATCCAGCCCCCAGGCCCTGGAGGAAAGCTTAAAAAGAGATTTTCAAAATTTCAATTCTTTTGCCAAAATGCAGCCAACACACTGGGCTTTGATCCCTGTTTAGTGCCCACCACCCACCTCTGGAGCTCCAGCCTGACTGCTCACATCATGCCAAAACCTCCAGAGTCCCAGCCAAAAACTCTACTTAGTCTGATGCCAAAACCAGTTTAGAATTTTATTATGTCACACGCTCAGGAGAACTTAAATGCATTTTTTTTGGCGTTGCTTACAGAAATCAGTTGTTTCCAGAAGATTTCTGTGTAGGACCCTCTCCAGAGAGGTGACAGCAGCCCCTGGGGAAGGTGCCACGTGCTAACACACACAGGGACAAGCTGATAAAGCAGAACTGAGAAGCTCTGGAACAAAAGATAAGGCTGCTCCAGGTAGCCCAGCCCCAGCCCAGCGTGCCAGGTTTGCTCTGAGAGCTGCTGGATGTGCCACAAACACCTCCCTGCTCCCACCCTCCCTGCAGGGCTTCTCCCACTGCTGCCCGCTCTGGCAGGGAGCAGGTTGGTGCTTTGTTTGGTTCCTCTTTCTCTGAGCAAAGATGATGCAGATTTTCTCTAAGAGAAGAGAACTCTGCTGCACCAAGTCCAGCTCTCCTGGGTGCACCCTGCAGAGGAGCAGCATCTGCCAGTTGTGGTCATTGCAAAAAGCAAACTGCCCTAAGAAAAGAGAATCACATCACTGATGCTGGGCTCCATCCAGCCTGCAGCAGTTTCACTTGACTCCTGTGAGATTTGGGTTCAGATCTGGGGGTGAAAAGAAGCAGAGGAATGTTCACCTGGCTCACACTCTCAGACAGGTGTTCTTGGAAATTCCACCCTGATCTGCACATTATTTGCTTTATGAAACACTCTGAAAGAAATCAACTTTGGAAGGACTTCTATCAAATATACATATTAGCAGTTTTCGTTGTGACCTATTTCTCAGGCATTCTCATGTCAGAGTATTTATAGCAGTTCTGCAGAAAGGACTGAAATTAGAAAAACTCCCTGAATAGAGCAGCAGGCACATTGTGGTTCTTTTTATTATTTAAATGTGTTCCTTTCACTCCAAACAGCAAAATTAAATAAGGAGGGAAAAGAAATATTCTAGTAGTCAGAACATTTCAAGTGACTTGCATTCCTATCAGTGTCCACATCTCTATATTCATGCACAGAGGCAATGGCAATGCAGCAATTCTATCTGGCAAACCAAGTTAACTCTCATCTATAAAATGTGCCATTTAAATTCCAGAAGGGCTAATGAACAGCACAGGAGAAGAGACCACAAGAAAAGAAAAAAATCAAAATACAATAAGCAATTGGAAGCAGTTTTCAATGACTGCAATGTGCTTCTCTTCCCAAACCTGCTCTGTGGGTTTTCATTTGCTGAAGGTGTGGACACCTGCCAGTTTGCTGGAGCAGGTAAAGTCAGAGGAACCCATCAGCCATCTGTTCTCATCCCACACACAGCCCAAAAAACATCATAAATATGCAAAGAGCCACAGACCCCTCCAGGGAGCGGCTGGATAACAATAGTTTTAATTTTTCATTTGTTTATTTGATTTGCTGTAATGAAGGAGCTACTGGAGCAACATCTGAAACAAGTGAAATGCAACAAATGAAACTTTAGGGCAAAATGCATCTCTTAGAAGCAAATCTGCTTCAGTTTGATTTGGTGCTGGTTTGGGTTGTTTGAGCTCCCACTCCTTGCTCAGTCATCAGCATCTCTGTGTCATGGACAGGCTCTGGCTTTGTTTAACTCCTCACTCAGCTCATCTGCAAGGAGACATTTCCATGGCTCTGTCACTCACCATCAAAATATCTGATTTAGTGCTCGGAGCGAGCTGGAGGAGCCACTGCCCCAGTGATGGATCACATTCTGCTATCAAAGATGTTGAAAGCATTTTCCCCAGATCTTTGCAATCCAATGGCATCAAAAAGCATAATTACAACTGGAGGGCAGGGATGGATGGATTGATGCAAAATCACTTGAACAAAACCATCATAATTATAAATGACAGGAAGCCTGGGGTAGCCAGCACTGTCACAGAGAAGAGAAACAACCACAGAAAAACTCCAGAACAACTTCAAAAACTCCATTTTTTCATAGAAACAAGGGACAGAAAAGAGCCCCCACACCCCTCAGCCACCCCCAGGAGCTCCTCACTCTTACAGCAAACATTTATTACAGAAATGACCCTTGAGATGATCTTCTTTGATAATTGCTGCAGGACACTGAAGCCAATGGATTATTTTAATGTTGCCTGTATTTTGCAAGAATAAAAATTTTGCAGCTTTTGGGGAACAGAGCAGTGCCAGGATCCCCCTGCTGAGAGGAGACTCAAGACAAAAACCTCCTCCCAACACTCCCAGTGCTTCCAACGGAGCTTTAATGCATCTTACTTCAAGCAGCAATTCTGGAGAGGAAATAGCAATCTTCATTAAGGATTAGGCAAACAATTAACTTATTATGTTCAATCTTTTTAATGTGTGTCTGGGTACACAGGAACAAAAATAAACACAGTTTAAGCACACTACAAGGGGAAAACCTGGGTTTGTTTCCTCATTCCAAATGAGCTCTTAGTTTTGCCTTTGTCTCCAACTTAAAACTCTGGAATCATTTATATCATTTAAACTCAGCTGAACCAGGCTGATTAATTGGGAAATTATAGAAGGCACAAGTGTTTGCAGTAGGTTTAAGGGGGCAAGGATTTAGTTCTTCATCACTATCCTTTGGTCTGCAGATGCTCAGAGTACTCCCCACCCTCACCCCAGGCCAGATGGGCCAGACCAGGCTGAAGCAGCTTCTTAATTGTGCTTAGGTCATTACCATGTTTATCTGTTCATATATCTGGTTTCCAAGGAGCAGGTACCACACTGCAATGCTGCTTATGAGGCATCAACTTGAGCATAAAACACAAGAGCCACCTTCAAGCACCCCCCTCCTCCTCATTCCTTGCTTCTCTGTGTAAAATAAAAGCACTAAAGCAGCAGCAAATGCTTGATGTTTTCAACAAAACTTTGTCACATTCTAAGATTCTGCTCTAAGCTTTTTTTGTCTGTTTTATTTTATGGCACTTTTAATGAGAGGTTTCAACAACCCCGTCATTAAATGAAAAGGAAAGAAATAGGAAAAAGAAAAAGAATAATTAAATTTTTTAAGATTCTTTCTGAAGGAAAATGGTACTATATCATTTTAAATGCTCAAAATCCAGCTGACTCCAGCATTTCTGCTGATGACTTCAGCAACTCACAGAGCAATTTAAAGAAATTAAGGCAGCTGGGAAATACAGTCTATAGTAAAACTACATAGATTATCCTATTTCAGGGGAGAAACAGCACAACAGATGTTCTTAACGTCTGAGAATCTTCCATAAGTCACACATTTGGATGGAGTTTGACACCAATCTTCACCATTGTGTCCCACAGGACAGAGACACCAACACCTGGCACTCATCCACCTGTGGAAACCAGGCAGGAAGAGGGGGAAGGAATCTCAGTGCAGGAAATGCATCCAAGGAAGGTGCAGCTCCCAAATGCATCCAAGGAAGGTGCAGCTCCCACTGAGAAGTGCAGCTGCTGCAAACACCAAAGCCCCCGAGTGCTTTGCTCTTACAGAACCACTCCCCTGTCCATGTGCTGTTCCCATGAGCCAGGACACAGGGGATGCCCCCAATCACTAGAAATGCACATCTGGAAATGCACATCTGGAAATGCACATTTCTGTCTGCCTGTCCATCTCTGAGAGCATGGGAAGCACCAACCCCACCTGAACTCCAGCCATGCATCCATGGCTCTCACTCCAAGTCACTCCACAGGGGACACAGTCTAAGTTTGGGTTGGATATTAGAAAGAAATTCCTCACTGAATGGTGATTGGGTACTGGGATGGAGTCACCATCTCTAAATGTGTTTTAAAAAAGACTGGACATGGCACTCAGTGCCTGGTTTAGTTGGTGAGGAGGTGTTAGGTCATAGGTTGATCATAAAGGTGTTTTCCAACCTGGTTTATCTGTGATTCTGACGAGGGACCCCAGAATGATCAGTTCACAGCTCCCAAGCTTATCCTGTCTGAGTTTTCTCCAGGCACTGCCGTGCCAGTCCTTTGTGGCTTTTTAAATTCCCGTTTGGAAGGCACCCAAGTCTGGAGAGGAGCCCCCGACCAAGGAAATGGTGCACCAGACCTGTTTTAGCAGCTAACAACAGTGGGTGTGGCTGCCAAACAAAACTGGCGTGGTAAACTGTAAACTCCTGAAAAGTGCTGAAGTGCATCACTGCCCAGGGAATGCTCCATATCCTAAATTTACCCCTCCATTCTGGAGGGATTTTCTGCAGAAAGATGTCTGCAAAGTGGTCCAAGTTAAGAGTAAATTATGAATGTGGAGAGTAAATTACCAAGGAGGATGATAATAACTTATGGTTTTATCCCAAAGGGGACTCTGGGAAGAGGCCCCAGGATTGGAGGGATTCAGGCACTCACTCTTGCTCCACAGTAAGAATTTAGCTTGTTTATCTCCCACTGAATATCCCAGTACTGCTGCTTTCCAAGGAGGAAAGCCCTGTAAGAACTTGTGGGATTTTGGGGCAGGTGCACAGCTGTGGGCAGGGTGAGCTCTGCTGGACCTGCTGCTGCTCCCTGAGAGCTTTGTCTCATTCTCCCCACCACAGCTCAGATTTGTAACTTGTAAATATTGCTAATTCAGCTTTGGAACTCACTGTGGAAGGTGAGGGAAGCTCACAGAGCCCAAATCACATGGAGGGCACAGGCAGGATCGAGTAGGGGTGGTGGGATTGTGTCTGTTTGGGTTTCTCCCACCTGTTTTGCTTAGAGGATGCCCTGATGCTTCTGGGACTCAGCTGATATTTATTCCCATTAACCCTGCAAAAATGCTGTGGAAAGTTTAACAACACAAAGCACTTTTCCCTTTTCTTCCAGTCTGAGTTTTTTTGGCACTAATCCACACTTTATTTATGGTTCTGAGGCCAATAAAGTGGAAATATTCCCAGTTGCTGGCGATGGAAATGGAGATCCTCACACAACAAGATTCCCTGGTGTTTTGAGCAAACCTGAAACACAAGTGAAGAGTCTGATGGTAAAGCTGAGGGTTGGCTCTGGGCAACCCTGGTTTCACCAGCCAGGAGAGAGGGGAGGGGAAGAGGGGCAGCTTGCTTAGCAGAGGAGATGAAGCAATTAAGTTATGCCAGGCTGAAGCTATGAGAACTGAAGCAAGGTGCTTAGCCTTGATGCTTTTTGGGCTTTGATGCATTTAAGTCAAGAAAGAAGTCTGGGCTAGGGTAGAGAGGAGGGAGGAGCAGAGAGAAGGGAAAATAAAAGAAATGTGGAAGCTAATCCTAAGCACTGTGAAAAGGTCATGTGCTTCGATATGAGTAATTAATTTTCTTAGAGCAATGTTGAAAAGGTTAACCTGATTTATGGAATGCAATTTAATTTAAAATGTGTTGTGTACCTTGTTAAAAGGGTCCAATTATGGCTGCTAATTCTGTGGACTGACACAGGACGACGTGGTCTGGTAACACCCCGGTGTGAGGGGAACACATGTCAGTCAATAATTAGACATGGCTTATTGAAATTTGAGGGGGAAGGAGAATTGGTAGAAATGCTGAGAGAACAACTGTTCTCTCTGCCCAGGGCTCACAGTGTCCCCTTGCAATTTCCTGCTCTGTGGAGCACTCAGTGATTCATGTGGAGGTAAGTTTGTGTTCAGAGTGGTTTGTCATGGGGCTTTGAGACAGGAGTAAAAATGCCAGATCTGTACAGGTCAGCCCACGCTGCTCCTTGACCTTCATTCTGTCAATTCTTCTTGCAAAAATCAAACTAAACACCACCCTCCTTCCTTGATGACTTGGTAAAGCAAGGGGCTGAAAAAACTGTCCCAATGGTGCTTGTACACAGAACTTAGTAATAACTAAATAACACAGGCTCTAGGGATCCTCAGCAAGAAGGGCTTGTGGTCAAAATTGCCAGTCTGAAAACTTTTGTGATCCATTCCTTGCTCAGCTGCTCCTCCTCCCTGGGCTCTGTGGTGTCCCTGTTCCTGCCAGTCCTGCCCAGCATCCCCCTCCACAGCAGGAAAGCATCCCATGGGGATGCAGCCCTGGAGCCACTGCCTGCCCAGGCTGCAGGGAAATATTTCATTTCATTTCCACTTTCTTTCAGTCTCCAAGGCCAGCAGCCAGAGTTACTCCCTGAATATTTTGTAGCCACTCCTTTAGTGAGCAATCAATGGTGTGTGGATGCAGTAACAGCTGTGGGGGTATTCCTCAGTGCCACATTCCCCAAAATGTGTGTGCAATGTTCCCACAATGAGCCCCTGCTCAGTTTGGTACACTGAGATTAACAGAGGAACTATTGCAATCCTAAAACTGGTTGACAGGATGAATATTCCTACAAGGAGCAGAATAAATCGATTAATTGAAAGGTGTCCAAGGTACCTCTGGTTCCTAAATCAGTTTGGTGAATTGGCTGCCAGAACTGTGTGGCTACAAAGAGTGGTTTTGGCAGTGGTAGCTCCTGCTGCATGGAACCAGGATCTGTGTTATTGGGAGAGCTCACCTGGCCCCAGGTGAGCAGGAGCAGGAGATCTGCTGCTGAAATGCAGTTGTGTTTTCACCAAGAAGTCAGAAATATGCCCTGTGCTCAGTGTGGAGTTTGCCATCAATACCAAGAGAGTTCCTACTGCCAAACACAGCAAGCTCTGGACTTTCAGGTTATTGTAGACTCAGGCTGTGGTTATTGTATTGTCAGTGCTCAGCAATTGCTGCATGACAGGCACTGTGTCTGCATCCTTCCAGGACCTCTCATTTGTCTACAAATGGAGGGAAATCAGCTGAGCTGTACCTCAGAAGGGTTATTGGATGATGAGCACAGCATTCAGCCCCTGGTCTAGTGAAAAGTGCTCCTGCCCATGGAAGGGGGGCTGGAAGGAGAGGAGCTTTAAGGTTCTTTCAAACTCAAACCATCCTGTGATTCTCATTCTTTTGGTGTTACTGCTGCTGAGAAAAAGAACATGTGTGTATTGAGCTTTCCTGCAAGACCTTATCAGAGTTCCTGGGGAAATGGAACAAACTTTTGTTTAACACATTGAATGGACAGAGGCAAGAGCAGCTTGTAGTTATATTGATCTTTCAGGTTCCTGTTGCTGTGACATTGAGGACTAAAACTTCCCTGGCATTTTATAAAAAAGGGAGAGGAGGATGGCAGAAACTCCTGCCTGTCCTCTATAACCCCATCTATTCTCCTGTTCCCTTCTGCAAACAAAGTTCTTCCCCACCTTTACTCAGAGCTGGTTTATATTGCCATCACCAAATTAGCTCAGGAAGCTGCATCTTGTGATAACTTCATTATGTTCTATTGACTTCTCAGGGAGCTGAAAGGAATATAATGGCAATTTCCCATAATGGATAACTGGCTGGGGAAGCCAGGCCAGGGAAATGGCCCTTCCCTCCTCTGCCCTTATGCAGTCAAATCACTGTCAGACATTTCATTTTCTGATGTGCATGTTGGCCTCTTATCAAGCTTTTTTCACCCAAAGAGGATTCCTCCTCAGAGAGGCATGAGGATTAGCATCAGATGGGAAAAATGCAGTTAGTATTACCAGAATATTAAAGGGGCAATTGTAATTTCTCAGCTGCAAGGGACACTTAAAGTAAATTACCTCAATTAAGAGAATAAGATTTAGGGAACTGCTTTAAATTGAAAAAACATTCAGATAGGATGTGTGTGTCTGTTCCTCATCGGGGGCTTAATATTTACTTCTGCTGATGAGACTTTGTCATGCTCTATTACAATTCATGGACTCGTGTTCCCAAATTTTATGCACCAAAATGCTTTGATTTATAGGGTATAAGTCCCTTTTCTCTGTGAATTCCTTCAATATTGTCATAAATGTGGTCAGTGATGCTTATCTCACGATATTAATGTGCCTCATTTAATTATATTGTCTTGCTCAAAAAGTGCACTTAGTTTGAAGGAAACTACAAATTGTTAACTTTTGGTGAACGCACATTTCTCACTGGAGAATGGTGCTGGAGCCTTCTGCAGCCAGCAGTGGGAAGGGTCAGTCGACAGAAGCACACAGAAGGCTCTTGGGTCAGTAATAAATCAGCTCCTTTCAGGTGAGAGCCCCAATTCCTGGTCTGCCCATCACTTCTGTGCTTTGTCCCTGCTCTGAGGCTGCTCCTGGGTTCTCATTCCCCTATTTTAGGCTCAGGAAGGTGTGATTCTCTATTGATTATTTGATCTGTGTAATTACAATCAAACCCACAGGGATTTCAAGCCTGATTGACTGCAAAATAGAAATCTATTGGCTTGGCTGGACTCCTAATGACCAGGATTAGGAGAGAACAAGGTTTGGGGCTGCTCTTTCTCTGCAGGATTGGTTTTTGGGTAGCTGGGGATTAATGAGGTTTGTGAAGGAAGGCACTGATCCCATCAGAGCAGGCTGGGAGGGTTTATCTCCTTCATCCCTGCCTGTGGCTGTGCTTGTGGCATCCTGATTTTGTGACCCTTCTGCAGTAGCCTGCTCTCAACAGGGGTCAGGAACAGAGCCTGGGGAGAACTGCAAGGCAAGCCAAGGAGCTGCAACAGGGAGAAATTCAGCTGAAAGCCCCTCTCCCAGGTGTTCTTGGCATCCTTGTCCCACTGCATGTCCCCTTGGCCAGCGTGTGAGCTCCTAAAATAAGTCTGGGCCCTGGAGCTTTGTCTGTCCCCACCCTCAGGAGCTGAGCAAAGGAGCAGCAGCAGGCAGGGAAAGGGCCTTTTTCTTTTTTAAAATAGGTTTTCATTTAAAAGATGCCAGAGCCAGCAGATTAGTGTCTTGACTATATAGGTTTCCTACAGATAAGGCAGAGAAATTGATTTCAATTACCAAAGTGGATAGACAGGCTGCTCTGCTCTCCTGAGGATTGTTAACCCTCAAGAGGCAGGAACTGAAAACCAGGAGGGGGTTTGGAACCTCGAGCCATTTCCTCAGGAGCAGCTGTGCCTCTTGCAGCATAAATCCTCACAAAGGGAGAGAGCTAAAGAAAGGAGGTTTATTTAAGGATGTACAATGATCCTTGTGATACTCTGGGATTTCAGCAAGCTTTCAGAGCCTTCAGCGAGGCTCTGGAGGCCAAGGGTTAAAGTGGCTGCAAGGATTAAAGGATTCAGTGCCTTTCAAGCACCAGGTTCACCTTTTCCAAGAGCAGTCTGGCTGCTGGGAAGTTTTCCTGGGAGGTTCTAGGGCTGGGATAGGGCAAGGCTGTGCAGTGCTGGATCCCAGCTGGATGAGGAGCAGAATCCCAGAGTGTTGGTGGGCTCATGCCCTGCTGCTGGGCACCTCCAACACCTGGGGCACAGCACAGCACGAGGGGATGGAGGGGATGGAGCTGCCAGGGTGTGGGAGAGGCAGAGGAGTTGCTGGGACAGGAGCAGGAGCAGGAGCTGGACATTCCCTTGGCACACATGGGATTTCCAGTGCATCCTCAGACCTCTCCCGTCTGCTGCTCCTGCATTTACACACCCTGCAATTCCTGAGCTGGCTCTGTAATTGTGCCTGCAGGGTGCCTGCTTCCCTTCCCTCCTCAAATCCAATTTGCCACTTTTTGCAGCTTTGCTGCTGCCTGATAATGGGCACCTTGCGATAGATTTTTCCACTATTCACTTGCTGGGTGTCTTTTGTCCTACCACAGGGAAGTTTGCCCCTGTGGGTCTCACAGTTGGCTTCTCAGCTGGGTTTCACACAGGCTTTTATTGCCAGCAGCATCTGCTCTCCCCTCCAATTACTCCAGCACTTGTCTTTGATTCTTTGCTTTACTGGGCTCACCAGCAGCTTCTGCCCTGGCTGAACTCCCCAGCAGACTCTCCCCAGGTGTTTGGGGGGTCTGGCTGTGGTTGGAAATCAGATATTGCACCTTGGGCAGACTCTCCCCACTGCCTTGAGGTATTTGGGAGGTCTGGCTGTGGCTGGAAATCAGATATTGCACCTTGGGCAGATTCTCCCCAGTGCCTCCAGGTATTTTGGGGGGTCTGGCTGTGGTTAGAAATCAGATATTGCACCTTGGGCAGACTCTCCCCAGTGCTCCAGGTATTTTGGGGGTCTGGCTGTGGCTGGAAATCAGATATCACACATTGTCATGTCAGAACAGAAGGAATTCAGTGGCCTTGCATGGCAAGAAGACCATGATAAGCATAATTAAGCAATCACAGGAAAATAAGGTTTTTGTGTCCTTTCAAACACAGTCACTCATTTCAGAGGAACACCCCTGGTCTGTACTTTGCATTCGTGTTCACGTGGACAGGGCTGTTCCTCTGTGCACACAGCAACCTCTTCCCTTCCCTTTTGCTTTTCCCAGAGCTTGGCATGCTCCCAGGATGGGGGATGCTCCTGCCATGCCCCTGTGGCACAGCTACACCCACCCAGGTGTGGCCTCAGGCAGGTTCCCAGCGAGGCTGCAGCACAGCAAACATTGCTGGGGAATTTTCCCTCTAATGAAAAATTATTTCTGACATTCTGGAAATGTGAATATACATCTACATAGAGAAATGTTTAGTTTTGCTCAAAATGAATGTTTTCTCTGCCCAGAAGTGTTTTCTGTAAGGAAAACCCCATCATTCCCCTCATGGCAGTTCAGTTATTTCCCAGCTCACTCTGGGGACAGCTCCTGGATTTCAGATAAGGATCTCCTGCTTCAATGCTGAGGGAGGAGGTGGCAAAGAAAATGTCAGTGGCAAACACCCTCCTACCTGCCCAGCTTCCTCCTCTGCTCTTTGGGGGAACACGATGGCACCTCAGGGATATTGGAATGAACTTTCTGGAAGAACCAGAAGTAAATTATACTGAGGTCAAGATCTTTTGAGAGGGGAGCTGGTTAAATCTGGGTTTCATTCACAACCCAGGATTTCCAATGCACTTGCAGATTTTTCTCCCTTTCCTCTTGGCTGCTGGCATCATTAATGCCAGGATTTAAGATGACAGAACTTTAATTGTACAGGACAAAGGTTCCCTGCTTCACTGATCAATTCCAGACCATAAATTGTAGCAGGAACAAAACTCTTTAGAAATGCTGACATGGCCTGGGCAGGTTTAATCCTGGTCCTGCACACAAACACCCAGCAAGGTCCTGCTGGAGGAGCAGTGCACCTGCCAACAGGTGAGCACCACCAGGTTCTGAAGGGTTCAAGGCTCCACCAAGAATAAAACCCACAGTGGAGTCAGAGGGAGAATCAATCAAATAGGTGGAAGTGTGAGAGTGGAGTTTAGGTTAATTTGAAATCTTATTTTTAATTAAATTGGGGGAAGTTTTTGACTGATAAAAACATCTTTAGTTGGACTTAATGGCATTTAGCTGCTTTAATTGGGATGTCTATATTTGGTGTTTGTAGACAGAAACAGATAATAAGGCAACAAAAACAGATCACAGGGGCTTAAAATCCTGGCATTTGCATAACCCAATTGTTCACATTATGAAACGGAAACCCTGTTATCAGCTTGCATAAAACAGCTTGTTTTGGTAGATTGCAAATACTGTGTTTAATTAACCAAGCTTCAGGGACAGTGAATCTTATTGTTACAAGATACCACTCTGTGGAAATAAAGGCATTTTCATTTAAATAAAACAAAAGGGGATGTTTATCAGGATGTTACTTAATTGTCAGCATTTCTAAAGAGTTTTGTTCCTGCTACAATTTATGATCTGGAATTGATCAGTGAAGCAGGGAACCAGACGCCTTTGTCCTGTACAATTAAAGTTCTGTCATCTTAAATCCTGGCATTAATGATGCCAGCAGCCAAGAGGAAAGGGAGAAAAATCTGCAAGTGCATTGGAGATCCTGGGTTGTGCATGAAACCCAGATTTAACCAGCTCCTCTCTCAAAAGATCTTGACCTCGGTATAATTTACCTCTGGCTCTTCCAGAAAGTTCATTCCAATATCCCTGAGGTGCCATCGTGTTCCCCCCAAAGAGCAGAGGAGGAAGCTGGGCAGGTAGGAGGGTGTTTGCCACTGACATTTTCTTTGCCACCTCCTCCCTCAGCACTGAAGCAGGAGATCCTTATCTGAAATCCAGGAGCTGTCCCCAGAGCGAGCTGGGAAATAACTGAACTGCCATGAGGGGAATGATGGGGTTTTCCTTGCAGAAAACACTTCTGGGAAGAGAAAACATTCATTTTGAGCTTAAGACATGATAAAAACTAAACATTTCTCCATCTAGATGCCATCCCACAGGCACAGGGAAGCAGCAGGAAGATAATATCACATGGAATAGAGGGGAATAAAGAGAGCAGAGGCATCCTGGTGCAGGGGTTGGTTTGTGGGGAGTTTGTGCTCAGTGAGATCCCCAGCCCAGCTCGCTCTGAGTTTGCACAGCCCACTGGGGAAGTTCCCATCCCTGTGAGCTGGGCTGTGCCCACCAGGGCTGGCTGTGGGAGCCTTTTTGTTCCTTCCAGAGATCTGGAGGAGCCCCTTGCTCCCTGCCTGGGGCTCGATGCTCTCACCTGCACCGGTGTGTGCAAGGCTTTTTGTGATGGGAGCAGCTCTCAGCTTTCCCCCCGAGGATGTGACAGATCCCCCAGCGATGCTCAAAGCTCTGCACTGCTTGCAAAGTGCAGTAATTTAACTTTATATCAGCCATGTTTGCAGCAGCTGTCAGTCACCATGACAACAATATTAACACTCGTGATGGCTTTGTTGTGAGCACCACAGAATGTCATATTCTGGAGGGAAGAAGCAGCAATTGCTCGAGCAGTTGCTCGCAGCCCAAGTGACTCTATTGAACTGGGAGAGGTTCAAACTGTATTTTAAACATACAAGAAAAGACTCGCTTTTGGAGTATAAAATGACTTGAATTAACTTCAGTCTGACAAGAGGAAGCAAAGGGAATCACTGGAATAAATATCTGTGAGACTGGAAGATTAGAAAGACACATTCCAAAATCTCACAGAAATGCAAACTCCCTCTTTTTGAAGGCACTGCCTCTGGAATGGCAATTTACATTTCTTTAAACTTGGGGAGGGGGAGGAGGGTGATCTAAAGGGGGTTTGCCAGCCTTGTGGTTCTTGTCTTACACATTAAACAGCTACTCAGAGAATACTAAGGGTAGCTCTTAGTCTGTATCTTCTCCAAGAATTAAAACAGGGAAAAAGTGTCCTGGGTTTCAAACACTGGAGTTTGCCTCTTAATCCATTTCCTTTTATGGGGAAAAGCAAATCATTCTCTCTCTCAATATATAGTATCCTTACAGTTTCTAACCTCCCTCCTTCCCCTCCAGAGATACCCAGCATTAAGATAAGGCATTGATTGTCTGCACTGGGAAATGCATTCTAGTTAATTAGTTCATTATTCCTTTTTTAACATAAGATTGATGACTTATTAAGCTATGGTTAATTACAGAGTTTATTACTTTGAAAATAAGGACAACTCCAGAGCTTCAGCTGATTGTGCTCTTGGCTGATGTGGATTTCTGGCACTGCTGTGTCCTGGAGGTCTGTGCCTTCCTTTCTGCACCCTGTTCATTGAAATCCACTTTTGGGGTGTGCAGCTTCACACCTCCAAGGCCTGGTTGAGAAGAAGTGCCAGTGGCCTTGCAGCTTCTGGTTTTCCCTGCACATGCAGAGCTGGGATCCCCCAAAACTTCAGCAGTGTGTTCTAGAAGCCTCTGTAGCTCCAGGCCCCAGTGAGGACAGAGCTGGAGCATCACCCCAGCTCCACCAGGAGCCCCAGCCTGATCCATCAGAGCAGAGAGCACCAAGCTCCAAGTGAGGGAAGGAGTCTTGTACATCCTCAGCACACATCAAACATCCATCTCCCTGCTCCCAAAGGCGTCCCCTGGCACCAGAGTGCCCCGAGCCCCTGGTGCTCCCTGACAGCCAGGGCAGGGATGGGCAGTGGGGCTGCCCACAGCCTCACCCAGCACACAAAAACTGACTTTGCCAGTAGCAGAAATAGCCTCAACTTTATCTAATAATCCATCCAGACTAGCAGGGAGTGCAGCACCAAGGTGCTGGGATTTTGGGGGGAGCTGTGAGACAAAGCTGGCAGTACAGCAGCAGTGCACACAGGGATGCTGCTGCCTCCTGCCCAGGGAGGGCACAGCAACAGTTGTTAGCCACGTTATCAGCTGCATTTTCAGCTCCAAAATAGGAACTTTGGAATCTAAAATTAACACTGAGCAGGCTGAAATGCAGGGAAGTGCAACGTGGATCTCCTGACTCCTGTGGGGGCATGGGCAGGGTTATCTCTGCTGGGCTGTCAGCTCACACCACTGCTCACACCACTGCTGCCACCGCTGCTGTGTGGGGTCTGTGAGAGCAGCACAGAAAATTAAAATGCAATCAAACACAAAGTGCTGCATGGGAGAGCCTGCAGAGAGGCAGAGGGACAAGCAGGGAGCTGAGGGCAGGTTTCTCTCCCAGCACATTTCTGGAGCAGTGGTGCTCCCTCCAGGCTGTGTGGTGGCTGAGACGAGGGACAGGCTGCAAAGCAATCACTTCCTGAGAAATGTGTGAAAGAAGCCAAGAGGACAAAGTTGTACTGAGCTCTGAGGTTTAGGGCAAATTTGGGAGGAAACCTCTGAATGGGATCCCTCCAGGAAACAGATTCAAGATGGTTTGGGGAAAAAATATTTCCTCAGAGAGAAGTGGAAAAACACAGTCCAGGGAACTCCTTTGCCTCAGCTAGCCAGAAAAACTAACCAAGAGCAAGAAGAATCTCTCTCTGCTGTCCAGTGCAGACAGCACAGTCTGTGTGAAGGATACAAGGACCAAGGGCAGTCCCTGATAACAAACCCTGCATCTCCTCTGTCCCTCTCACTCCTGGAACCAGTCTGAAAGCTGCAGAACTCAATACCCAGCACCAACAGAACAGAGGATTGGGGGATACAAGCATCATAAAGTCACCCCAAGGCAGCCTGTATTTTCTCACTGTCAGCACTCCAGGTGGTGGAGGAGCTATGAAGGAGATGCTGCAGCCTCCAAATGTTTCCTTTGGATCCTCTGCTGGTTCACTATCAGGACCACAATTAGCCATGAACCCCATTCCTGCCTTGTGAAAATGTCAGCTTCCCAACGTCCCTGAGAGAGCAGATTTTCAAGAAAAACACAGATGTTAAATCAATTCCTGCATCTTTCCACCCTCCCATTTTTTCAGGCTGCTAACATTGTCCTTTTGGGAATGTACTCATGAACCACAAACATCTGTTGGTTTGCTGCAAACAATTCCCAGCCTTTAGCTGAACAGCTCCTGTCTCTCTTTCCTCACTCCCAGCAGCCAGGCTGGTCACACTGGGATCGTGTGGGATGAGGGACAGGCAGGGGCTGACTGACATTTTGCCTTTAGACATGAGACAGGTTGCCTGTGGCTTGTTTTTCCCCTCAAGAGGCAACAATTTAGGAGAAAAAAAAAAGAAATTAAAAGTGTAGAGATGGGAGCAGAAATTGCTCCAATGGCAGCTCATGAGAGTGGATTAGAGGATGCAAAAGTTGTGGAAATGTCAGTAAGTGAGCAATGGGTAAAAGTTTTAGTGTCCCCTGCTCTGTGGGCATTGCCACACATGTCCCATGTCACTGCACAAGAAGATTCCACCCCTGGCCTGTGCCAGGCACCAGCACAGAAGCAGAGACAGTGACACCACTAAAACAGAGCCAGGTTTAGTGGTGCCAGCCCAGCTGAGTGGGCACCATGCTCTGAGAACCTCCTGGACACATTGGGATTCTCCAGTGACCTTCCATCTTCATTTAAATAAACAGAATTTGAAATTTCCACCCCCAAGCTCTAAAACCAATTAAATTTTCATATTTTGGGGCCAGGAACCACCATTTTTTATTTCACAGAGCTTGGTACATCCTTCAGAAAAGCAGCAGGAGGAGCAGGGAGAAAGTTTCCCTCCAGCTTGGGAATTCAAAGGAGTGTGTTTGAGCAGGGGGTATCAGGTCTTGGTTTCCAGCTGTAAAACCAGAAGCCTCTGGGGTTTTCTGGATGTTTTCCAGCTGCCACCTGCTTTCCTCTTTTGTGTATCCTTTGTCCCTGATGAAAAATAACTCAGCTGTGTGGCTTTTCTTAGTTTTATGAAGAGTATTGTTGTTGGTTTATTTTCTCTTATTTTCCAGAAACATTCAGGTTGGAGGATAAAGTGCCATTCACGTAGGAAGATTTAGTCCCTCTTCATAAAGTTATATATTATAAGTGAAAGGGAAACAAGCATGGGCTGGCAGCAGAAAATTGAATTAGCTCAGCAGTACACTGCACAAAATAAGACAAATTTTGTACAGAAATATAATTGAAGCTGCATTATTTATCCTCCCTTTTTGGGTTATTTGTCAAAGTGAGCTGCAAGTTGCAAATTAAAAGAGCTATTGATTCTAAAGTTGTTTTTAAAGTATTTTCTTTATTCAGACCCTTGGAAACAATTATCTCAAGATGGTGCCAAACAGCCAAATCCTTATTGGTGTTGGGTTCAGAGAGATAACAGTCCAGCTTCTCTCCATTGTTTGAAGACATTCAGATGACTCTTTTTGGCAGAATCATAGCAACATGAATCACTGAAATTAGAAAGGATTCCCAAGGCCATTCAGTCCCAGCTGTGCCCAATCCCCACCCTGTCCCCAGCCCAGGGCACTCAGTGCCACCTCCAGGAATTCCTTGGGCACCTCCAGGGGTGGGCATCCAAACCTCCCTGGGCAGTTCCAAGGTCTGACCACCCTTTCCATGCAGAAATTCCTGCTGGTGTCCAACCTGAGCCTCCCCTGGTGCATTTTGAGGCTGTTCCCTCTGCTCCTGTCCCTGTTCCCTGGGAGCAGAGCCCAAATCCCCCCTGTCCCCTTCTGTCAGGGAGTTGTGCACAACCAGAAGGTTCCCCCTGAGCCTCCTTTTCTCCTGGCTAAACAACAGAGATTTCTGTCTCTGGGAAGCAATGGGTGGAAGATGGGATCAGAAGGGTTTTTGTCGTTGTGCTGTTGAGCACAGCAGCAGCAGCAGGAAGAGCTCTGGCTGTCTGGGAATGTCACCCCAAGAGAGCACCTGCTCCTGCCATGGCTCCAGCACAGCCCTGGCACAGCTCATCCCAGGGTCAAGGCTTTACCGCAGTCAAATTGCACTTTTACATTCCTGTAAACTTCCCTGCTGCATTGAGAGGCAAATATCCCATCGAATAACATCAATCATTCTTTTCACAAGTCCCTGCTGAGGACAAGCACCAGGAAAGGTTGTCCCCACCTGAGTCTGGGTGGATGACAAGGTGCTGGCACACCGTTCCTTCCTTGCCTGTGCTCGTGGCACAAAAGATTGGGGGACACTTTGGGGAGGGGGTATTGCTTTTGTTTTGCAAAATAAACAGAAAACAGCCCTTGTGACTGCAATAGCAAAAAACAAAACGCATTAAAAAATCCATCCACAGCAGCATTTGAGCCATTCTCCATAGGCCCTAGGAGCCTCTTACTGTTTGAGTTAAGGCTCCTTATATAAAGTTTATGGGTCCCACCGGGGTGTTTTGAGTAGATTACATTCACACCAGCTCATGCAACGCAGGCGTGAGCAGTCAGTAAATCAGCCAGCTTAGCTTGTAAGCTGCTGCTGGCGCTGGCGATGGGTCTCAGGGCTGGGATAACACCTCCTGTTATTAGCTGACAGCTGGTAAACAAAGATCCTGCTCTGATACACATTGTCAGGGCTTTTACAGCCTGGGCACACGCACAGAGCTGGGCAAAAGTGCTGTTTCCATAAGGAAGTGTCCCTGAAATGGCAAAGGGTGCCTGATGGTGGGAGAGCTGAGCTGGTTTCACCAGTTCTGATTTACCAAAATATGGGTATTGGTCTAACACCCATACTCGACTGTGACAGACAAAAGACTCTCTAACAATTTAAAGTTACAAAGTGTGTGTTTATTCAGCAGTGTAAGGTAATCTCCTAACACACACTGCAAAATCTCAGGTGATCACAGAGTCAATTTATTGACAAAGCCTCAAACAAATACATATTCATAATAACAGCAACTCCCACCCCTGCTTCCTATGGTAATTAGCTTGAATGGCAATTAAGCAGAGTGGGTGGCTTCTTGAATTAAGTCTGGGGTCGTTTTTGTGGGGAGGGGTCTTAAAAGGAGGAAGTAAGGTGAGTCTTCCTCGCCCTGACCTTTTCTATCAATGACAATACAAATGGCTTTTGGGGCAACTCCACTTTTGCAAAGAATGAGTTTCTGGTTGCAATTGTTTGTGTTCTTTGTACCTACCTACCAGTTTCATCCTTTCCCATTGCAAGCACAGCTGAGCAAACATAAATTAACAGGCAATCAATTATTTAAGTTTCAGGTAACTATCTCAAGCCCAGTTTCTTCTAACTTTTAACTAAAATCCTAATTTCTTTAAGATTAGGGTTTCACAGCCACACAGACAACAGGCTCCTTCTGCCCTGTGAGGTTCAGGAGGTCAAACCAGCAGGGAGGTGGCTCAGGAGAGCTCAGATCTCCTGCAGTTCTTGCCACCATATGGTCAGTGACAGAGATGCTTCAACTTTCAACTTTGCAACTTTTTAGGGCTGTGTATTGCACCGACCTAGAGCCCGTGGTTCAGAGGGATAACAGGCTGGTGTGGATTCCACACACTCCAGACTGGGACAGCTGATGAGTGCCCCTGAGGAGGATCTGGTCCAGCTGGCCAGAAATCAGGCAAAGGATTCAATTATTGGGGTTTATTCTGGCTCTCTTTCTGCCAGTCACTTAGACACCAATGTCTCGTTTTCAAACCAATGTCCCCACTCTGAATTCAGGCATTTATGGCTCTCAGATTTGAACACCAGCACCCTGAGCACCTCACGTCTTACACCTCCCTCCAACAATGTCCCTGTCCTGTCCAGGAGCAGGAAAGGATGGGAATCTGCCAGCTGGGAGAAATGCCTTTAACATGAAGAAACAAAAAACAATTTCCTTGATATGTGGCAGCAGTAGGGATGTGATTGGCCAGGGAAGTCATCAGCAAGCAATTCTTCCAGTGGCAGATTGTTTAAGTCAACTGCACACTGATTTATTTGCTGTGTTCTAATTACTGAATGAAATGAGGGGAAGTCTGGTATTAGCAAAATCCCTCAGCTTATAATTACCCCATTCACGGGGTTCGGGTTTCACCACAACACAATCCCACCACTACACACAAGCACTTCAGCATTTAATTAAGGGCAGATAAAACTGGAGTCATTGCAGTTTTCCATTCCAGCTCTCACACAAAGCCAGCTTAGGAGAGGCAGGAGAGGCTGAACGCTCTGAAAAGCTGAGGAAACCTAACACAGAGCAGTTCTCTATCTGTTTCACCCACTTTCTATGGCCAGAACTGAATTTGCTGGGTAAGTCTGGTGTGTCAGATGAAGACAGCAGCACGTCAGCAGGAGCATCCCTGGGGTGGAGGTACCCACAGGGCTCCTGCCCTGCAGCACCCTGAGGAAAACAAAATATTCTTTGCTCTTCTGGAGCCTGAAACATCTTTCCTTTTTTAAGAAGTCAGGAATTTGAAAGATCCAGCCTCTGGAACAGAATAAAAACAAACTGAATATTTCTACATTTAAAAATGGTTTTGAAGTTCTGAATTTTTAGAAGCAAAGCCCTGAAATGCTCAGCAAAAAGCCTTTTCTGTGGGGAAAATCTGCCGGAACAGGCAGTTCTGAGCAACGCTGTAATTGCCATGAAATAAATAAACAGGTCTTGCTTATCAGTGTCTGAAATAAATTTTGAGAAAAATAACATTTTAAGATACAGAAGCATATCTCTGTTTTGATAAACACCTCTAGAAGTGGCACATTCTTCCTCCCTCAGGGTCTGTCCTTCCCCACTCGTTGTGTTCCACATTCATCACCAGAGAGTGAATCTCCTCATAATTTAGATCCTGCAGCCGATAGTTTATGTGCAGCAGCGTCGCAAATGGAAGCTCCACTTTGATTTCCATTATGCATTGCCTTGTCTGACTCCCTTTTATTGTGCACTGGAGTAAATGACCTCCCAGATATTCAGGTTCAGATGTGGATGTGATGGTAAATTTAAGTCCTGAAATTTCCATCCAGTGATAAAATTGTATAATAAAAAAAAAAACCACTTACTTCTGCTAATATCTACTTTTGGCTGTCACATCAGTGTTATGGCTGGATTGTATTTTGTAATATATCAGCATAGAATCCAATTGTTGTGTGCTGGTTGCTCTTTTGAAAATAATACAGCATAAGCTGAAAAAATCAGTATATGAGTTGTTCTGCTTTTTTTATTATTATCGGGTTTTTATGAGCTTGACAGATGATTGTTGGTATCAGATTTGTCGAGTACAACATTTAATTAAATATCTTTCCTCTTAGCACTGAACACCACCTTGAATAAAATCACCCGTCTCAGAATCAGGCTTGGGAAGGTGTTTTGGGAAAGAAACAAAACCAAAACAACACAACTTTGGGTGGTCACACAGCCAAGAGTGGTGGAATCCTGATCCCTGGAGTTGTCCAAGGAACTGGATGTGGCTTGAGACCAGGTGGGGGCAGTGATCCTGATCTCCATGGGAGATATTCCGCTAATGGGCCATCCATTGAAACCAGCTGGGGCAGTGTTCTTTATCTCATGGGATATCTCCTGTTCATGGCCATGGTTTATAAACCAGCTGGGGCAGTGTTCTTTATCTCATGGGATATCTCCTGTTCATGGCCATGGTTTATAAACCAGCTGGGGCAGTGTTCTTTGTCTTTTCACAACCCATCCTTCCTCCAGCCAGTCATTTTCTGCTCATGGCCATTGAGTCCCACTGTGGCACTGATAAAATTACTGCATCCCATTGGGAGTTGCTCCAGCCAGGGGGAAGAGCCCAACATTTCTTACCAAGATAAAAACAGAGGTTTTGGGACACTAAGGGAGCCCTTTCTCCACTGGACTCCAGAGGGAAACGGGATTGCTCCACATCACTGGAGCTTGGGAGGAAACTGCACCTTGTACAGGAGCACTGCTCCAACTGAGCCACATCTGTCACTGCAGGAGGATGCAGCCACCATGGGATGGGACTGCTGCCAACACCCTGCCTGACTGACGGCTGTCAGGTTGTACTCTGACTGTGTCAGGGTTTGGGGTTTGTTCTTTGTAGTGCTGTATTTCTATTTTAATTTACCTAGTAAAGAACTGCTATTCCTGTTTTCCATATCTTTGCCTGAGACTCCCTTGATTTCAAAATGATAATAATTTGGAGGGAGGGGATTTACATTCTCCATTTTAAAGAGAGGCTCCTGCCTTTCTCAGCAGACACCTGTCCTCCAAACCAGGACACACAGGGTTATCACAGAGCATCCTCAGTGTGTTTGTCAGAACACACACCAACGCACACAGCATTTTTCAGTGCCTTTTGCGGGTTAATTAATTAATGGCCCTGGTTCCTGAGCTTTGTATTAGTGTATAAACAGCGTGGGAGCTGCTCAGTGGGGGCTGCCCAGGAGCCCTTGATGCTGCATTAGAGAGCCCAGAGCTCTGTTATTACACGGATAAATGTTATCGTGTTCATCTCATGTAGAAATTTATCCGGTTTGCGCTGCAACCGAGAAACATCAGTCCTGTAAACTCAAGTAATCTTTCTTCAGAGAACAACTACCCAATTACTAACATTACTTACTGAACTGGTTGCTTTCTCTATTAAATGGGACACGGTGCCAATCAAATCAGATAATTCAGCCACAAAATCAATGGCACCACATTTACTCAATCAAATACATTGCTCAGTATCTTATATCCATATGAAATTAAAGAGATGGATGTGCCAGCTGAACACTAGAATTGGGCTTCAGAACTTTGGCACATGCAGGTTAAAAATAAGGAAATCGATGAGCAAGAGAGAATGTATTTGACATCAGTCACTGCTTTTAATACATTAATTTCTTCACTAGATTAATCAACTATTGATCATCCTTCAGCTTTCCGAGAAGCCAAGCATGTGATCTCTGCTGAGCAATCCCTGTCCAAAACCTCTGGACACAGGGATGGAGCATCCTGCCCAGCCTCTCCAGAGGGTCTCAGGGTGCTGTGGATTAGAGATGTGGCTCTGGAGCAGCAAGGTCAGATCCCAGCTGTCCCATGTCCTGAGCTGGGCCTGGATTGAGCCTGGTTTATTGGTCCAGGAATTTTCTTGGGCCCTTCAGTGGCCCTGGTAGCCTGTGCAGAGCTCTCTGAAGTGCTAAGTTGACATCTCTAGGTTTGGCCCAGCACCCACTTGGAGACTTCTGGTGGCCAGCACAGGGTGAGTGGGGCAGGTTTGCTGCCTCAGCCTTGCTTTGGTGATGGCATCAGGGGTGTGTCTGTATGCTGTGCCTGCACTGAGAACAGAACCAGGCTCTGTCCTTCTGCAGACGAGTGGAGACTTGATCCTTGCCTTTCCCACTCCAGAATGAAGTGCTCAGAAACCATCTGAATGGAAAATCAAAGTGCCTGCACATACGGGGAGGGCAAGAAATCATCACTTATTTGTAGGCAAGCAACAATTTCTAATCTCAGCTTTGTGGAGGATCTGATTTACACCAGAACTGCTTATCTCCGTGCCCCTGCTGACCCCCTGCTTCCCTTTCTCAGCACTGTGCCAACAACACAGCTGCTGTTTGTCTCCGAGAAAAGAAAAGAGATGGGAGGGGAAGGAAAAAGACATTATAAAAATACATTGTAAGTTACCAGAATAGAAACAGTCCAAGCACTGTGTCCTACTTTAGAACATGCTGATGCAAATAGCAGGGAGCAAGTGCTTTGGATTTGTAACTGGAGTGGCTTTGTAAGATGCAAATACCCCTCCTTTGCCCTGAAATCAATTCTACAAGGCTGAGGATTGCCTGGGTTTAAACAGAAGATAAAATTAATTAGCAAAGCAAGTGGCAGTGCTCGAGCTGGTTTGACTGGCCCAGTGTGTTAGACATCAACAGCAGCTTTATCAGCCCCAGGGGCCCTGCAGGGATTATCACAGGGGACCTGACAGCCACAATTGCTGCCATGTGGAGACTGTGCACCACAGAGCCAGGCAGGTTGTTGAAACAGTGATTTTGCTTTGAACACCTGCTGCCAGCCAAGGGAATTAGGACATGGCCACATCCTGAACTTGTGAATTCACTGTGGACTAAAACCACAGGTGAATTAGAGCAGCCTCCTTGCTCTCTCCCCTGGCTCCTCATCCATCCTGGGGCAAAAAAAAATTGTGTCCAGGGAGAAGTTACCCATCTCCAGCTCAGCCACACTGAGGCAGTGTAAAACCAGCTCAGGGAAGTTACCTGGCAAAGGGGACTGTCCCTGAACTTCTTACAGAGTCACACCCTGTAAGCTTTCTTTTTGTCCCTGGTAGTTGTTATCCGGGAGCTGAGAGTGCTGATATCCATCAGCCATCTCTCAGGAGCTCACATCAGCCAGCACAGAAAGACCGGAGCCTTGGTTGTGTTCCACAAGAATCTTTATTTCATGCCAAGGGTGGTCAAGCAGGATTCTCTCAGAGCAAAGGGCAGACAGTCACATTTATAGGTTCAGGGGGGATTTAAACTACAGCCAATAAAAGTTTATACAAAGAACAGCATCCAATCTAAGTGAGAAGTTCTAAAGGTGAACTGACCAATTACACAAACTAATTTCTAACCAATTATCTTCCCAGGTGTTAGAGAGTGACCAAATTCTTAAGGAATTCAGCTCAGCCTTGGTATCTAGGAAATCTTATCTATTATAGCAAGTTCCAGGGGCCAGGGGAAGATGGCTTTGGAGGAATTATATCACCCACAGCACCCCAGCTGTAAAGCTCTGCTCTGCCCTGTAGGACACCAGCAAGCACCTGCAGGCAAAGACTTTCCTCCTCTGGCCTTTTACAAAGGTCTGGGCTCGGTGGGGACTCTGCAGGTGCTGGGTTCTGCCCATTCATTAATGTCAGAGCTTTGACCCAGCTCCTCAATCGATCTCCTGAGCACTCATCAATAGCAGCACTGTCACACCAGGCCTCTGTGAGGAGAGCAGGGAAATGAACACAGACAGATCTCTAATAATCACAGCTCTTCTTGGAGGAAACAAAGCATCTTTTTCTTTTTTTTTTTTTTTTCCCAAAAGCAAAGGCAATAAGCCCAAAGAAGCAGTTTCCTGATTTCGGTTTTCCTGTAGATGGGTTTGACTGGGAGAAAAGGTTCCCTTGCAGAGCTCCAGGATGGGCAGGCTCTGAGTAAATGAGCCCTTTTCTTGGACCTCCAGGTGGGATTCTGGGAGGTGAGGTGACTCTGTAAACTAATATTTCACGATGAAAAAGTGAGGTTGCAATCCCACACTGGAGACAAACTGAGATACACGTCTAGTGGGAACTTCTCTACAAAATATAATCCTCACTTGACTGGGTAAATCATCTTTTGTTCTGTCTGTGTGTGTAAATATCACCAGAAATACAGGGATGGGAGGTCAGAACACTCAGCAAAGCACAGAGCTGGGACAGACCCGGCTTTGGGAGCAGGAGGGGGTGAGGACAGGGATCAGCACGGACATCCCCACTCATCCAATCTCATTTGTAAATAGGAATGGAGCTTAAGGATTGCAATTCTTCAGGGAGAACTTCTCTGCTAATTGCCACAGTTTTGTTCAATTGACTCTTTGGCAAAATGCCCTGTGCTTATCAAAACAATTAAATCCCAAATATCCACTGCTGATATGAGGATTTTTACAGGAATTAGGGTAACTGTGTCACCAGGCAGTTCTGGTGGCTTTCACTGAGTGTCCCCCCTATCTTCCCTGGACTGAAGCCTAAACCAGGGCTGGCAAACAACCTGTAGAGCAATTTACATCATTGTTGGAAATTATAAAAAACAAAAAAAACCCACCAACATACTCATAAGGAATATTCCTGAAGGGACACAGGCATGGGTGACCAAGTAATTTAAACATCCCTGCTGCCAATGTGCAGGTTCTGCTTTGGGTAACACTACCCAAGTTATTCTAGTTCAATTATTTAAAATAAAACTTCTTTCTGCAGTTCCAGTCACTCAGCAGAACTGTTTGGTTTCCAGAGCTGAGGATCACATCTGCTCCCAAGAGAATTGAGTTATTTGAGTTACATCAGTTAAGCAAGGACCCATCTCTGGACTCAAACTGTGTCCTCAGGCAGTGCTTACGAAATGGGAGCTTTATCTTTTGGTCAAATTTAACTACTCACTAGAAATTGCAAGTACTGGCAGAAGACAAGAGGAAGAGTGCCAGGACAGATCCAGGATTGCTGGAAGGGATAAGAGCTTCTTACATGGAGAACAGAGATTGTTTCCTAAAATGCAGCTCCAGTCTCATGCTGATATTGGGCTGCTATTACACAGGATTTGGTAAAACACAGCTTTTTCACTTCTGCTGCTCTCGTTTGTGCTGTGCAGGGCACATTGCTTCCTTCTGCTTCTCCAGTTATCCAAGTGTCAGGTTTTGAAACAAGGAATATGCAAGTGATGCCTTCGGATTTTAGCTTTTATATTTTCATCTATTTGTAACCCTGCAATTCTTTAGTGTGTAACTCTAAACTCCATACCCAGTGTCACTGCTGCTCTCCCATGTTGGGCAGACACAACAATTCCTCTCCAGGCTGGGAATCAAGGACACCTCACTGCCTCAGGCCTGAGAGATGGAAACAAAAGTGAGTTGGGGGAGCAAACCTGGGGTAAATGACTTCATTACCTGGAGCTGTGATTGGAAGGTGAACCCCCAACATGCAAAAGGACCAAACTTATAAAAGTGTGAAAATCTGTGACCCATCATTTTGGGTGTAACTCCTGGGGGGCTTTGTCTGCCCTAAATGTACCTGAAAGCCCTTCAATAAATATAAATAAACTGCTTTTTATTCCTTTAGTTTTGTCTGGCCTCTGTTTTCAGGTGGTCCTGAGAAGGCATCACAAGGAGCAGCAATGGCTCAGGGCTTTGGGCTGATGCTCAGGGGCTCAGCAGAGGAGCTGCAGCTCTGACCCCGCACTCACAGCTGGCCCTGGGTTCTGGGGAGGTGCCAGGGGCTGCCGGTGCCACTCGGGGGTTTGGTGCTGTCACCCCGGTGCTGTCACCCCTGTGCTGTCACCCCGGTGCTGTCACCCCGGTGCTGTCACCCCGGTATTGTCACTCCCCCTGTTCACCCCCGGGTCCCCCAGGAGGCTCCTGCTTTGAGAGCCAGCAGCAATAAGGGAATAGAAAACATCCAAGGTGCTTCCCGACAGCTTTTACAATGCTTAATGAGGTAAACTAATTGTAAATTGTGGCAAAACGGGAGACTTAACGACACTTCAGCTCTTGAAAGGAGTTTAAATACTGAGGAATTGGCTGACACTTGTAGGTGTTGGGAGCAGTGGTCCTGACCTGGGACCAAAAGTGCCACCAAAATTGGAAGCATCTTCTTCTCTGGCTGATCCCAAGGAAGAGGAGCCTTTTCTCACTTTCTCTCTTCTGTTGAAATTTAACTGGTTGCCTGTCAAATCACTGAATGAGAATAAAATCACAGCTAAGAATCCTGAAATCTGGAACAAATTCATGTCATATGTTCCTGCTGAACCACTGCTACCCCTCGGTTACACATCACCACCCGGCCCCATCTGGGAGGCATGAGCAAACTTTTGATATTGTGTGATATGAAATATTCACACTGGCTTTGCAGCAGATGTCAATGGCTGCAGCAGCTCCTCTGCTCTGGGTTCATTCTTCTGCTTCAGTGAAATTTGCTTCTTTTCCCACAAAATCCGTGAAAGCTGCAGCTGCTGTGATCCTGCAAACAAGGAATAACATTCCCTGGCATTGCAATTCAGAGATGAGTTTGCTTTCCAGCTTTGCTTTCCATATCTGCAGTTTGGCAGAGGAAGCTGTGAGATGTCACCTGCCCAGTACAAGCCATCAGCACTCACAAAGTGCTCCCAGCCTGGCCAGTGAATGCTCCTCCCAATCCACTGGGAATGTCCTGGTTCTGCAGCAGCTCCTGGTAGGAACTTGGCCTGTAGAGCAACAGGCACTGAGAGAGGGAATAGAGATCCCAGGGGTTTTGTCACACTGGGGCAGACTTTGTTCCTTCTGTTCTTTTCTGCAGGACAACAGAGAATGGGAATTCTTGGAGCTGCTGGTGCCCAGCTGACCAGAGCCAGCACCAATGGAGCCATGGAGAGTTTTTCCAGCTGCTCTCCTACTCCAGTGGAAATTTGGCTGATTTTCAGTGAGCTGATGCAGAATCTCTCCCCATGCTCTGATAGACTTAGTAAGTTTTGCACATTCAAATATTGACCTTTCGTAAATCCTTCTCAGCCTCCCACTGGGGCAGCTGCTGCTGTGAGGGGAAGCAGGAGCTGGCAGGGCCTGAGCAAGCTGAATATCACTCTTCTTAAACAGCTCTGAGGTGTTCAGGGGCATAAAACCTTTAAGAGCTGCAAATGGCATTTTTCAACACTCTGCCTCCTTCTCGAAAGGTCAGGTGGGAGTTAAACCGGAGGCTCCTCTTCTCTCCATCTTAATCAGCCATTGCAGGCGCTTATCAAATTTCCCTCCTGTCTCCTGACTCTGATGGAATTGATAACCTGCTCTGAATTCTCCCAGAGCTTTGCTGATGGCAGATCAGCTGCACAGAGCGTGGCAGTGCCACTCATGGCAAGAGCCACGTGAAATTGGGATGCCTCAGCTGGTTCAGCACCCAGGAGTTTCTGCGTTTGTTCTGCTTCCTGCACCTGCTGTGATCCTACCCCATTCCATCCAGGAGTTTTCCAAATCTGCCACAGTGACCCCACTGCCCTTCTCTGAGCTGTCACAGGGCACAGAGGTGACCAGGCAAGTCACCATGATCTGCCTCTGCTCCTGCAACACCGAGAGCTTCATTAACATCCTGCTAATGAGTCACTTCCCGAGTTTCCTCGCCTCCCTCCTCCTTTCCCCAGTTACTCACAGACAGCATCACCAGTGACAATGATATTTAGATCATCTTTCCAGGAGGGACTTTTCCTGCCACCCTGCCTGACTCAAAAACACAATTTAGGACGAGGGGAGCCCCTGGCAGCTCCAAGCACTGGGCACATGTTGGAGTCCGTAAATCAAAAGTCTCTCTGAATTCTTCAGGGAGAAATCAGAATGCAGGGATTGAATTAAAACCTTTGGATGGATTGAAGCCTGTTAAGCCACTCACACATAAAGTAGAGGTGTAAGTTTAGTTTTTAATGTGTTTTTAGAATAAGCAAGTAAGTAAGTAAGTAAGTAAGAATAAGTTTTAAGAGCTTTTAGAGAGTAAAGGTCTCAGATACCAGTATGGAATTGTAAGTTCTAGTGGAGGTTGAAAAACATAGTCCTAGGTACTGTTTTTTCCATAGAGGCCCCAGGAACACAGTTTTAGACATAATAAAACAATAGTAAGAATATTGCTTGTATTTTTCAGACAGGACAAGACAGACCACGTGTGTAGTTCATACGTAACCTGTGTGATGAGAAACTGGAATTCTAATAGGTTAAGAAGAAATGGTTGGAGTTTGTGTCTTTAGCTTGTTGGGAAGTTTGTATATAAGAATCTATGCACTGGAAAGAGCTGGGTGATTTTTGCCTTTTTCCTTTTTGCTTTGCTTTTGTTCCTGCTCCCCTCACCACCATCATCATCACCAAAGAAGAGAGGAGCTGCCACAGCAACCTCAGCCCTGCTGGGACCTTCAGGAGCAGCTTCTGCTTCTGTCTGGGACTCTGTACCAAAACTCAGCATGGACTTTGATGCTTGTGACTCTTTGCCTTTCGAGACTGATGTGCCTTTGCAATAAACAACTTTATAGCAACTATTAGCTGCATGGCTCTTTAAATAAAACAACCACAGCCCTGAGCACCAGAGCAATAACCCACAGGCACAGGCTCCAGCAGCACCCAGCAGGGAGCCCGGGAGAGCAGAACCTGGCTGTGATCTGAGCCTCCCCAAGGAGCCAGCATCCTTTCCCTGAGCAGCACTTCCAGCTCCTCCCTGCAGGAAGAGGAGCCAGAGGCTGCCTGGAGGCATCCCCGGGGATGTCTTAGAGGCATCCCTGGGGCTGTCCCAGAGAAATCCTTGGGGATCTCCCAGAGGAGGCTCCTGGGGCTCAGAGGAGGGAGAAGGCGGTGAGAACACGACACGGATCTTCCCTCTGTGCTGTCTGGAAGATGCTGAACTTGAGGGGAAAAGATTCTTCCCAAGAGGAGAAGCACTGCCTTCCTCTCTGCTGAGCTTTCATGAGTTTGAACTCATGGTCCTGCTGCAGATCCTCATCACCAGCTCTGCAAGTGCCACAAACCCTCCCTGGCTCCTGTCACTGCCACCAGGACAGTCCTGGCACTGCCAGTGGAGACTGAAACCCCCCAAACCCAGGTCACCACCGACCTGCTGGGGTCTGGGGTGTGCTGTCTCCTTCCTTGCAGATGGAGATGGCAAGGCTCAGAAGCTTTGGGCAGAGCTGATTTTTAAAGAAATTTTTAAAACTATTCCTTTTGAGGTCAAAATCTGGCAAAGACATTTCATGTAACTGGTTCACCAGCCACAAATGAACTACAGAACTTGTTTCATAGCAGCATTTGCTGGGAAAATGGAAAGTGGAAAAGTTGAACAAAAAAACCCTAATATTCCAGCAAGGCAGTCACAGAAATGCTTTATCCAGCCCAAATCCCAATCTTCTGCAGAGGACAGTGGGACAGCAGCATCTGGGAACAGGCTGGGTGACCCTGCCTGGCCATATGTGCATTGTCATGAAGGACACGGCACCAAGGACAGATTTCCCTGGTTATCCACGTGCCCCTGCCCTTGCCAGCTGGGGAAAGCATTTGTTATGCCTCCTGAAGCTGCCACCTTTGCAGAAAAGTCTTTCCAATTCCTGGACATCCTGGCTGTGTTCCTGGGGCAGGATGTGTCGTGCTGCTCCCCCCGGTCGGTGCCAATCTGCTCCACTTGCAGCTCCACTTGCTGAAAGCAGATGCCATGCCCAGATTTCTTCTGCTGCTGAATCTCAGCTGTAGTTTGGCAGTTCCACGGTGATGTAGTGTTTTCCTCTCTCTCCCTGTCATGCCATCCCTCCTCCGAGGTGAGCTGGCCGCGTTTTCCATCAGCTGTTAATTCACCCTGATGTTTGCATTCCTCTCTCCTTCCAAAGCACCACAAATCACTCTGCTTCTCCCTCCTGCACACGCCCGAGGGGAGAGGGAGGCTGCAGGAAAACATCCTGCGAAAGGAGCTTTGGTTCTCTGCCTGCTCCAAATGGAAATAATTTTAAAACGGGAAAATCTCGCACGATGTTAATCAGTTCTTTCAATATTTGCTGTGCTTGAAGCACTGACTTGCTTTTCAGAGTTTAGAGGGCAGGAAATACCACACTGATTTTGAATGGGGAAATTACACACACACCCCTATCACATCCCCACACACCCCTCAAACCCCCCAGCCACTGCGGTGTCCCTGTGCTGTCCCTGAGCATCCTCCTTCCAGAGAATCCTTATCCTGGCACATGGCTGAAATATTCTAAAAGTCAAAGAGTAACATTATGTGTCAGAAGTGGCCAAATTAAGTTAATTTGACCTTTAAACTCCATTTTTAATCCCTTTCTTTGGCATCCAGCATGATTTGCATTCCGCTATACTGACACTCGGCCTAACAAATGACTTTCTTTCCAAACTGCCTTTGAAGTATCTGAACTTAATGGACTATAACATTTATGAACATCTGAGTTCTTCTCTCAGCAGCTGCACTGGGTTATTGATGATCTAATTGAAATGCTGGCAAATATATCCCAGCAGTATACGGGGAGCAGCAGCCGACTCGGCACGACCCCAGAGCCTTGGAAGCGTATGGTTTCTGTGCTATTCATTAGCAGCAGACAGTATATTTTCAGCTATGTTAAAACAACAACAAAGAGTAAAGACAGCAGAAAAGACAAAATAAATAAATAAATAAAATTCACATGCAGGAAAAAGGCTGATTTGTTTCTCCTCTGTGGATCCCCCGGCAGCTCCACTGCAGGGATCACTGGGGGCAGCTGCTGCAAATTGGGCACCTCTTGGAGCCTGGGATTTATTCACAGAAATAGCCAAGGGCAAGGCAGGTTATGCAGGGCATGCTGACCTTCCTGACTGAACAGGCAAAAATACATGGACCAGCTGAAAACTGGACAAAATATGGGGGTTCATTATTGGATCCAAAAATCGACACACTCTCTTCCAAGTCCAAGTTGGAAATCTCCAAATTGTCCATGGCAAACCATGAGCTGCTCCCCAGAGCACAGCTGGCACACATTTCCACCAGGACTTCAACAATGTGAGGTTTGGAAATGCCCATTTCCGTAGTAATGGCTGGAATTACACTGCACTCAATATTTATCCAGCAACCAGCTGAGAGCACGCTCTGCTCTCCACTGATTGGCACGTAATTAAGCAAAGGAAAGAAAGTCATAATGTTTAGCAGCAGCAGCACTTGAGTGTTCAACAGTAACAGGAAAGATAGGGATGGTATGCTGCTAAAAATAAATTGGGAATGGCTTATTAGGAGGTGTAGTGAGTTCCCGTGCCGTGAATAGCTTCAGGCAGTCCATTCCCTTCCATTTCATTTCATTTGATAGTCAGGATTTACACCAGGGATAAAGGAGGAAGAAAAAGGATATTGAAAAAGTGGAGAAAATTTTTGACATGAAAATAAAGATGAGGGCGAAATCAAATTTGTATCTTTGAGCAGATGGAGGCTGAGCTGTTTCTGGCATCCTCCACACAGCTGGATTCGCCCTCCTGGTCCAGGCTGGCTAAAAGACGCCGATAAAAATGAAAAATGCAAATGAATTCTCTACACCTTACTGGACACACCGCAATGGAGGGTGCCACTCAAAAGGCAATCTCTCCAAAACATTTAAAAACATTGTGCAATTTATATCTTGTGCTTGACAGAGCATCCAAAAGTAATTTCAGCAGCGTGTCCCGGTGCCACCGCGCTCCGCCGAGGGTGCCAGTCACCGTGCCGTGCCTGCAGCCCCCTGGATCATTTCCCTTCCCTCTCCAAGCTGCACAGCTTTAAAATGCAATACAAGCTGGCTGCTGGCCTCTCATTTCTGCTGGAAAATCTGGCTGTGCCAGCGTGTGTAAGGTCAACAGCACAAAGCCTGCTTATTAACTGGAAATTTGGGGGATCTGGTGCCAGGAAATAGCTTTCAGCCTTTGTGAGAAGGAATAAAGAGGTTTCAGGGCAGTGGTTTGCTACAGAGGAAAATCAGGTTTGAGCATATTTCATGGTCCAGATTTGCCTCTGTTCCAGGGCACCAGAAGCTGTGTCTTATCCTACCAGGACACTCAATTAGGCCTTTTTAATCCAAGCATAAAGCTCTTCTGAATCACATTACACTGCCCACGGCATCCCTGTGCCCCAGAGCACAGGGGACAGAGTCCCGCGGCCCCATGACACACTGGGGTGCAGCACCCCCCTCTCTGCCTCACTCCTGGCTGTCCTGACTCCAGATGTTTTGTTGTTCAGGGATAAAAAAAATACCTTGGGCTGAGCTGCACAGGAGACATTCCCAGCTGCCTTCATGAAAAATCCTGTTCACAGCTGTGCTGGATGGACACTCAGGCTTTCCCACTGGCGCTTCCTGCCCCTGCTTTGCCAAGCAGGGATTTGCTGCTGAGAAGAAGCAGCCAAAGCAGGGAGCAGTGGGAGTGTTTTCCCTTTTTTTTTTAATTAACTGGAAATTCACAGTGAGATTTTTGAGCATGAGAAATCTTAGCACCCGGGCTGCAGTGCAGGAAGGGATTTAGAGTTATCTGGGAGCTCTTTTCCAACCTTAATGATTCCTTGGTTCCAAGGGCACCCCAAACACAGGAGCATCCTTAGCTCCACTGAATTCCATGCTGACACTCACCTGCTCAGATTTATGTGGGGTAGTTTTGCTTTTGGGCCAACAGAGTGAAAAGCAATGAGGTTTGTAATAAGAGAGATGGGAGAAAATATTTCCACTCATTCACCATTTCACTTGGAAACTGTTTCAGAAAAGGTTCTGTGGGTGCTCATGACCTGATGGATTCTGAGGGAATTCTATGGATTCTGATGGACAAACCCACCTTGGTTTGCCCATGCCCAGCCCTGTTTCCAGGGACAAGCAGAGCCAGTGTCAAACCTCAGGTTTCTCTGCGCTCACGTTCCAGATCCAGATGGAGCAGCAGCAGGACAGAACACCGGTTGTTTCTCTGGCACTCGCTGTGTGAGCACTTCTCAAAGGCTAAAAATGCCTCCTTTTTTTTGCAACTTTCATCATTTTTAACCTTGAAGCCTCAGCTCCCGTTGCAGTGTGATTTGGGGAATGGACAGTAGTTCACAAATTTAATTTCTCTGGTTCCCAGCAAAGGGGAGAGGATTTTTACTGTTGGTGACAAGAAAAAGGCATTAAAGCAACAGCATTCCACTAATTTTGCAAACAGATTTTGGATAGAAAGATGAGCTTTCCTACTCGTGGCTAATGTAAGATGTAAATTCTGCTGATAACACAGCTCCCCTCTCACCAGAGCTGGTAAATGATTTCCTGAGGCTCCTCACTGAATATCTGCTTCATTTAAATCTCCTCTCTTCTCTCTTTCGCAAACAATGGATACCAGATTCATTCCACGGATTTGTCACTTAAAATTTCTATTAAGAAAGGGAATTCTGATTTAAAAGCAGAGTTTGGGAGCAGTTAGCACGAGCTGTGACAGTGCTCCAATGGTTCTGTTGTCACACTAAGCAGATACGGAGACTCCGGGCATAATGAGCTTTCCTTTGTCGGAACAGACAGAGCCTGGAAACAATGGAACCCCTGATTTGGGATTTGGAAGCATTTGGGCTGGGAAATGAGCACTCAGGAGAGATAAGGCAGATGAATCATCCAGAAGGGATTGCTGTAGACCAGGCTGTCAGTCTTTGCATGGTTTTGTGGACTCAAATTTTATTCTGATTTGAAATTACGCAAAAAAACCCACACATTATAAATCAAGGGATAAATCAAGGCTGGAGCGGTGTCCGGGTCAAAGGCAGAGGGAGCCTGGGAGCCTGGTCCCTTTCCAAACATATAAATCATCCTAAAGTGATTCCAAACTCGCTGGAATGTTTCATGAACCTTGGGAATGTTTCCAGAAGACCTGGCATCAATCCCAGTGTAGAATAAAAGCGCCTTGAAAATTAGATGAATTTCACCTGAAATTGCACCCGTTTTCAAGGGTTTAGCTTCAAACTTCTTGGCCATTTTTGAGTGTGATGCAGTGCTCCCACAGAAAAGGTAGAAATACTCAAATTTTCCAGGATCCTCTTTAGGAGAATGTGTCCTAGTGGTTCATACTGGGATGCTGACAAACCTCCATCCAACAGGAGCTCAGGGAAATGTTCAACAGCCATCAGTAATGCTAAAAACAATGTTAAATTCTTCTGATTTGGAGAGCTGGTCATCAATGGCTGAAGGCCTGGCCAAAGAGGGCTCTACATGGATCACATAGATTTTTTTACTTTTTTGTATGAATCTTAGAGGACTGGCTAAAGTTCAGACGCTTGGAGTGAGATGGATGCCAGGTCTGGGCTGGAAAAGGGAAGGAATAGAGCTGGGCTGTGTCTATTAATGCATCATCCAAGCAGTGCAAGGAGTGGAAAGGTCTGGATTAGTGAAAAACCAAGAAGTGATGACAAGATTTTGAGGAGCTCTGGGGTGGGCTGAAGCAGCTTCTCCCTGCAGTTACCTGTGGCTCTCAGTCTTGGGTTACAATACAGAGTGTGATAAAAGGTATCTGTTCTATCACCAGCTGTTGAGGGTGGGGGCAGTGATCCTGATCTCTGTGGGAGATATTCTGCTAATGGGCATCCATTGAAACCAGCTGGGGCAGTGTTCTTTATCTCATGGGATATCTCCTGTTCATGGCCATGGTTTATAAACCAGCTGGGGCAGTGTTCTTTATCTCATGGGATATCTCCTGTTCATGGCCATGGTTTATAAACCAGCTGGGGCAGTGTTCTTTATCTCATGGGATATCTCCTGTTCATGGCCATGGTTTATAAACCAGCTGGGGCAGTGTTCTTTATCTTTTCACAACCCATCCTTCCTCCAGCCAGTCATTTTCTGCTCATGGCCATTGAGTCCCACTGTGGGACTGATAAAATTACTGCATCCCATTGGGAGTTGCTCCAGCCAGGGGGAAGAGCCCAACATTTCTTACCCAGATAAAAACAGAGGGTTTGGGACACTAAGGGAGCCCCTTTCTCTCTCCACTGGACTCCAGAGGGAAACGGGATTGCTCCACATCACCACTGGAGCTTGGGAGGAAACTGCACCTTGTACAGGAGCACTGCTCCAGCTGAGCCACATCTGTCACTGCAGGAGGATGCAGCCACCATGGGATGGGACTGCTGCCAACACCCTGCCTGACTGACGGCTGTCAGCTTGGATTCTGACTCTGGCAGGGCTTGGGTTTGTTCTTTGTAGTGCTGTATTTCTATTTTAATTTCCCTAGTAAAGAACTGTTATTCCTATTCCCATATCTTTGCCTGAGAGCCCCTTGATTTCAAAATTACAATAATTTGGAGGGAGGGGGTTTACATTCTCCATTTCAAAGAGAGGCTCCTGCCTTTCTCAGCACACACCTGTCCTCCAAACAGGACACTCTTACCGGGGGGATGTGAGGTGCTGGGGATGGGTGCACAGGGGATGTGCCCAAGGCCCTGTGGGCAGTGACAGAGGTTGGATCACCCCAGACCCTGCCCTGTGGGGCATCCCCCACCCTCACACCCATCCCCACCAAGGAGCTTTGTCCAAACATCAGCCCCAGCAGCAGCATCTCCAAACCCAACAGCAGCTGCTCCCGAGTCCCCCCTCGCTGCTGGGGGCCTGGTATTGTCTCATGTACCAGAATATCAGACAATTTTATTTTTTTTTAACACCATTTTTCGTTCCTAAGTGAACACAGCGTGTTTTCTGATCTGCATTTCCCTGCTTTGATCATCCGTTCTGCAGATCAGTTTTCCTGTTTAGAGGTACAGCAGGACACGTAATGAATGCAAATGCGATGCAGTCAGAGATAAATGTCTAGACTTCAGAGCCTAATCCTCCCAAATCTTACACCCTGATACAATGTTTTCATATTTAATACATTCTGAAGGATTTTGCTTTTATAAATAATGAACTAATCTCAACTTCAAGGCATCACTTTGCAGTTTAGGTGTTTAAAAAAAAAATAAATAAAAAAAAGCAATAGTCTGTCCTCAGACAAAGCTGTTTTAACCAATATTAACTGAGACCTCCTTCAGATAAGGGCTTTGGCAGGTTTGTTGGGTGATGACTTTAGGAATAAAAACACTAGGAAATGACACTGTGTGAGGCAGGAAAAGAACTGGGATGAGGAGACATGGAAGGGACCCTTTGTCCAGAATTCCAGGTGCCCCCACTCCACAGATGGAGCTCTGTGGAGCAGTGTTGGTGTCAGGACAGGGGGAAAGCAGGGCACAGACTCCTGAGTAAATCCGTATTCCCACAGCTGCCCTGTGGTGTGTCCTGCCAGCTGAGCAAACAGGAGCAAGTGTCCTGAATTATTATTACAAAATAATCATGTGCTGTCTGCCCTGTGGATGGATGAGCAGCAGCAGCTCTGAGTTCCTGAGCTGGAATCACCCTCCAGCCTGGAAAAGAAATGAGGCAGAAAGTGGCCTGGGCTGCTGGAATCCACGACTCCACACACTCACAGAGCAAGGAGAAGGTGCAAAAGCAGGATGGATGTTGGGGGAATCCACCTGCAGCTCCAGAGATGCAGGAAACAACATTGGAATAACAACAGGAATAATGGCAGAGAATCTACGTGGGAGCACTGCCCCAAAAAAGTTTTAGTACTTCTTGTTTACCCAGGAAAGAACAACATCAATATTGTTTAGAAACTTCTTTGCATAACTAATATTTTAAATTTATGAGTGTCTTATAATTAGCTTTGCCAGGGGGGTTGGAATCCCATGGCTGAGATTTTGTTCCCAGCAAAAACAGGTAGCAGAGATAATTTGCTCTGAGCACATTATTGGTGCAATTCTGTTTCTCTGGCACCATCAGAGGGGTTTACATTTCCTCCCAGACTAATGGCATTTCAAAATAAATGGAATTGAGCCTGCATGAGGAGGGTTGGAACAGGCTGTCCAGGGAGGTGGGGGAGTCCCCATCCCTGGAGGTGTCCAAGGACAGAGTGGATGTGGCTCTCAGTGCTCTGGGCTGGGTGAAAAGCTGGGGATCAGTCACAGGCTGGAGGCTGTTCCAACCTCAGTGACTGATTCTGTGAGAACTCCTGGGATTTTGGGTACTCAGGGCTGGGTAAGGGCACGGCAGAGCCTGGATGTGATGCAGGGAGATGTGGCTCTTTTGGAACAAGAATGTCTGGTTAGGTATTTGTCATCTAATTGGCATAATTAAAGCCTCCCTTTAGCACAGCAAGCCCCAAAATCCACCCAGAGGAGTGGAGAGGAGCGTGGCTGTGGAGAAAACTGCTGACAGCAGAGCTGCTGCATTTCCATCCCCAACACAAATCCCACCTAATGGCATCCCCAGAGAGGAGGCAGAGCTGTCCCTCCCTGTTTCCCCATGCAGACACACACACAGCTCCTGCAGCACAGCACAGTCCAGGGCAGGATTTTAAATGATTGACCGTGGCAAGAGAATGGATTTAAATTGGGAGCAGAAGCAAACCTGGAGCCTTTCCAGGTCAGAGAGAAAAATCAGTTTCTCTCAAGGATGGGTCTGACTTTCTGGCAAGATTTTCTCTTGCTGCCTCACCCCTGCAGGGTGGGGTCTGCATTTCAGAGGAAAAGGCATCTTGTCCTGGCCTTCTGCAAAGCTCATGGACAGCAAAGCAGCAGAAGGCACCAAGGCTCCCAAAATCGTGTGTCTCTTGCAGGGAGGTTTTGGCAACCAGCCACAGTCCCCAGCTGTCCTCAGAAATCCCCTAATTCCCTTTTCTAGGCTTCAAGGTACTCTTAACCAGCATTCAACAAATTGAGTTCAAAGGGACCAAGGCTCCTATTTAAGCACTTTTCCTGGGTGGAAGTGTTCTAACTCATATTTTATTCCTGTGAGTAGCCCCTGCACACTGCCAGGCTGCTCCCTGGAGTCCCTGTTTGCACAGTTTAGCCATAATTACTTTCTCCTCTTTCTCCAGCCAGCCTCCAAGCATTTCTTTGCAAGGGGAATTGCTATTCCCTTGTCAGGAGATGGGATGCTGGTGTAATTGAGAGAGAACACCAGCCTGTTCCTGACTGAGGCTCTTTTCTCCCTCCCTCCCACTCACTACTTATTGTATGGGAAGGAGAAGCCCTCAAGATATGCTGGACAGACTCTTGGAAATAACCTTTTTCATCTCAAAGATCCTGCTGAATTTTAGATTAAAAAGGAAGCTTTTCTTTCAATAATGTATTTCCCCCTTGGCTCTGTGGCTATCAAGTAACTTTCCCTGAACAGAAAGCTCAAAAGATGAAGCTACCCCAAATTCAGATTCATGAACTGAATCTCTTACCTCCCAGAAGCCTGGCTGGAGAGAAAAAAGGCAATCAGGGCATGAATTTCATATTAAGAAGAATAAATAAAGCAGAGCCTCTTTTATTTCATTCCTTCTGGCTGAGCAGGTGAGCAGGGGTTATTAACCACTGCTTAAATCAGCACATCTGGAAGGAGAGGGTCACCCAGCCCTGGCTCTCCACAGACCCTGAGCAGCTGCAGCCACCAGCAAAGGGAGAGCTGAGCCCCTGGAAGGGGGTGCTGGGCCTTGGGGGGAGCTTAAACACAGCACTGCACACAAAATAACCCGTGCAGTCCTTCCCTGCAGCGCTGCCCTCTCCTGATGGTTAAATCTGCAGAGCATCAGCTGGAGTGGTGGGAGGAGTGATGGCCCAGCCAAGGGAGCCTGTGCCAGGGCTGTGGTGCTCTGACACCTCTGCAGGGGACACAACAGTGACAACACACACAGGACAGGGCACAGGGTCATCCTCAGAACCCTTCAGAATCTCAGGAAATACAAAACTGCAGTTTCCCAAACACTGCTCTTCACAGTCACAGTTTTAGCAAAGGAGTTGCAGGTTTTTTGGGGAACCTCAGGCATTGACCCTCCCTTGTGTGAGCTGAGAAAAGGCAGGAGTGGAACAATCTTTAGGTCACCTTGGCAACAGCAAAAATCCCACCCAAAGGCACAGGGGCCTGTACTGAGCAGGGCAGGTCTGTGTGTAACAGATGTGCTGCAGGAGCACATCCCCACAGCTGGAGCACATCCCAAAGCCTGTGTCCAACAGGAACTGTGGGTCTGGGCTCTGCTGGGGGCTCAGAAGGAGGAGGAGGAGGAGGAAGGCAGAGGCTGGCAGAGCTCATTGCTGCAGGACAGGCTTCACCTGGGATTGACTCACCTGCTGCTGATTTTGATGCTCCTGGAAATCCAGGCTGAAGCCTCAGCCCAGCTGCACATCAGCAAGCCTTGTCAGGGTTAATGATGCCAGCATTTGGCTAAACCAGCTCCTGCTGTCATTTCCCCCCAGACCAATTGTTTTCCTGCCACTGGGGCTGTATAATAATCACCTGGGAAGCCCAGGTAACCCCAGAACCTCTCATTTCCCTGTTAGCAGCATGCAGGCAGTGGCTGTCAGGCAGTGTTCTCTCCTCTTGGGCTGAGAAATAATGGGAAACTCCTCGGGAGGTGATGTGACCTGCAATAAGGAGCACAGCAGCAGGCACACCTGGGGAGAATATTGATGGCTGGATCTCATTTCAGGGCTGCATTCCCACACGTGGGCACAGATAACACAGAGCTGTGATCGATAGATGGATGGGGTTGGTTTTCAGGGCACCGGCAGAGGATCCATTCCACAGCTGCACACCCTGTTACCATGCAAACATGCTGATTGCTTTGTTTGTACATGCAGCACAAAAAAACAGGCACCAATATCTGCTCTCTGTGACAGAGACAGGGCCCAAGGGAGTGGCTGTGTCGGTGGGGAGGGGTTTAGATTAGATTTTAAGAGAAGGTTCTTCCCCCAGAGCATGTTTGGGCACTGAGGTGGCTCCCCATGGAATGGTCACTACCCCAGGGCTGCCAGAGCTCCAGGAGTGCTTGGACATCGCTCTCAGGGACAGGGTGGGATTGTTGGGGTGTCTGCAGGGCCATGGGTTGAGCTGCATGATCCTTGTGGGTCCCTTCCCACTCAGGACATTCCATGATTCTATGTTGTTCTATGAAATTAAACAAAGGGCTTGAATTCCTTTTGCTTTTCATCCTGCCTAACCCTAAACTGCCGAGGGCAGGCAGCCCAGACAACAACCATGATTCATTGCTGGCACAGCCTATTTTTGACACAACAGCAGCAGCCAACAATTTGCAACTCCATAAACCGGATGCACGATTCTAATTTATGTGTGAGCTAATGGATCGTTGCTCCTGTAATAAACTGCTTGGAGTGGGCTGGATTTATCAGCAAGCGGATTGCCCTTTACACATTTTTATTTAATTTTGCTTTATTTCGTGAGGTGCCAAGTCAACAAATGATTAAATATGAGCAAATATTTTTCCACTGGAGTTTTATCATGGTACCTAATCCAGTTAAGAGATGGAATGTAATTGTTTCTGGAAGCAAAGCTTGTTTTCCACCGGGGTTCTCAATTAAAATAAATAAATAAATAAAGGGGGCTTCCCTTCTGAGTAAAACAGGAGGTTACAGAGTGTGATGTGCCTGGAAAATAAATAGGGAACTTGTTGAGATAACGGAGGCTTTGGATGGGATTTTGCACAGCCCTGTTCTCACAGTCAATTCCCTCAGGAGGAACTGGCTTCCCTTACCCATTTTGGGAAGCTGTCCCTGCCTGTTGATGCTCAGCCTCCCCCTATGGGGCACAGATCAGTCCCTGATCCCCAAAGAGTCACTGGTCTCTCTCTGCCCCCTTTTCCCTTCCAAGAGCGTGAGGAACCAAGGAACCTGCCCTGCCCTGCTGGGCACATCCCAGCTCGCCTGACCACAACCATGGAAGTGCCACCTAACGAGCCCATTGCCTGCCCAGCTGCTCCTGCTGCCTGCCAGAAGGGTGGTAATTATAGGAGAACATTTTAGAAAGCTCGGGGAAGGGGCAGGCACTTGCAGAGGAGGGGCATGAGCGTTAATGGTGCTGCTGGCAGCACCGGGCAGTTCATTAAACGCTCCCGGAGCTGCAGCCGGGCGCTGTTTATGGTGGCGAGGGCAGAGGTTAAAGTTAAAATCTGCTTCACTTGGCAGATCTGTGTGATTGAGGACTTCAGGTTCATCAGGTCTGACCACAAACGGTACTTGAGTTACGGTCAGTCACTATAAATACTGGATTCACGAGGGCTTGGGAAAACCTTGCTCTCCATTGCTCCGCACAGCATCTCTTCGTGCAGGGAAGGATTTTGGGTGGGAAAAGCTTCCTGCGGGAGGTGACAGTGACCCAAACCTCCGAGGAGCAGGAGCATCCCAGGAGCCTCCCAGGAGAATCCCAGGAGCCTCAGTTCTCAGCTGCTGCTGATGGAAAGCCCAGCCTTGAGAGCAGCTCAGCTCCGGGATGTGCAGCTCCAGCGAGGGCATTTTTGTGCTCGGGATTACAGTAATTTCACGAGTATAAGGCACACCAGGGTATAAGGCGCACTTCCAGGTGTCGGCAAATTTCCGAACATTGTCCATATATAAGGTGCTCTGGGGTATAGGGTGCACTTTCATTCGCAGCGAGGATGCTCACGCAACAGAGTAACCAATTTGTAACAATTGCGCGATCGCGGGTTTTACTGGCAGGTGCTCAATTCATGAGCTCCGCTTTCCTCGCGGTGCCGGTGGGAGGGAGCCCAGCCCACTTTCCCCGCGGTGCCAGTGGGAGGGAGCCCAGCCCACTTTTCCCCCGCAGTGCTGGCGGGAGTCCTCGCTTTCCCCCACAGCACAGGCAGGAACCCACTCCCCCCACCACTAAACAGAGTAACCAATTTGTAACAATTGTGCAATCACGGGTTTTACTGGCAGGAGCTCAATTTGTGAGCTCGGCTCGGCCTGCAGCTCGCACTTCCAGGTTGGCAAATTTTCAGAACTTTGTCCATGTATAAGGCGCTCCGGAGTATAAGGCGCGCTTCTGGGTTGGGACCAAAATTTTAGTCAAAAGGGTGCGCCTTATAGTTGTGAAATTACTGTACCTGAATCGCGTTTTCTGTTGTTCTGTGCCTGAATTATCAGTCGGCTCAGCCGAGGAGCCTCTGGCTCGGCAATGCTGCCACCTATAGCGGCTGTGCAGCAGCGAGCAGCACCCAGGGCTGGCCCGGAGCCGAAACTGGGCAGGAGCCTCTGGAGAGGATTTCCCGGGAGCACAGAACAGGCTGTGCTGCTCTGCCCCGCCAGACCTGAGCGCAGAGCTCAGCTGTGCCCAGCCCTGCAGCATCCACACAGAGCTCTGCATGAGCCTTGGGGCTCAGGGCTCAGCCCCTGCACAGAGGGGAAAGGATAGAACACAAAAGTTCACCCAAAGAAGGAGAGGGCTGCTCTGCAGGCAGCAGATTAAAAGGGAAGCACAAGGAAGAGGAGCAGGGGTGGGTGAGGAGTGCTGAGGTACAAAAGGGCAGCATCAGCTGCTTCCCTGGGGTTTGGATTGACTCAGCAGTGGAGGGAAGGGCAGGTGAGGGGTGTGTGTGCTGCTGCCCCTTCCTCAGTGCCAGGCTGGGCTCTGGCCAGGCTGGGATGTGCTGGTGCACACTCCAGGAGGCTGGCTGAGGGAAGGGCAGCCGCCTGTGTCTGTGTCTGTGCTGCCAAGGAGAAAGACAAAGACAAATCTCTGAAAATCTGGCTCTCTGAGCAGCCCTAGCTCTGCCACCCTGGCAGGACCAAGCCAGGACTGCTGTGGATGCAGACAAAGCTGCTGATAACTATCCAGATAAATGAAATCAGAGAGTCACAGAACCACAGAATGTTTTGGTTTGAAGCTTATCCACTCCCTGGCATGGGCAGGGACACTTTCCACTATCCCAGATTCCTCCAAGCCCCATCCAACCTGGCCTTGGACACTTCCAGGGATCCAGGGGCAGCCACAGCTTCTCAGGGCACCCTGTTCCAGGGCCTCCCCACCCTCACAGGGAAGAATTGTGTAAATTACTGAAAATATTCAAGAAATGCTAATTCAGCCATCCCTGCACCAGCCTCCATTGCCGCTGCCCTGCCTTTGAAGCCAAACTCTGGCTGTTTTCAGGTACATTTCTGGTTGTACCTTTACCACCAGCCACGATGTGCTCCTCTCGGATTTCCAGCACATGCAGAGCAGCCCATAAATATTGCATCTTTTTTTGTTTTAATTTGAAGCTGTCTTGCACACTGAGCTGTCTAATCCATGGAACATCTGCTCCGAGCAGGCAGCAATCTCTTAAATGCCACTGTGCACTTAAGAAGTTCTCGGCAGCTCTGTGGGAGCCCCTGGAAGAATTTAACTGATATAAGGCACCTCCCACAGCTCGAGCTAATGATCACAATACAAACGACATTTGCATGCTATGATATTCCTTTTGTGCAGGAGGCAACCTGCACACCAGCATCCATTCACTGCTGGCAGCTCGTTTGCACTCTGGCTGAACGAGATGTCCCAGCCCAGCTGATGTTGCCCATTGCCCCAGCAGGGCTCCTGCCGCCCCTCTGGGCTCTCTCCTGGGTGTTGTGGCTCTGTCTATGCTTGCGGGACGCCGGGGGGGTTTAGGGACACCTGGAAAGGGGATGTTGCACAACACCACAGCTCCCACAGTGGGAGTGGGTGCTTTCTGCTGCCTGGTTTTGTGCTGTGGTGTGGCAGCAACCAAGGGCTGCTCCTCATGGTGGGATGCCTTTGTGCTGCCCAGAATCTACCCTGACCCTAAATCCAGCTGCTAATCCAGGGCTGAGACATCAGCACCAAAATCTGGGGAAAGGGAGAAGTGCCAGTGCTGCTCCCCAGCTTCCCACCACGACCTTCAGCAAATCCCTTCAGCTTGTGTCTTTCCACCTAATATTTTTCCACTCCTAATTTACTTTATTTTAATTGATTGGGGTCTCCTGTGGCGCAGCAGCTTATTGGAAAAGAAGGCAGGAAAGTACAAAAAGAAAAGCCAGCCCTAATATTTACTCCCTTGCCTCGGGGATTCGCACAGCTCCCCTGCCCCACTCCTTAATGACACAAACCTATAATGGTTCAACTGCTGCAGCCCAAGGGACTCCAAATCAATGGCATGATGTTGAAATTACAGAAGATTGTTGAAAAATGTTGTTTCCTGTTGTTTGCTCACTGCAAATCTCGACGGTCCCACCAGAGCCAGTTCATGCACCGAAAGTTCCCAGCTGGCAGCAGTTTAACAGTGGCATCAGTGCTGTAAAATGCACTTTTAGGTCAGAGTCTGCCAGCAGCAGGAGCCATGGGGAGGGGCAGAAAGGCAGGAATTGAGGCTCCTGCTTAGAACCAGGCTTAGGGGAAATGTTTCCTTACTCTAAGTGGCTGCACTGTGTTCCCTTTTCCGTGTCCTGGCCTGAGCCATGTGTCCCCCAGCAGCCTGGCAGCGCCCCCCACAAGCCAGTGCTGCCTCAGGACTGTCACAGCAGCAGCATCTTCCTTTGCCTTTTTTTTACTCAAAGAAATGAAAGAAAATACAACATGGGTAGCTTAGAAATGGGTTAAATTGCTCTGAGTCAGGACAGACCTTCAGAAGAGAAATTCCTGAAATCTCTCTCCCCTGCCTGCCACTGCCCAGCTCGACAAAGCAGCCAACAAGACAGATTTTAATGGGACTTACATCCAGGAAGACAAAAAGAGGGGAAAATGGAGAAACTGAATTAAAAATGCTTCCAGAGCTGAGACACCAGACAAGATAAATAGAGATCATCATTCCTCCACTCAGGGAGGTGCTGCCACAGCGCTGCTCACCTGGGCAAGGCAGAGGGAAAATTAATGCCACCACAGGCACATTAATGCCACTCACCCCAGCCCATTTGTCTCCAGGTCAGCCTCAACACCTTCCCTGTTCTGCAGGCAGCCAAGCCAGGCAGGAGTTTGTTTTTTCACTCCTCGGTGTGCTGCTGAATCCACAGGGTGAATGCTGGAGGGGTGTGGTGAGGTCTGATCACCAGCAGCTGCCCCAGATGTGGGGCTGGAGCTGGGGAAAGCCCTGTCCTGCAGCCCAGAGGCAGCACAGGAGGGGACAGAGCAGCAGAGTGGCAGCAGTGGGATGCACATGGATCCAGGAGGGGACTTAGGGGACGTGTCCACCCAGGCAGTGGAGGTGGGGACCAGAATTGGCTGCTCTGTGTTGGCCCCAGGCTGTGCCCTGGAAACAAGCCCCCATCTCTCCAGTGCCAGAGCTCAGGGTTGTCCCGCTGTCAGAGCTCACCAAAGGCCAAAGGGGCTCTCTTCTGTCCCCTTGTCCTTCTGCAGAGTCCTCCAGGTGACATTTCAGGAGAACTGGAAGCTGTGAAATTTAAGCATCGGGAGCTCAATCCATTAGCGTCCTGACAAGGCTTTCAGAGATTTACAGCGGGTTTTACCACCTGCTGAAGGTGCAGCAATGAATTTCCATCTCTAACTCGTTCTTGGGCCAAGATTTACAGCTGCCATCAGCCCCGTGCTGTCACTCAGTCCCCTCTGACCAGGTGGGGAAAGGTCACTTTTTTAGAGACACAAAGGTTGAGGCTGTGACCAAGCCACCTGCTGGGCTCCACCTGCCCTGAGCCTGTCCCCAGAGCAGTGACTGTCACCAAGGCCTTCAGCAGGGGGAGAATTAACTTCCCTGTAGCCATGAGAGAGCCTCAGGAACCCAGGGGATTCATGTCACTGCTCACCTCTTCCAGGAACTTCCTAAATCCACAGAGCTTTGAAGCCAAGAGGAAAGGGGATGTGAAGGAGAAGGGCTCTGCTTGCTCCCAATATTTATTGCAAACGAAACCTCCTGCAGTTTGGGATCCAAAATCCCTGCCAGCTTCCCACACTCCACAATATTTTCCCAAATATTGCGATCCCAGCATGGCAGCCCTTGTCTTTGGAAGCTCTTCAGTGCCTGAGGGCTCTCCCTGCTCACACATTTCCCTGCTGTTTAGTGTAAATCCCATCTCTTAATTTCCCTCCCTTCCTCTTTCAGATAAATCTCTCCCCATCCTTATGCCCAGCTTCTGCCAGGAGGAATTTTATCCTCACTTTATGCACTGCTCTTTTTTTGGGTGCTACAACAGAACATGCTTACTGAAAAATAAACCTTTTCATAACTTACAAGAACAGCAGTAGAACACAAGTAGGAGCTTATAAAGGGAGAGAAATAAAAGATTAATCTCCTCCTATTTTACACTGCAGCATTTAATATATGGCAGTGGCTGTTCCTGTTGCCTCTGGAGTTTATCAGCAGCTGTAAAGAGCCCTCCACGTACACAACACAGTGACCTGTGCAGGGACACAGAGCAGTTGGTAAACTCAGGGGCTGGTGAAATTATCTCTAAACAAACCTAAAATCACAGCCCTTGGGAAGAGGAGAGACAAGACAAGACAGTTCTTCCTCAGCTTGCACTGAGCAGAGCTGCTGCGTGTGAATGCAGAAATTTCAGCTTCAAAATAAAATTTAAAAGCCCGAATTACTGCCCTCTGAAAACCCAGGCTGGGGTGTCCCCTCTCAGAAAACCCAGGCTAGGATGTCCCCTCTCAGAAAAGACAGACTGGGGTGTCCCTTCTCAGAAAATCCAGGCTGGGATGTCCCTTCTCAGAAAATCCAGGCTGAGATGTCCCCTCTCAGAAAACACAGACTGGGGTGTCCCTTCTCAGAAAATCCAGGCTGGGATGTCCCTTCTCAGAAAATCCAGGCTGAGATGTCCCCTCTCAGAAAACACAGACTGGGGTGTCCCTTCTCAGAAAATCCAGGCTGGAGTGTCCCCTCTCAGAAAATCCAGGCTGGGGTGTCCCCTCTCAGAAAATCCAGGCTGGGGTGTCCCCTCTCAGAAAATCCAGGCTGGGGTGTCCCCTCTCAGAAAATCCAGGCTGGGGTGTCCCCTCTCAGAAAATCCAGGCTGGGGTGTCCCTTCTCAGAAAATCCAGGCTGGGGATGTCCCTCCTCAGAAAATCCAGGCTGGGGTGTCCCCTCTCAGAAAATCCAGGCTGGGGTGTCCCCCTCGCTGTGTGCATGGCTGTGGCCACCCCACAGAGCAGGGAATCACCATCACCACACAGTTCCATGCCCTGTAGGGAGCCTTGGAATTCAGGGCTCAGTCCCTGTGAGAGGATAAAGGCCAGAACAGGAATGTTCCCCCAAGGAATGCACCCTTCATTCCCAAAGGGAAGCAGGAGCTGGATGTGAAATGGATGTGTTCATCTCTGCCATCAGTGTGCTGTAGCCTTTGTGTCACAGCAATTCCCAGGTGTGGGGGCCGCAGGGATGGGGACAGGAGGCAGCCAGGTCCTGGCCCAGGAGGGGAATCCTGCAGCACCTGGAGCCCCTGGCCCCTGCACTGTCCCAGGTGTGCTCACAGGAACAGGGACACAATGCCCCAGGGCATTGTCAGGACAATTAATCCACAAACACCCGAGGTTTGTGTCCAAAAAGGAGACAGAGGAGTCCTGCAACTTTATTCGAATGAAGCATTCCCCATGAGATCTCTCAAAATTTTGGAGGACACAGCCTCCTTTTTATCCCAATTTCCAGCTGCATTTCCCTCTCTTTTTCCCCGTTGGATGAGGTACTTGAGAGGCACAGACTTCCCCAAATGCTTAGTATCTAAGACCCATTTTAATGTATAACACCCTCCTTTTTCTTTTCCTTGTGTCAATCAGTGGAATTCCTGTAGAAGTTATAGTTCTTCCCATTGTTTCTTTCATCTCTCAGTATCCAGTTTTATTTATCAGCAGACCTACAGTTTGTTTGTAAAGACAGATCTTTCTCATTCCATTTATCAGTCAGTGGAATCCTCCCCATTGTTTTTTTATCTCTCAGTTCTAGTTTTATCTGCTAGCAGCCCCACGGTTTGTTTGTAAAGACAAATCCCTCATTCCTTTCATCATGAACCTCCTCACAAGGAGGAGGCAGCCCCTGCCTGTCCCACACCCCCATGCCATGGCTTTGCTCTTTGAGAGATTTCTCTCTACTTTCGATTTTTATCTTCAAACCCCTCCTTGAAACCACACACCCCTGGTGCCAGTGCAGTGTCCCACAGCAGTGGCAGTCAGAGCTGTGTGCAGCAATGTATTTGAATAATTTAGGCCATAGTTTATACCAGGTGCACCAGCCAAGCCATTTTTAGCTGGTTTTCAGTCCTTTTATCGAACACACTGGAATTCATCAAGGCTACTGAAATATAAATCGTGCTAAATTGGGAGAGAAAAAGCTAAAAAACAAAATACCAAAATTAAAAGAACCAAAATAAAAGTAAAAAATAAAACACTAAACTGTGACCAGTCGTATTTCCTCCAAAGTGCGTGCAAAGTGTGTAAACAAAATAAAAACACCAATCAAAAAATATGTAATCACATAAACAGTCATTTTAAAATAAACAGTAAACATAATTTTATATTTTAATTTTGTACATTTTATTTGTACGTAAACAGTAATTTTACAAATAAAATATAAAATACACAATAAAATGACTTCTACATAATCACATTAATTTGTCGTTCAAAAATCCTTTGTTCCTGCAGCTGTGACATCTCCTGGCCGTGGGCAGGACATGACTTTGCCTCTTGGCAGAGTCCCCAGCACAGGATCTGCCTAAATGCCCCCATCTGGCTGGATCTCCCACCTCTCCACTCATTTCTCACATTGCCCTTGGGTTTTTTTCCTACTGCTCTTTTGCCAGATCCTTTGCAGGTTTGACCCTGGATTGCTCTGGGAGCTTCTCTCCCTTCCCCTGTGTCCTGGTTTGGAGGACAGGTGTCTGCTGAGAAAGGCAGGAGCCTCTCTTTGAAATGGAGAATGTAAACCCCCTCCCTCCAAATTATTATCATTCTGAAATCAAGGGGCTCTCAGGCAAAGATATGGGAATTAGTAATAACAGTTCTTTACTAGGGAAATTAAAATAGAAATACAGCACTACAAAGAAACAAACCCCAAACCCTGACACAGTCAGAGTACAACCTGACAGCCGTCAGTCAGGCAGGGTGTTGGCAGCAGTCCCATCCCATGGTGGCTGCATCCTCCTGCAGTGACAGATGTGGCTCAGTTGGAGCAGTGCTCCTGTACAAGGTGCAGTTTCCTCCCAAGCTCCAGGGATGATGTGGAGCAATCCCGTTTCCCTCTGGAGTCCAGTGGAGAAAGGGGCTCCCTTAGTGTCCCAAAACCTCTGTTTTTATCTTGGTAAGAAATGTTGGGCTCTTCCCCCTGGCTGGAGCAACTCCCAATGGGATGCAGTAATTTTATCAGTCCCACAGTGGGACTCAATGGCCATGAGCAGAAAATGACTGGCTGGAGGAAGGATGGGTTGTGAAAAGATAAAGAACACTGCCCCAGCTGGTTTATAAACCATGGCCATGAACAGGAGATATCCCATGAGATAAAGAACACTGCCCCAGCTGGTTTATAAACCATGGCCATGAACAGGAGATATCCCATGAGATAAAGAACACTGCCCCAGCTGGTTTCAATGGATGCCCATTAGCAGAATATCTCCCACAGAGATCAGGATCACTGCCCCACCCTCAACAGATGGTGATAGAACAGATACCTTTGATCACATCCTGTATTGTAACCCCAGACACCCTGGCTGCACACGGAGCTGGGGACACACAGGGTGGGACAGGCACCGTGGGATTCATGGGGTCATGACCCCTTCCCTTGGGATTTTGGGCTTCTTTCTCCCTAACCCTGACCACCTCAGAATTACCTGCAGCAGTGGGAGGTGAAAAATGCTGGGGGAAGGGAGATTTGTTCCTTGGCACTGTCTTTATAATGCACACAGGGAAATTAACTTAAAGCCTGGGTTATGAAGAGAGCTAATTAGTTAATCCATGTAAAGTGCTTTAAGACTCTGGAATGAGGGGAAAGAAGAGCTAATGGGGGAGCTCAGACAGGGCTCTCCTGATGCAAAGTGAATTTCAGACAAGAAATCCTTACTGTACAGAATGGAATTAAATTCAGGGGCTTGTCTAAAAGAAAAACCTCAGGATTGATCACATCCCAGTGAATAAAGACAGTCCATCAGTTCAAGGGCATCTTACATGGATATCCATGCCCACTAATTATTCTGCTTGAAACCAGCCTTCCTGGCAGAATCCCAGAGTCGATGCATCGAGGACCTCTGTGTCAACATTAGCTTTATACCAGACGGATAATTGGTGGTAAGTACCCAGAGCTGGACTGTGCTGGACAACATAATGGCAAAAATTAAATTCTTCCAACAAAATAGCTCTGTGCAAGCGTGTTTGAGCAAACCAGGCTTGGGAGAGAGCTCCTCTGTGAGGCAGCACAATTACAGAGCAATTAGAGGGGTGAACTTCAGCAGCTCACCTGCACAACACCTATTTTCTCTTCTACAATCATCTGTCAAGGCTTCACATATTTCCTTTGCTCCGAACAACAGTCACTGGCTGAATTACCATCAGCAAGAACACTGCAGCCATACAGCCAGCAGGAATCTGGGAATGGTGTCTCAAAGCATTTGCCAAAGGCAAATACTCATTTCTAGCAGAATCCTGCACTTTTTAGAAAAAGGTGGGACTGTTGGGGTGTCCTGTTCAGGGCCAGGAGCTGGGTGTGATGATCCTCATGTGTCCCTTCCAGCTTGAGATTTTTCCATGATTCTGTGGTTCTAAGATGCCATTGCTGTGGCCAGGGAAGCCTGCCCAATTCCCATTCTCACTCCTGTCCTGCTGTGTGGCTGGACTGATCCTTGGGGTGCTGGAACACGGGGACCCATCCCTGGAGGTGTCCAAGTGTCTTGGGTTACAATACAGGATGTGATCAAAGGTATCTGTTCTATCACCACCTGCTGAGGGTGGGGGCAGTGATCCTGATCTCTGTGGGAGATATTCTGCTAATGGGCATCCATTGAAACCAGCTGGGGCAGTGTTCTTTATCTTTTCACAGCCCATCCTTCCTCCAGCCAGTCATTTTCTGCTCATGGCCATTGAGTCCCACTGTGGGACTGATAAAATTACTGCATCCCATTGGGAGTTGCTCCAGCCAGGGGGAAGAGCCCAACATTTCTTACCAAGATAAAAACAGAGGGTTTGGGACACTAAGGGAGCCCTTTCTCCACTGGACTCCAGAGGGAAACGGGATTGCTCCACATCACCACTGGAGCTTGGGAGGAAACTGCACCTTGTACAGGAGCACTGCTCCAACTGAGCCACATCTGTCACTGCAGGAGGATGCAGCCACCATGGGATGGGACTGCTGCCAACACCCTGCCTGACTGACGGGTGTCAGCTTGGATTGTGACTCTGGCAGGGTTTGGGGTTTGTTTCTTTGTAGTGCTGTATTTCTATTTTAATTTCCCTAGTAAAGAACTGTTATTCCTAATTCCCATATCTTTGCCTGAGAGCCCCTTGATTTCAAAATTGTAATAATTTGGAGGGAGGGGGTTTACATTCTCCATTTCAAAGAGAAGCTCCTGCCTTTCTCAGCAGGCACCTGTCCTCCAAACTAGGATACCAAGGAACAACTGGATGTGGCACCCAGTGCTCTGAGCTGTGTGGAGATCGATCACAGGTTGGCCTCGACAATCTCAGAGATTTCTTCCAACCTAAATGATTCTGTGACTGCAGGATGCTGGAATTTGGGGATCCCCCAGGATTCTGGGATGTGGGCAGCACTCAGACCCACCACCCTGGGGCTCACTTGCTGTCAACAGCCACTTGGCCATACGGAAAGGCTGAGCTGTACCAAGCTGTGCAGAGCTGCACCGAGCTTCCACTCCCCCTGAGTGGCACGAGAGGGAAGCAGAGGTGACAGTGATGCACCAGACTTGAATCAGTCCGGCTGCTCTGTCTAGCGAACGGCACAAATTGGATTATGTTGTGAAGTTTCCAATGAGGACAGCTCTGCTGTTTGAGTGGCATTTCCATATTCTGTCAAGCAACCCACATGCCCATAAAATCTGATAAGTTTTCTCGGTCATCACTTTGTGTATTTTTATGAGTCTATTAAAATGTGATTTACATTTTTCCAATTCCCCCCCCTTTTCCCTTCAATATGCCCAGGGGATGGGTGAATGAGATTGGAGGGAGCCCAGGACCATATGGCCAATTGGATTAGGCTCTCCTAAGTGCTCAGCAGAAAGTAATAGGGGTTTTAAACCTGGATTCCAAAGTCTGGATACCTGTCTTGTCTGAATTGCCAGAGCTCTGTTTTGTAAGGATCTTTTGGAGTGCTGGGGCCAGTGCTGTGGTGACAAAGGTACCCAAGGTCTGCTCTGGCAGCTGAGCAGTGACAAGGACCTCAGGGCTAGTGCTGGGGTGGCACTTGAGGCACACCTCCATCCCCTTCCTCACACACTCAATTAATTAATCACCAGATAATCGTTGTATTTTTAGTCAGAGCCCTTTCTGTTTGAGTCGACAGAAGCCTGAGTTGTGCTTCCTGTGTTTCTGCTTGCTCAGGGCAAACGCTCCAGAGTTCCCGGGACAAGACCACAAAGGAGATGCTTGTGCTGCTGGATGGAAATTTCCTTTCAAATTTGAGAGAATATTTGTAGGAATTCCTTTTGCTGCTATTTGCTCAGTTCTGCTAACAACAGACTGCCAGGCGGGTTCAAGGACAGACGAGCAATGGGCTCTGAGCAGCCGCTGTAATTCTCTTTGCTCTGAAGAGACAGAGGGAGATTAATAGAAAAAGCAGCAGCAGGAGGATTTGTCAAGAAAAATAATCATTTTCAGGCCAAGGAGGCTTTGCTATCTTGATAGTGAGCAAATGGCAGGAGCAAAAGGACTCCTGAGCCTGCCCCTTGTTACTGAAAAAAGAAAATTAAGGCAATTGCAGTTGAACAGAAAACTAACATTTGGCTTCTTGCCCCGCTCAGCAGCTCACCTTGTCCCAGAGACCCTCCCAGCCCCCTACCCAAGGCCAGGAGCCGTTTTCCAGCCCATGTTCTCGTCCACAGGGCCATGGGCAGTTTTTGCTCCGAGTGTCCCCAAGCAGCTCTGAGGCACCGCTGGCGACTCCTGCCACCGCCAGCGAGAGTCCAGCAGGGGTGGGGACCAGGGAGGGACAGAGGGGACCAGGGAGGGGATGGTGGGGACCAGGGAGGGACAGAGGGGACCAGGGAGGGACAGAGGGGACGAGGGAGGAACAGAGGGGACCAGGGAGGGGATGGTGGGGACCTGGCAGGGATAGTGGGGACCAAGGAGGGATAGAAGGGACCAGGGAGGGACAGTGGGGACCAGGGAGGGACAGGAAACACAAGGGAGGGACACCAGGGACCAGTTAGGGACAGAGTGGACAATAGGGAACAGGAGGTGCAGGGGGAGGGCGGGGGGGACAGCAGGGACCAAGGCAGGGACAGAAGGGACCAGGGAGGGACAGAGGGACCAGGGAGGGGCAGCGCTGTCCGTGCAGGTTGGGATGGCAGGAGCAGGGGGTGAGGGCAGGGTGCTGGTTCAGCCCCGAGCCCCTTCCAGCCCCAAATGTTGCCTGGAGCATCCAGGAGCCGCTGGGCATCGTCCCCGGGGGCTGCAGGAGTGACACCGCTCAGCAAAAGGGCAGCAAAGGGAGACAGGCACAGTGGAGGATTTGCTGCCCCATTCCCCTTCTCTCCACAGACAAGGGGCCAATTTGCACTGATTAACATTAAAATAATCCCGCTTCACTTTCCACCTCCACTGGCGGCACATGCGTTTTGTTTGTTTTCATTCTCCAGCAGCCTCTGCATCCCCTGACACTTTCCTGCTTGTAAATAGTCGAGTATCACATTCCCCCTGTGGAAACTGTGGAAACCAGGGTCGACAAAAACCTGAAATCCACCTTTTTTTTTTTTTTTTTCCTCCCTTTTTGCAGCTGTGCTGCAATTTCAATTACCATATGCCTTGTTTTGCCCCCAGGGAATGGTGGCGAGATGAGGAATAGGGGAAGTGCGGCAGGTAATGAAAGACACGTTCTCATTTCTGCTCCAGCAGATAGTGCAAGTGTCCATTAAATGCTGAAATTAATTGTTTAAATTGTTCTGAGCAGCATTTACGGCGATCTCCTTGTCGGTGCAGCTGGGCATTGCCTTTCAAAAGCTTTCCCTGCGCTATCTGCAGCCGAACATTCCAGCGGCGACTGTCTCACCACAGACTAATTTGTTCAGCACACATTTAGTGCACAACACTTACAAAAATACGTGGCAAAAATGCAGATTTCCCCCCCACCACCACCCTTGTATTCGTGCTGTTCCAGGGACAAAGCGCTGCAGCACCCAAAGGTGGCACTTTGTGACATGATTTCAGGGGCACAGGGGTGTTCGGTTCGGGGTTGAGTGTGATGATTTTGGAGAGGTTTTTCCAAACCTTGATTCCGTGATTGGAGCATTCCATGGTGCCTGTCTCGCTCTGCTCCCACCGACAGCTGCAACTGGAAATCTCCAAAAATCCCAGAACACCTCCCAAAAACCCCAGAAAACCTCCCAAAAACCTCTGGAACCGCCTGAAGGCACGGACAGCGCCTGGAGAGGGCACAGGGAGCCGGGAGGGTGAGTGGGGGTGGAAGTGCTCCCGGTGCTCCCAATGCTCCCAGTGTCCCCACTCTCCCAGTGCTGCCAGTGCTCCCAGTGCTCCCAGTGCTCCCAGTTCCCCCACTGCTCCCAGTGCTCCCAATGTCCCCAGTGCTCCCAGTGCTCCCAGTGCTCCCAGTGCCCCCAGTGCCACCAGTGTTCCCCCAGTGCTCCCAGTGCTCCCAATGTCCGCAGTTCTCCCAGTGCTCCCCAGTGTCCCCAGTTCTCAGTGCTCCCAGTTCTCCCAAAGCTCCCAGTGCTCCCAGTGCCACCAGTGCTCCCCCAGTGCTCCCAGTGCTCCTGGTGCTCCCAGTGCCCCCAGTATCCCCAGTTTTCCCAGTGCTCCCAGTGTCCCCAGTTCTCAGTGCTCCCAGTGCCACCAGTGCTCCCCCAGTGCTCCCAGTGCTCCCAGTGTCCCCAGTTCTCAGTGCTCCCAGTGCTCCCAGTGTCCCCAATGCCCCCAATGCTCCCAGTGCTGCCAGTGCTCCCCAGTGTTCCCAGTGCTCCCAGTGCCACCAGTGCCCCCAGTGCTCCCAGTGCTTCCAATGTCCCCAGTGCCACCAATGCTCCCCAGTGCTCCTGATGTCCCCAGTGCTCCCCAGTGCCCCCCCAGTGCTCCCAGTGCTCCAAATGTCCCCAATGCCACCAGTGCTCTCAATGCTCTCAGTGTCCCCGGTGCCCCCACTGTCCCCAGTTCTCCCAGTGCTCCCGGTGCTCCCAGTGCCCCCAGCTCCTCTCCATCCCTCTCAGGCTGCAGGGCAAACACCCGTGCTGCAATTGGGACAAATCCCCTGCTCCAGCCCATCTCAGAGGCTGGGCACTGGGATAAACCTTTGGCTGGGTGCTGGAAGATGAAAAAGTCCCCGGCTGGGGCTGCTGCTCCCACCAGGGACCTGCCCCTGGTCTGGGGCCACCGTGACCGAGACACCAGAGCCAGGGCAGGCACTGGGATCTCCACAGGCAGGGAAAGGTCCTGGCAGGGCAAGGGACAGCTCGGTCGAGCCCTGCAAACACCGAGAGAGGCAACAGCTGTCAAATGATATAAACCTCCAGCACGCAATAATTCCTTCTGTTTTCCCAAAGCCTCGGTGCCCCGGTGCCAGCAGGGCTGACAGGGACCCCAGCCCAGGGCAGGCTTCAACAGACATGTGGATGTGGCACTTGGGGACATGTGGATGTGGCACTTGGGGACACGTGGTGGATGGGCAGTGCTGAGGGAATGGTTGGACTCGATGATTTTAATGTTTTTTTTCCAACTGAAGTGATTCTGTGATTTGTCCTGTCAGATGAAGCCTCCCATCCAGAAGGGGCTGTGCAGCCTTTCCCTGCTGCAGGTGAGTTCCAGGAGCTGCTTACCCACGGTGCCAACACAGTTTTCTCAGGGGTGAGACAAAGAATCACTTCTGTGCCTGTGAATATTGTACAGCTGCTTAGAAATTAAAATGAATTTTGAGTTGTGTAGCATTTATCTGCACTCCTAATTTATATTTGAACAGCAGAGGAACTATTTTCTGTCTCGAAATCCAAGCTTAATTTTTATCTTTATTATCTTAAGAGCTTAGTGAATAATTAATTTTTTTTCTTGCAAGCTTCTTTTAATATTTGAAGCAAAATTAATTCAACCAAGGCCCCAGCTTTGTTGTCATTGATTTTGCAGGAGGCTGTGAGGTCCCAGAGTAGCTGAGGACCACAAAATCTGGCAGTTTTGGGGATAAAGAGCCTCTTCCTCCAAGAAGAGCCAGGGGAGCAGGGCTGGGATGGAAATCATGGCAAGGAGTGGGATGGGCAAGACCAGGACAGAATGGAAATGGGTGTCAGGGAGTGGGTTGGGCATGTGGTTTCTAGGATTTGGCATCTCTTCAAGGATGGATTTTTCTTTCTGACATGATTTTTATTATTTTTTTGTCATTGAAAATTTTATTTATCTTTAATTAGAGATGAAAACCAGGTTTAAACTATCCTGGAGCAAATAAGGATGTGGAAAACACCAACCCTGGGATGAATTAGGGGCTGAGCAGTCCTCACACTGGGGATCCACATCAAAAGGGGCAATAATTTCTTTTTACAGACAAAAAGCCATCACAAGTGAGGGTCCCTGATCCTCAGAGAAAGGGCAGGGGGGCTTTGCCCTGGCTTTTCCCAGCACAAATTGCCTTTGGAATCCCCACAGCCCCCCCAGGCACTCCTGGCACAGCCAATTCCCATTTACATCACAATTTTTGCAGACAGCTCAAGGTGCAAATTCACAGAAATTAATTCCAAACTTCCTGAATATGGATTTTATTGTTAGTGGGAGGAAGAGCCTGTTATTGCAGCAGCATCCCTTTATGTAGAAAAATTAATAAACTCGGTATAAATGCTCTGTTTCCATCAGCTCTGGGCTGTCAGTGCTGGCAGCAGGGAGTCACTGCTGCTTTGGGCTGAGTGGGTCCAACACCTTCACTCTACACATTTAACCCTTCCTTATCCTGTGCTGCCTCAATATCAATTTTCTTCTAATCAATTGCTGTTTCCAGGTTGTTTTCCAGCCCAATACATTCACCTGCTGCTATCAGCACCCCTGACTCTGGCCCCAGCCCATGGAGCCCCTGAGACCCCAGTTCCTCTCAAGATCCCACCTGTTTTGAGGGACATTTAGGGAGGGGAACTGAGGGAGCACTTGGGGAGCTTCATCTTGCACAGAAATTGTTGTTGGAGGGGTTTCATTGGCACTGGCAGGAGCTGTTATTGGTACCTCAATCAATCAAAACACTCAGCTGATGGCTCACCCTCCTCCTGCAGAGCCCTATTTCACTCCAGCCTGGATGTATTTATGAAGAAATGCCTGTGTTTTTAAAAGATTATTGTTTCTACCCAGCTGATGTTTTTGCTCCTATGAAGCACAGGCCAAAATGCCACCACCAGCACTGCCATCTCCCTTGGGTTTACTCCAAGTGGTGCAGATTTTTGTGGATTTTTACATGTCTCAGAGCCTGGAGAGAAGGAGACCCCTGGATTCTCCTGCATTTAGGATGAGCTAACACACAGATCAGACAAATGCCAGGGAGGAGTCTCCATTATTGGGACAAAAGTGCTCAAAAAAAGAAATTTTCAGCAGTATTACACTGTGTAGTTAATTTTCAGCAGTATTACAGGGTGTAGTTAATTTTCAGCAGTATTACAGGGTGTAGTTAATTTTCAGCACTATTGTGCTGTGTACTTGACCTCGCTGACCTTAAATAATTGCATCTTAAAACGGTCTTAAAGGAGCTAGTTAAGGGAGGGAGTACAGCTGGCCATATTTCAGCATTGATTTTCTGCCAGCTCGCTGTACTTTCGATAACTTGAACTCCACAGACTCTCCCTGGGATGGGGCTGCCCCCGGTGCAGCAGGACAGAGGGACAGGATGGGATGGGCAGTTCGTGTTTCACCTCTCAGGGCTGAGACTCCCACAAATGATGCTTAAGCCCTGGAGAAGGGTTATGAGTAAACAGGAAGAATTTCCGAGTTTTTCTAAGAGCTTCTTAATGCTCTGAAACAACTTTATCTCTTAATTCAAAAGTCTGTTTGAATAACCCAAAATGAGATCAGTAAGGAAGGGCTGGAAGATCATCTAACAAAGAGCAGCAATTCCTTCCCATTCAACTCAATTATCCCTGGCTCAGTCTTGGGGAAACAGCCCGATTGCTTTCCTGCCAGCTCCTGGCTGCCGAGTTAATAACATCGCACGCTGCGTGTGATGCACCAGAGCATTTTGCAATTACTCCTGAAGAATTTCCCTGGAAGGGGCTGGGAGGGGTGCAGGGGCCGGGAGGTTGAATGTCACCCTGTCCTTGCTCCGGGTGTGTCACCCTGTCCTCGCTCCTCCTTTCGGGGCGCTGACAGAGCCTGCTGGCCCCGGGCTGTGCCGGGCTGGGCTGTGCCGGGCTGGGCTGTGCCAATCCGGGCTGGGCTGTGCCAATCCGGGCTGGGCTGTGCCAATCCGGGCTGGGCTGTGCCGGGCTGGGCTGTGCCAATCCGGGCAGATCCGCGCTCCATCCCCAGCGGAGCAGCAGAACGCTGCAATTGTGCTCCCTGGCTGCCGCAGCGAGCCCTGCAGCTGCCGGGGCTCGGCAGCACTGAGGGGCTGCGAGGGGCTGGGGGTGACATTTCGGCTTTGCAGGGCGGGGACCAGTCCAGGAGCACCCCTGGAGATGGACCCTGGGGAGGCTGAGGATGCCACCGATGGATGGGCACCCCCGGACAGGGGATGGAGGAGGGATCGTGCTCAGCTCCCTCGGGCAGGACACGAGTTGGGACAGCCCAAGCAGGAGCTGTGTGTCGAGAGTGGCAGAGGTGCCCCCGTCCCTTGTCCCTGGTGATGTTCGAGGCTCGGCTGTCACCGCCGGGCTGTCCCAGCCCTCTGGCACCGCAGCTTCACTGGAGATCCTGACCTCGGCTCCTTTATTTCCAGTTCTGATTTACCAAAATATGAGTATTGATCTAATACTGATACTCAGCTGTGACAGACAAAAGACTCTCTAACAATTTAAAATTAGAAAGTGAATGTTTATTCAGCGCTGGGCAGCAGTGTGGGGTAACCCCTAACACTGCAAAATCACAGGTGGTCACAGAGTGAATTTATTGACAAAGTTTCAAACAAATAAATATTCATAATACCAGCCCCTCCCATCCCTGCTTCCCATGGTAATTAGTTTGAATGGCAATTAAGCAGCGTGGTTGGCTTCTTGAATTAAGCCTGGGGTCGTTTTTGTGGGGAGGGGTCTTAAGAGGAGGAAGTAAGGTGAGTCTTCCTCACCCTGACCTTTTCTATCAATGACAATACAAATGGCTTTGAGGGCAACTCCAGTTTTCACAGAATGAGTTTCTGGTTGCAATTGTTCATGTTCTTTGTACCTACCTACCAGTTTCATCCTTTCCCATTGCAAGCACAGCTGAGCAAACATAAATTGACAAGCAATCAATTATTTAAGTTTCAGGTAACTATCTCAAGCCCAGTTTCTTCTAACTTTTAACTAAAATCCTAATTTCTTTAAGATTAGTGTTTCAGTTCCAGGCTGAGAGTGTTCCACCCTTCCCTTCATCACGAGTCTCTGGTGTGGAGCCACATCAGCCAGACCCATGGACATGTCCATTCTCAAAATCAGTCAGGAACTGGAATTTCAGCAAGGAAGGTTGAATAAATCAACAGATAAACTCGAATAAAGTAAATAAAGGTAAAGGGGGAGGGGTAGACAACAGAGATTGCAAACATATAATTAAACTAACACAAACTGTAAATTTCCAGGAACAGAACGTTTCCAGCCCCACTGGCTGCTGGGGCAGGGGCAGCCCAAGCCCAGTGCCCCTCGTGGGCTCCCAGTCCCTAAAGGAAGGGATGGTGAATTACAGAGATGTCAAGGATGCTGTCGGTTCAGCTGAAAACCTGAAAAACCTGGTGGTTGCAGGTGGTTTGAAGCACATTTTCCAAGCAATACTCATTTCAGATCAACCTGTGCCTGTTTCTCTGCCCTCAGGATGCAGAAGGCAGCTGGGGGTGATGGAGGTGTCCGTGCTCCCTGGGCTCAGCTGGACTCCCCAGGCCCAGCCTAACGGGAGGGGATGGGCCAGGCTTTAACTTCTCCCTACAACAAATAAACACTGTAGTGCTTTTACCACCCCCGCTCCGTTCTGACTCCAGCCTCACACCCGAAACCTTCCCTGGCTCGGCTGACAACGGCATTTTACAAGATGGATCAGTCCTGTCTGCGGCTGTAAAACCCAGCAGGGCACAGAGGATGCTCTAGGGTAACACACGGTATAGGCAGCCAGACCGGGAACCCTGACCCTGGGAACGGGAGCTCACCACAAACCCAACGCTGTAATCCCTCCTTAAACACCTCGGCAAGGAGAGGATTAGCCAGGGATGTGCCATGGCTGTGTGCCACGGCTGAGCCTGAGAAATCCCGGCCGGAATTCCCTCCTGCATGATCCTCTCATTATGCTGGTCCTAAGAAATCCCGGCCGGAATTCCGTCCCTCATGTCCCTCTCATTTTGCTGGTCCTCCCGTCCCTCTCAGAGATGCTCCTGCTGTCCCTGCCGTGCTCCACCCCAGGCTGTGCAGAGCCTGTTCGTGAGCAGCCCCCCATTTCCAGCCCCGTGGGGAGGGGATGGATGGGGCAGCACCTTTGGGCACGACAGCTTTGCTCAGCATTTCTGCAGGACACCGCAAACACGAGGAGGGTCCAGAATCTAAAGCCGTGGGATGTCCCCAAATTAACCCTTCCTGCTACAACCTATCACCCCTCAGGTGCAGCCCCAGTGGGATCCATCCTAGGGGCTCTCTCAGGGACCAGGCTGTTTCCAGCATCCCTATTCTCCCTCTCTCTGTCCCATCCCCCGGCCCTGCAGGGGCACAGCGTCCCTCATACAGACATTACTTTTAATGATGTGCAAATTGGCTCTGGGCATCTATCGATCAGGGCTCAGCACATCGGTGAGGGGACCCGGTGGTTCTTTATTGGGGGGCAGCAGCTGAGGAGGAGGAGGAGGGAGGGAAGGCTGCTCTGCCCGCGCTCCAGACACGCAGGAATTGATTTGGGATTGTTTCTGAGCAGCAGGCGATCCAACAATCAGATCTATTTCTCTTGCAGGTCTGAGTGCAGAGCTCTATTATTCATACTCTGGCTTTAAGTTATAGCCAGTGTCGTGTCAAATGTACCAATTCCAGCAGCTTTAATGGAGTTGGCCTCTGCACCCCTCTCCAAGTGGCAGCTGATATTTTCTGCCCACATCAGTTGTATCTACAAGGGGGAAATATGGAATGCTTCCTGTGGCTGCTGTTCCAGTGTGGAGAGGAGGTTTCCTGGCCCTGGTGATGCCACGTGTGCACATGGCCAGGCACGTGTGGCTGCTGGCACAGCCAAAGCCTGGCACTGCCACATCCTGGCACTGCCACGTGGCTGCACCCCAGGGCCAGGGGCACCTGTGTTGTGACCAGTTGGGATTTGCTCCACCTGTGACACTCAGGGATCTCAGGTAGCCAGAGAGGAGAAGAGCCCAGCCGTGTGTTCACAGCTTTCCTTTGCCAGGCAATGGCCAGTGCAGCCTGCCATGTTCGTGTTGGCGTGACAAGAATAACCTCACTGAGAGCAGGAACCACCCACAGCAGGATGCTCAGTTCAAGCCATCACTCACTCATCAACCTCTCTCACTGTGCAGGGTGCTGCAGCTCACACCTGAATGGGTGGGAGGGGAAAAAGAAATTAAATTCTGCCACTAAGAGGTGGCTGCTCTTGCTGCCTTCTCTTCTTCCTGCCCCAGCTGTGGGCAGGCTGCAGTGCCAGGGAGTGTTGTGTGCTGGGCACGGGGATGTGGGGAGGAAATGCTTCCTGCAGGTGGGAACATCCCCCAGAGAGTCAGTGGAGCAGGGCTGCCCCTTGGGATGGGAGCAGGAGGGTGGTGGTGCCTGGGGTGCTGTGGGAGCACTGTGCCACCACCCCTTCCCTCCTGCACAGCCCTTCCTGATCTCAGTGTCTGGGAATGCTCCAGCCAGGCCCTGTGAGGGGCTGGGAGGGCTCAGGGCATGTTCCCATATTCCCTGGTGGATACACATCCTATCCATGCTCCAACACTCACTGCAGCTGGGGCAGAGACCCTGCAGACATTTGGTTCATGTTCTGCTGCCACTCAGAGCTCGGCCTCTGGTCCATAATTGAATCAAATGTTTTAAAATAAGCTTTGATCCCTTGGAAAAGGCAATTCTCCTGGCTGCCCCCATCACCATGGCACCTGTAAACAGCTGGCAACCTGCCCACCTCCTAATTTTAGTAACTAATTACCTCTCGTTATCTTGCATCAGGCCAGTAGCCAGCATGTCACCAAGTGATTAATACAGCTCACACAGCAACATGGAGCTGCATCCCTCATTCACCACCACAGTGATCCTGTTTGCCCTCTTGTTGTTTACCTTACAAAGCAGTGAGAAAGGCAGGAAATGCAGGGAATCAGTGTTTACTGTGGGATGGGCAGCTGGGAAGGCAAGGGGGCAATAGGGCTGGGCCAGGATCTTCTGTGGCTTTGAGGAATTTATAATTAAGATTTAATACAGGAGCCTCTAACAGGCTTGTAAATCCTCTCTGTGACCCATGCAGCCTGTGGCCTGCTGACACCCTGCTGAAGGGATTTTACACCTAAAGGTCTTGAACCACGACAAGACAGGAGGAATTTCTCTTAAATTGCTTTCCACTGCTTTTTTTTCCCCATAGGTTCTCCCATGGGGCTGGGAAGGAGCCACTTCCACCCCATCCCATCACTCAGCCATCAGCTCCTGCACGTGGCTGGTCACAGGATTGTGCACTGAGCCAATAAATTAAATTGTGGAGGCTTCATCAATATCAATTTTGATGATACTAAAAAGAGCCTGACCAGAGGCACCAACCCTGCTCTCAAAATTAAAACAGACCGTTTTTTCACCCCTGAAATTGTCCCATTCCATCAGCCCATCATAGGAGCATCACTCAGTTCACCTCAGGATAATGGCTCTGTGGGTGTTGGGGGAGCTGGGTGGGCTTGGTAGGAGGAAACAGTGGGGCAGGGGGGCAGCTGAGGGGCAGGGAAGCAGGTTTGGGTGTTTGGGGCTCAAACCTGCTGAGGGCTCAGTCCCATCTCACTCCAGCTCCTCGCAGCAGCAAGGGCAGGCGAGCACTTACAATAATGAGGTATTCAGCACTGACACCTTTTAACTCCCCAAATGATTAACTTGCAGCAGATTAGAGCTGGGATGGCTATTTAATTAACAGACACGTCAAGCTTGCTTATGAGTCATTAAAAAAAAACCCACCCTAATGATTGACTTGTTAATACGGAAGAAATCAATTAGATCTTTTTTTTAATTCTTCCTCTGAAGTTTTTGGATCCAGCCAAAAGGATGGAAGAAGAAAGGATGCTGAGATTCAGCAGAGCTTTATTCTTTACAGAGGAGGTTGTTGCAGCAGCTTGAGGCAGGGATTTGGAGGGGTTTTGGGAGGCAGGGACTGAGCCCTGTCCCAGGATGCAGAGGAGAATGCGGACAGCCCCTCAGCACCAGGTTGGTTGTGTGGCAGAAAAGCTTCCCTGCCCTCCCTCAGTCCCTGTGGATGATACCATTCCTCCAAAGCCATCTTCCCCTGGCCCCTGGAACTTGCTATATTAAATAAGGTATCCTAGATATCAAGGTTGAGCCAAATTCCTTAAGAATTTGGTCACTCTCTGACACTTTGGAAGATAATTGGTTAGAAATTAGTTTGTGTAATTGGTCAGTTCACCTTTAGAACTTCTCACGTAGATTGGATGCTGTTCTTTGTATAAACTTTTATTGGCTGTAGTTTGAATCCCCCCTGAACCTATAAATGTGACTGTGTGCCCTTTGTTCTGAGAGAATCCTGCTTGAGCACCCTTGGCATGAAATAAAGATTCTTGTGGAACGCGTCAAGCAAGGCTCCGGTCTTTCTCTGCTGGCTGATGTGAGCTCCTGAGAGATGGCTGATGGATATTAGCACTCTCAGGTCCTGGTAAATACCACCAGGGACCAAAAAAGAAAGCCACAAATCCCCTCATTCTCTCCTCCAGGACCAAGTTCCAGGTGTTCCACCAGCCCTTCCCAAAGCCCTTTCCCCTGAACGGGCTCCCACTGACTTTCCCAAAGAGCCTGGAGGTGTGGGTGGGAAGGGGAGGCTGCCCTGGGGCTGGGGCAGCAAAGCTGGGGGTGGCTCTGGGGCTGCAGGGTTATTGCAGAGAGCTCTGATGGCAGGAGGGTTACAGATGGGTCCTGCAGGTGCTGAATTAATGATGCACCCAGGGAAAAGGCAGCGTGGCTTGGGCAGGAAGGGCTGGAGCTGAGCAGGAACTGTCTGCTCAGGGAACTGCTGGTGAAGTTCAAGGGCAGAGAGGATTTGGGAGGATTTGGGGAGTGCAGCCAGTGTGGCCCAGAGAGCCCCGAGCTCAGAAGGGTCAGGGAGCTCTAAAGATCTTCAGCACATCAGATCAGTGTCAGGACGCTGAGAGCTGCCCCGACCCTCCTGCTCCCCGGGGAAAGCCCACGAGGGGTTAAATGCCTTTCTTACACACAATTATGTATTGCTGTCTTCCGAGTCTGACTTAATGCACAGAAACTCTGATTGCTCAAGTCGTAGATTGCCTCTTGACATTAATTACTATGTAAATCCGGCAGATTAACATTGTCAGATGATGAGTGGCAAGTCTCACTCGCAGTCAGTCTCCCAGGAGCGCAGCGGTTGCAGAAGTTGCCATAGCGATTTTTTCCTCCTGGAAAAAAAAAAACCGATAATAGAATAAACTCAAAACAAGCTGACACATCCCTGTGCTCCCACCAGGCGCTGCTGCTCTCCTGCTGATCCCAGAGCCTCTGCTGGGGCAGGAGCTGAAGTTGCATTTTGACCCATCAGTGGGTTTAATGCTCTTCAAGTGCCTGTCTGGCTCCTCTTAGTGCTTCATTTTTAAATGGCCGTGATGGGGGGCTCATCCCCACTCCTCAGGAGCTGCCTGGCTCCTGCTCCCCCAGCTTTGGTCGTTCTGTGCCCCCCTCGTGCTGCTGGGCATGATCCAGGCAGGCAATGTGGTGCTTTTTGGGGAACAGAAAGCCCCTCTGGGTCTGCTTGAGGAGGAGATTTGATGTTGTTATCCCGGTCTCTGAAGCCAAATAGTGAAAAGAAAAGGGGAAAAAACCCTCGTTTTTCACTGGAGATTAAAGATGCATGAGCAGAACGAGCAGGGTTGCTCACCAAGGAGTCAGGGGCTTTGAAGGTGAGCTGAAAGCTCACTACATAAATTGATAAAATGCCTCAGATCTCTGGTCAGGAGAGCACAGGCAGCCAGCTGCAAACCTGGCTGTGCTGGGGGTGTTTTGGGCTGGCCCCCAGCCCTGTGCCCTGGCTCATGTCAGCCCTGAACTGCCCGAGGTGCTCCTGGGGCTGCTCTGCTCCAAAATGTCCTTGCCAGTGCCCTCCCGCAGGTCACCCAGCTCTCAGGGACTGAAACAGGACTCCCCCAGACCTCCCCAAATCCCAGCAGGTCACCCAGCTCTTAGGGACTGAAACAGGGGTCCCCCAGACCTCCCCAAATCCCAGCAGGTCACCCAGCTCTCAGGGACTGAACAGGGGTCCCCCAGACCTCCCCAAATCCCAGCAGGTCACACAGCTCTCAGGGACAAAAACGGGGGTGCCCCAGACCTCCCCAAATCCCAGCAGGTCACCCAGCTCTCAGGGACAAAAACAGGGGTCCCCAGGGCCCCCCAGACCTCCCCAAATCCCACTGCTCCCCCAGCGCTGAGCCTGGGACCAGCCTCTGCTCCCCATGGACACACTGTGGGTCTGGGGGGATCTCTGCGTGCTCTGAGGGAAGTCGCACGACAGAGGTTGTTTATTGCCTTTGAAAGGCAGGAATATGTTTCTCATCCATGCCATACTTCTAAAAATACCAGACGTGTTGCCCCGACTCTCCTCTTGTGCTCTAATGACAGCTGAGGAGCGACGTCTGTATCATAATGGATGAGAAACAAGTGCCTCTGTACCCGGGAGAAGGCTGATTATTTTACTGGCAAGATGCATTAAAAAATGCCTTGTGACACCAAGTAACATTAATGTCAGCAAGCGGCGGCGCGGCGCCTCCGGGGAGCCCCGCTCCTGTCACCCTGATTAAATTAGCGCGTTCCCCGCATCCAGAGCCCATCAATATTCATGTCGGGGTGTGCCCGAGCCAGGCTGCTGCTGGAGGACACGGAGCAGCCTCAGCCGCGGGATACAGGAGGGATCCGAGGGTGGTTGCCCTCCAGAGCATCCCCCTGTCCAGCCCCAGCCTGAAGAGGGGCAGGGATGTTGCCGGATCTGCACCCCGGAGTGATGCTCCATAAGAAATTCCTGCTTGGCCCATGGGATTTCTCTCAGCAAAACAGAATTTTCAGGATGCAACATAAACATGACAAACCCCTCGGTTTTGGCTCGGTGATTCTCGCTTCCACAAGTGCCAGCCCATGGGAATTCGCAGGGGCTCCTGGCTGGAATGCTCGTGCCCGGAGGGGCTGCCCGGATCTCCTGCCTCTCCTCAGAAGGTAATTATCCTCTACTGGGCTCTGCAAAATTCATGGCTGTAAATGTCTCCACGCGAGGAAGGCGCTGTAACTCATGAGGAATCAAATGCCAAAATGCCACTAAGGAAAGGCCGGAAAGAGCTTTAATTGCCCCAATGAATCAGTGTCATCCAGGCTTCCAGGACATCACCACTGCACCTGCTGCACATCAGCGCTGTTGGCAGCCTGGGCTGGGCATGTGTTTCCAAAAGTGTTGCCAAAAGAGAACAGTGGATCCTCCTCCCAGCTCCCACCTCTGAGAGCAGCCTCAGTCCTCAGTTTGGCTCCCCAGTTTGCCCCAGAACTTCTCCTGGAGCCAAGAGCAGGATGTCCATGTCTCCAGGAAGGGAAGCACAGGAGAGCAGGGCTGGGGAGGCACAGGGACACTGGCACTGCAGGCTGTGAGAAGTGCTGCTAATGGGATAATTTTCCATCATTTGCTGCTGCTGCAGAGGGTGGTAAGGAGTGAGAACAGGCTCACGGTGGTTTAAGGAGCTGTGCAGGGGCTGCCCTGAGCTGAGCTCTCTGAAAGGTGCCAATCTGCTGGGTGGGGGAGCCTGGACTCGCTTTGTTCACATGGGAGCTGACATCCACCTGAGGCATTGCCTGTAGGACCACGGACTGGTTTGGGTCAGAAGGAGCCTCAAAGCCAACCCCATTCCACCCCCTGCCACGAGCAGGGACACCTTCCATTATCCCAGGGTGCTCCAAGCCCTTGAGTGATGGGGCAGCCACAGCTTCTCTGGGCAACCTGTGCCAGGGCCTCACCACCCTCACAGGAAAGAATTTTTTCCCAATATCTGCTCTAAACCTATTGTCCTTCAATTTAAAACCATATTTCTGGTGACCCCAGCTTCATCCTCAGTTCAGGGCTGACTTGCCAAGGGATCCAAGCACAGCAGCTGGCACTGGCACTGTTCCTGCTGTCACTGCCCACAGTGTGGGGTCCTGTGAGCTCCCAGAGCCCAGCGGTCAGGGTAGTTAACAAGCTTTTTAAAACTGAACTCCCTGGGAACTTGTTATTCCAGGATTCCAGCCATTAAGGGCTTGTTAATATTTATGAAATAATTAATAGATGCACCTCTGTTCTTTAATAACACATGTAAAGTTGTGCTGGGGAAGGCAGCACCGGGCGTTCTGCTCAGAGCAGCTCAGAGCAGGAGGAGCCCTCAATTATGTATTAAACACACAGAGATTTATTACACAAAGTTATGAAAAATAAAGGCATTTCATTTAAGAAATAACGAGGCTTTCTGCTACCTGGAGAGCCATGTTAACGAGGCAACTGGCTGTGGAGCTCTGCTCCAAGGAAAAACACTTACAGGGGGCCTGGCCCTGTGTGGTGAGCTCGTTCTTTATGGGGGATTCAGCGCTGGGAAGGACAGGCAGGGCCACCCCAGTGGCACACCATATGGTGTGCACACACACACATGATGTTTTCTGGGAGCTTTCCCAGCAGCAGCTCCTCTCCATGAGCACAAGATGTTCCTTGGCTCCAGGGACCCCCGTGCAGGTGCCCCCAGCGCAGGCTGAGGTGCTGGTGGCAGCTCCCGCTCAGATTGCTGCCCAAACAATGATCTGTATTTTCAATTTTCCAAAAAGATTATGTTTTCATCTTAAAAGATGTAGTCTCCTGCTTTTTGACCCGAATAAAGTGAAAGACAATAGAACCCAGATGAAATATATATCTACATTAATCTTACACAGCCTCGCGCTGCTTCCAGGTGCTGCGGCAGGAGCAGATCCAGTTGCAATCAGATGCACACCTGGGTCTGAGTGATTCCCTCTCTGATTTAACAGCATTAAGTGCTGAAAATGCAGCTGGTCCCAGTGCAGGGAGCTCAGCTTCCCCCTGGGAGGATGGTGGAAAAGCTCAGGGGTACATTTTCCCTGAGAAAAGTGCATGGCAGGGGAGGTGTGTGACCCTGTCACCTCCAGACATCAGAAGGTGACAGTGGGGTGGTCATGGAAGCTTTGCTCCAGGCTGGGCCACACAGCTGCTGCCAGCTGGGCAGAATGGTGCTGTGCCCAGCAGGATGAGGCTGTGCCCAGCAGGATTCTGCTCTGCCCAGTGGGATGGTGCTGTGATGAAGGGGGTGATGCTGTCCTGAGCAGGGTGATGCTGTGCCCAGCAGGATTCTGTTCTGCCCAGTGGGATGATGCTGTGATGAAGGGGGTGATGCTGTCCTGAGCAGGGTGATGCTGTGCCCAGCAGGATGATGCTGTGCCCAGCAGGATTCTGTTCTACCCAGTGGGGTGATGCTATGATGAGGGGGATGATGCTGTCCTGAGCAGGATGATGCTGTGCCCAGCAGGATTCTGTTCTGCCCAGCAGGATGATGCTGTGATAAGGGGAATGATACTGTCCTGAGGAGGATGATGCTGTGCCCAGCAGGATTATGCCACCTCAGCATTTGGACAGGCACTTCCACCCAGATTTTGGCAGCTGCCAGAGCTCAGGTGGGGGCAGCCCAGGCTGGGTTGGCCGAGCTGCCACCTCAGCCAGAAGAGAGCATTCACTTTGCTTTGTATCTCCTTAGGTTCTCCCTGCAATTTGCATTTCAAAGCCTCTCCTGTCCTGCCTGTGTCCCCAGAAAGGCTTTGTGCAGCCACAGGAGCTCGAGGCCAAGGTGAGGGGCACTCACAGCCCTCACAGCACAAATCCCTGCCAGGGGCAGCTGGATCCCCAAGCCAGATCCCAGAGCCAGGCATGGTGGGGGCTCCAGCTGTAGCAGGGAAATACTGGGGGAAGGAGAGGGAGAAATTGGATTCAGAGGCAGCAAATGCAGCTCCCCAGAATGGATGTACATTTTCATTATACACTGAGTAATTGGTGGTAATACAAGAGATATGGGCAGTATCATTATAGACCAGGCTGTGCTGGAGATGGATTATCATCATCTGTCATTATCTGGGCTTCCTTGTGGCTGCTAAAATTGTAGAACATGATTTTAATAACCCTGGAAGGCAAGAATCATTTTTCTTTTGTCACTTAACAACTTGGCCTCATTCATGATACCTTTAAATAAGAAGGGGGGATTAATTTCTAGTGGGATAAATGCAGACCTGGTTGTTTCCTCCTCTCTTCATTTGCAAAGGGCCCCCCTTTGATGCCTGACAGCTTCCAAGGAAATTGCAGATAATGGGGACAGGATGTCAGCGTGGAACAGGGGGCACAGGATCACCTGCAGACAGGTGGGGTGCTGACACAGTGTGCCCCCCAGGAAGGGCACTGGGAACCACCTGAGCCTCAGGGAGTGTTGCCCAGGAGATCTGGGGGGTATCAGAACCGTCAGGGTGGTGCAGGCAGCCCAGCCTGCAGTTCCATCTCACAGGGCACAGACACGGCCGTTTCCCAGGAGCCAGGGGAGCTGCGTCACTCCTGACCCCCCTGGACACTGTCAGCTCATTTGTGGGTGTTTCATTTGTCACTCCTCTTGGCCATGGAAAAAGCCAGCAGCAGGAGAGGGACAAATCAAATTACAAGGCAGCTAATGAAAATAATGGGGAATAAAGCACTTTTGGAGGCTGCTTGGTTGGATTCCTATTTCCCTGTGTCACTGGGTTCAAGAGGGGATGTTTATAACCTCACAAAGACATTTCATTACCTTTTGATTAGCTCAATTGACCGTGGATTTTTTGCTCTCACAGATCTGAGCCCTTGGAAGAGGAGAAATGCCAACTCCAAGTCACATTCCTGCCCCACAGCTCGAGCACCTGGAGCCCCCTGTGCCTTCCAGGGGCCTGGCACTGGCAGCATGTTCCAGAGTGACATGGATGGGGAATGAAGGGGGTCTCCCAGGGCAGCACAGGGAGATGGGGGGTTCATACAGCAGGAGCAAGGGGGGAGCACTTGGGAGAGCTTTGCCCCTTTTCCATGCAATGCTCCAGCCACTCCAGCCACGAGCAGCTGTCAGTGCCTGCCTGGGCTGGAACCTCTAACTATTGACTCTGAGTAAATAATCCCCAGGTATCCTTTTCTCCTGATAAAAGCTGGGTTTTTTTCTATTATTGTCAGAGGTGTTTATTAGAGCAGAAAAATAACAGTGCTCTGCTTGCAGCCTGATTGCCGGGAAGTGTCGGCAGCGGCCACGCAGCCCCGACAGCTGGGATCAGACTCAGCTGGGATCAGACTCAGAGGTGCTGCCTGGCACCACGGGCACACTGTGCTCAGGGGCTGTGCTGGGCAGCTGAAAAGCCCCTGCCCAGGTGGTTTGATGGGAAGCAGCATCAAAAGGAAATTTCTTTTCAGTAGTGGCAGAAGGAGAAGATGCTTCACAAGTCTGAGCTCTGGAGTGAATCAGGAGAAAAGAGCAGGAGTTTCCAGGAGTGTGAGGGGTGAGAGGCTGGTACAGGGCTGGGCCAAAGGACACGAGGAGGATCCTCTGGCACAGACACCTGTGCAACAGGGGCAGGAATTTAGGGACAGGCAGGTTCTAGGTGATCCCATGGAGGATCTCTCCCTCTTGCCCATCCACCCTGTCAAACCCTCTGCCGAGCTGGAGCTGTGGCCCCTTGGCACCACTTTGGCATCTCAAAGAGCAGAGATGAATAACGGCAGCACACCCTCCCTTCCTCCTCCCCCCCCATGCCCATCAGGGCCTCCCCGGATCTGCTACACAGAAATTAATCCTCCTGCCTCATTAATTGTAGGAATGTGTCGGGAGCTGTTCAAGGTCAGCCTCTAGGACCCCTGCCATCAATCCTCTCCAATTTGCAGCTGCCTCGTTGGGGAGGAGCTGGCAGTGGCACAGCAGGGACAAGCAGTGGGGACATGTCTGGTGTTTGGGTGACCAGAGCCTGCAGACACAGGAGGGTTTGTCCCAGGAGTGGCTCCATGCTGGCAGGCTGCCCATGTCCCTTTGTCCCCTGGATCCTCTCCTGACCCCCTCTGCCCACCCACAGAGTGACTTGATGGGGACCCCTCTGCTCCCTCCTCATTGCTGATGGCTGAGCAAGGGGGTAGTCTGAATTAATTACATTGGACACCAATTAACCAGCTCTCCTCACCCATTAGAGACTGCAGAAGTTTTGCACTTAGATCTTGCATCTTATGTGATTGGCAATATTCTATTTTTTTTAGGGAATGAAAAGAAGAAAGGGAAAATGCCTTTAGGAGAGCCAGGTTTTGCTGCCTGCAGAGCTGGATGTACTTTTTTCTGTTTAAGAGCAATGATCCACCCAGCAGGGATGGAAACAGAGGCGCTGGGAGCAGAGATGTAGCTGAGAGCTCCCGGGCACTGAATGTGGGGCTGCTGCCTGTGGACTGCAACCAGAGCTGCCCACAGGGTCTGGCCATGCCCACAGGCTGCTGCCCAATGCCATGAGTCCCCATCCCACGTACTGAAACCGGGAAAAACCCTGCAGCTGCTTCCCCTTTCCACCTTCCCCCTTGCCTGATGGCCTCAGGCTTGGGAAGCTCTTATGTCGCAAACTGGGAGCCACTGTCCCATCACTCATCCCAAAACCTGCTTCGTGAACATCCACCCTCCCTCCAAACTGTGCTCCCCTTGCTGTCCTGCACCATGGCCTGTGTCACCACCTGCCACTGCACCTGCTGTGACCTCCTGTCACCCAACTGGCTCTTGCACCCCGACAGCCCCCTCCCCATGGATCCTCCTGCCCCAGCCCCTCTGCCATGGCCGAGACCCATGGCTCAGGATCTCTGCAGGGCTGGCACCCTGCACCCTGCCCCGTATTCCTGTCCCATCCCAGGGATGGGGTCTGAGAGCTTGTGAGCGTGACTCAGAGCCGAAGGGGAACCGAGAGCGCTGTCAGCAGGCGGCTGTCCCAGCAGATCGGCACACTCGGAGCCTGCTGGAACGAGCCTTTTCCCTGCGGACCCTGAGGACAGGAGCGCTCTGGTGTGGGACACAAGGTCCCCATGTCACCCCGTGGCGGGGCCCCAGCGGCGGCGGGCGCTTGCCGGTGTCCAGCTGGGTGTTTGCAGCGCTACGCCCTCGGTTCCCACGGAGATGCCCACGTCTCCATGGCTACCCACGGATATTCCTGCTGGTAAACAACCCGCACGGCACCAGCTTCCGTCCCCAAGTACTGCGGGTTGCTACACCCCAGGGAAATGTTGCGAGGGCAGCGGCCCCGGCCAGGGCAGGCAGTGCCCAGGGTGCTGAGCCCCCACCCACCCCCGGCAGCAGCCTGAACCCCTGCAAGCAGGGCAGATTTAGGGGAAAGTGCCTTTGCTTGGACTGTCGGGCTAGACAGGTCGGTGGTGAGAGCCCCGAGCCATTCCCTCCAGCCAGCGCAGGAGGCAAAGCCAGATCTCCCCAGGCTGGTGTCCCACCACACCGAGACACCCCCTCCCAGGGGGCTGCTCCGGACCCCCCAGATTTTGGCATATGTGAGGGCTGTAGCGTGCTGTGGGGATGAAACACCGCCCCAATCCCAAGAGTAAACAGCTCTTTGCACAACCGCCGCCGTGGTTGCGAAGGCTGGGAGTGTGCGGAGGGTTGAGCAACCCTCTGTTTACCGCCCATGCCAGCCCCATCCCACCAGACACGGGATTCCCTGCCGGGGCTGTGCTCCAGCCTGGCACGGGTGGGCACAGCAGCTTGGCACGGCCCCCTCCAGGCAAGCAGCTGTTGAAATAACGCGGACTAATGGTCAGATACTGGGAGATGCTGGTGGAAACGTCGTGTCATGGGCTGCCCTCGGGTGTCTTACTGGCCACTCACCCTGGGGCAAGCTGGACGACGTGGACACGGACACAGGCTTGGGAATGTGAGCTGCTCCCAGGTGGCATCACCCTGCGCTGGCAGCCACAGCTGGGCTTGCCTCCTGCCCCTTGAGTTGCTCATTCCCTGGCCATGGCCTCCTGCCACTTTCCCCAGCTCACATTCTTCTGCCGTGTCCCCCAGCCCAGCCTGGCGGCCCCAGGGCAGTTGCAGTGAGGAACTGTCTGTGCCACATCCCGGCTGTGCCCAGTCTGGCCCTGGAGAGGGCAGGGGGGAGGCTGGGCGCTGCTCGGGGTGCCCACAGCCCCTGGGCTTTCCTGCCTGCGGCGAGCGAGAGGGTCGCAGACTTCAGGGAAGTGTTTTGCAATCACCTTCTTCAGAGCGTCACAGCAACTAACGGCCCTGGTTTTGAGGAACTAAAGGGGAAAGCAGCATGTTAGCAAACAGACCGAGCACGGCCAGCCGCCGGCAGCTGGAGCCCGGCACTGGGAGCGGGCGGTGAGCCGGACACGCCGGACACAGGAGAGGCAGGGATGGAGGCGAGGTACGGGTGGAGGTGAGGAAGGGGTGGGTGGTGATGCTCAGGTCTCACCGAGCACAATCTGGTCTGGTTGCTCTACCCAGTCCCCTGGCTGGGACAGCCGCACGTGCCGAGTGCTCAGGGGTGGCCGCTGTCCCACTTCCCACACTCGAGTGCTTTGTCTCCGTCTGGATGTTGGGATGAGGAGCTGTGGGCACCCGGAGCTGTGCACACTGTGGGCAGCCCCTCCTGCGCCACCGAAGTGTCTGGGACTCATCAGGGGCAGGGGAACCGGGCACGGGCAGAGGCAGCCACGGCTGCCAGGGCCATTGTCAGCGGCAGGCAGGGGATGCAGCTGAAGTGGGCAGCCGGGAGGAGCAGGACCCCGCAGCTCCGGCCAGTCCCGCTCTGCTGCTGTCGGTCATCCGCTTCCCTCTCCCAGCTTATCGCCCTCCGCCGGCCTCACCGCCCTCAAACCGCAAATCTCTGCCCGGCAGCGGCTGGAGATAGCGGAGATAAAATCAGCCCGTGGCTGCAGCCGGGCACAGGGTGCTGTGCCCGGGATGGGGCGCGGGGCCGGGTCGGTGGAGGCGGTGCGGAGGGAGCCGCGTTCCGGGGTCTCTCCCCTGCGCTCCCCACGCCAGCGGCTGTGGCGCCGAGCCGGGGGCGGAGGTGTCAGAAGGGCTGCGGGAAGGGCTGGCGCTGACAGCGAAAGGACATTCTGCTCCGGGAAGCGCCGGTGACAATGGAGCCCGGCTCCTTCCGCCCACCTCGTCCCCAGCCCTTGCTGACCCCCAGGACCAGCCGCTTTCTCCGTTCCAGGTGATGCCAAAGCCACGGAGGAGACCATGGCCAGGTGCGGTGCTGGGACACCCTTCCTGCCGCAGCTCTCCCTGCTCCTGCTCCTGCACTTGGGCGGTGAGTGCGCTCCATCCTGTCCTGTCCTGTCCTGTCCTGTCCTGTCCTGTCCCACAGCCACACCATCCCCAGCACCCTGCGCCCACCCGGGCTGGCCGGGGCCAGGCAGGAACGGCAGCAGCACAGCAGGCACGGGCAGGATGGGGCTTGGCACGTGCTGGTGGCTTGCCCAACGCTCGGCTCTTCCTCTCCAGAGACGGGGGGCCCGTTTAAGGGAAGAGGCTCGTCCCTATGTCCTGCCTGGGCGCTGAGGAGCTAAGGTGGCTTTGTCACAGCTGTACGCAGGATGTGATATGTTTTTCCTGCCTGCAGGGACGCTGGGCTGTGCCTCGGTGACTGTGCACCCCCGCATTGTGCCCCTGGGCTCGGCTGTCACTGCGTCCTGCACCATCCAGAGGGAGCTCTGCCGCGGGTTGCAGCAGGAGAAGGTCCGGATCCGATGGATGCTGGACAGCAAGCTTGTGGCTGGGAGCCAGTACCAGGGTCCAGGGGGCACAGAGGTGTCCAACCTCACCCTGCCCCGGTTCAACCACACACACGCCAGGCTGTGGTGCTGTGTGGAGTGGAATGGGACCAAGCAGCGCCTCAGCATGGCCGAGATCAGAGCGGGCTGTAAGTGTGATGCCACTACATGTCACCCTCCTCCCCAGCAGGGACGGGCACTTGCTCAGGCTCTTTCCCGGCTGTTCTTCCCCAGACCCTCCTGCAAAGCCCTTCAACCTCAGCTGTGCCCTGAACCTCAGTGACTACGGGCTGACGTGCCAATGGGAGCAGGGAACCGACAGCCACCTCCCCACCAGCGTCGTGCTGAAGTACATGGGGTAAGTCCCGGGACCACGGTCCCCTGCCAAACCCCACAGCAAGCCTCATCCTCCGCCAGATGGACCCCAATCCCACTGCTCTGCCTGCTGTAGGAGCAGAGGGGAGGCAGTGACGGGCTGCACCCCACGAGGAGGGCACAGCCACTGCACGGTGCCACGCCAGCTGCTCCACCTGTACCGGCAAATGGAGATCTGGGTGTCTGCCACCAACGCCCTGGGCACGGCTGAGTCAGAGCATCTCTGCATCGACCCCATGGACGTGGGTGAGTGACGGCACAGAGGTCAGGGTTCAGGGAAGCTCGTCAGCAGTGACAGGGGTATTAAAGTGACATTAAAGCACGTCGGGCCTTGAGGTCGCATTTTACGGGCAGGTCCCTGATGAATGTCCTGGCGGGATGAATCGCTGCCAGCGCTGCATTACAGAGCGAGCAGCGCGTGCGGCGGGTTATGAGCTGCCAGTTGACCTGCTGCACTCCACAGCTCCTGCAGCAATTGATTACCCATTTATTCAGCAGGTCTATTAATAATGGATCCAGTGCCTATAAACTATTTATAAAAGGAGCCTTCCCAGATGGAGAGACTTATCCTCCCTGATCTGGGGCTGGGGAAGGGCTGGCCAGGAACCAGCTGAGCCCTCCCATAGCTGTGCCACACTCTCACCCCTGAGCAAACCCAAATGTTGTTCCAAACACCAGGCCCCGTAGAATCTGTTTTCTCTGCATAGGCATTAATGCAGAGCTGTGCCAGTGTTGTGCTCATGAGCATTACTCTGTCCCAAGCAGGGACACACACTGGCTCCTGTCCCTTGCCACCAGCCCTTCTCCTAAATGTTTAGGGGTGGTTTGCCCCCATTTCTTGCTGTAGCACCCTGGCTGCAGCTCCTGGCATCGACAATACACACATGTGAGGTCGTGGCTCTGGGCACTGCTCGCCACACACCTTTCCAACTCTCCCCTGCCCTTCCTACAGCCAAGCTGGACCCCCCAACCCTGCAGAGCATCCAGTCCATCCCCTTCCAGACCGACTGCATTGCCCTGGCCTGGGATGCAGCACGGGGCACAGAGCACATGGAGCTGCAGTGTGAGCTGCGCTACCGGGCTCCCGAGGACCCTGCCTGGGCCCTGGTGAGTGCTGCTGGGGCAGGAGCCAGGACCCTCCCTCTGCTCCAAACAGTGGGATAGCAAGGGTCCCCATGTGGGTGGGACAGCAAGGTGTCCTCCCGTGCCCACACCAGGGGCAGCCCCTGCCCGAGGCAGGAGCCAGCACAGCCCTGGTTCCAACTGCCACCAGGTCACCGGCATCGGCGGCCGGGCCGGCACCGCGCAGCACTGTGGCTTCCTCTTCGGCACGCAGTACCGCTTCCAGATGCGGTGCCGGCGCAACTCAGCATCGCCGTTGGCACACTGGAGCGAGTGGAGCCCGGGCAGGAACTACACCACCCACGAGAAAGGTGAGTGTGAGTGACTCAGGGGTCCCCGGTACAGCGTTGGGGACACATGGCACTGCGCTGGGGACACATGGCACAGTGTTGGGGACACACGGCACAGTGCTGGGGACACACGGCACAGTGTTGGGGACACATGGCACAGTGCTGGGGACACACAGCACAGTGCTGGGAGCACACAGCACATTGTTGGGGACACACAGCACAGCGTTGGGGACACACGGCACAGTGTTGGGGACACACAGCACAGCGTTGGGGACACACGGCACAGCGCTGGGGACACACGGCACAGCGCTGGGGACACACGGCACAGTGCTGGGGGCGCATGGCACAGTGCTGGGGACACACGGCACAGCGCTGGGGACCATGGCACAGTGCTGGGGACACACAGCACAGTGTTGGGGACACATGGCACAGCGCTGGGGGCACACGGCACAGTGCTGGGGACACATGGCACAGCGCTGGGGGCACACGGCACAGTGCTGGGGACCATGGCACAGTGCTGGGGACACACAGCACAGTGTTGGGGACACATGGCACAGCGCTGGGGGCACACGGCACAGTGCTGGGGACACATGGCACAGCGCTGGGGGCACACGGCACAGCGCTGGGGACACACGGTACAGTGTTGGGGACACATGGCACAGTGCTGGGGACACATGGCACAGCGCTGGGGACACATGACACAGTGTTAGGGACACATGGCACAGCGCTGGGGACACATGGCACAGCGCTGGGGGCACACGGCACAGTGCTGGGGACACATGGCACAGCACTGGGGGCACACGGCACAGTGCTGGGGACACATGGCACAGCGCTGGGGGCACATGGCACAGCGCTGGGGACACATGGCACAGTGTTGGGGACACATGGCACAGTGTTGGGGACACCGCCACACGGGCTCATCTCAGCTTCTCCCGTTCCCCTCCCGTTGCAGCCCCCACAGGGAAGCTGGACGCGTGGTGGGGGGCTCAGCCGGCCGGGACAGGGGGGCGGCTGGAGGTGCAGCTGCGCTGGAAGGTGAGCGGGGGCGGGCGGAGGGCGCGGGAGATGCCGGGGCATTGCCTGAGATCCCCGCAGGGACTGACACCCGCACACCGTGCCCGCACCCAGGCCCCAGGGCAGCGGGAGGCCAACGGGCGAGTGCTGGGCTACCGCGTCACCCTGAGCCCCCGGAGGAAGGGCAGGGACCCCCCCACCATGTGCAACACCACCCACACCCAGTGCAACTTCTCGGTGCCCGCGGGGACCACAAGGGTCTATCTCTCAGCCTACAACAGCGCCGGCGAGTCTTCTCCGACCGAGGTTGTCCTGCTGGAAAGGAAAGGTGAGGGCAGTGCCCGAAACCTCCGGGTGTTCCCCGGGGCTCTGCTCCCCCCGAGAAAGCTGCTATGGGGTGCACAGCCAGGGCAAGGAGAGGGCAGACTCCAAACCCACAGGGAGGGGATGGTGTGGGAGAGGTGCTCCCCTCTCCCACCATCCCGGTTGCTTGTTCCATGAAGGTCAGCCCCTGGCTGGGCTCCGGGCCGTGCCCAGGGGCGAGCGCAGCCTCTGGGTGCACTGGGAGGCACCGCTGGCCCCAGTGATCGCCTACGTGCTGGAGTGGCAGCGGGTGACAGCCGAGCCTGGGCACTGCAGCGCGTGCTGGCAGATGGAGCGGGACGGGGCAGCCACCACAGCCCTTATCCGGGGTAAGTGGGGGCTGCCAGGGGACCCTGATCCCCTGGTCAGCTGTCCCAGGGGGCTGGCATCCATCCTGACCAAACCAGAACCAAGCCCTGCCCCTGCCCCTCATCCTCCCTCCTTCCCCCTGCACCCGCCCCCAGGGTAGGTGTGCTGGTGCCGTGGGGCAGGGGTGGAGCAGCAGGCAGTGCCCTGAACTCCCGGCCCCCTCTGCTCTCCATTGTAGATGGCATCGAGCCTTTCCAGCGGTACAACATCTCACTGTACCCCCTCTATGAGGACACTGTCGGGGTGCCTGCCCACACCACAGCCTACTCCCAGCAGAAGGGTACGTGGGAAGGGTGCCCCACCACCAAGACCTTGCCCTTCCAAATGGAGGAACGACCCCTTCCCCATGTACCCCTAATCCAGGGGCTGTACCAAAAGCTCAGCTTGGGAGGCTGGGTTTGTCTCATCTCTGGATGTGCTCTCAGCTCCCCTACAGCATGGGCAGGTCCTGACACCCACACCTTGGGAGTGGGACCCCCCCCATCAGTTCCCACCCGAGGCAGTGGCTCTGCTCAGCACTTGGGTTCCCCCCTTGTCCTGCTCTTTCCAGCACCATCCCATGCCCCGAAGCTTCACCTGAAGGGGATCAGCAAGTCAGAGGCCGAGCTGTGCTGGGAGCCGCTGCCAGTGGAGATGCAGAACGGCTTCATCACCAGCTACACCATCTTCTGGGCCAACAGCATCACCAACGGGGCCAGTGAGTCCTGCCCGCAGCACCACTGACCTCACCCTCTGTCCCATCTCAATGTGCGGGGTGGAGATATCAGAGACCCTGTGTCCTTCTCAGAGAGGGTCAGGGGGTTTTATGGGTCCCTCACAGGGCTCCCTGCCAGCAGAGACCTGAGGGGCTGTGCAGGTGGGGGGATTCTGTCACGCCATCAGCCCCATGTGTCCCCAGGTGCCACCGTGAATCCTTCCCTCAGCTCCTTTGTCATCCGGGGGCTGAAGCCATCGACCCTGTACAAGGTGCACATCATGGCATCCACGGCCGCCGGCAGCACCAACGGCACCAGCCTGACCCTGGTGACCAGAGTCCTGGGTGAGGGCTGCAGGGGAAGGGGGAATGGGAGGGGACCCTCAGCCCCCGGTCCTGTCCTGGTGTCATGGCACAGCACAGCTGGCAGTGCCCACTGCAGTCCCCTGTGACCCTGTCCCGCTTCCCAGATGACACCGAGATCCAGTTCCTGTTCCTGACCCTGGGGCTGGTCTTCGTCGTGCTCGTGGTGTTGCTCATCTGCTTCCAGAAGAACGAGCGGTGAGTACCAGAGCCCTGCCCGGGGCTGGGCTGCCGGTGGGACAGGGTGGCCTTGCAGGGTGCTGGCATCCCGCCGGGAGCTTGGCCCCACTCCAGCACTGAGGCCACCCATTCCAGCCCGCCTCGCTGAGTCCCCTCATCCCCGTGGTCCCCAGGATGAAGGAGCAGCTCTGGCCCAGTGTCCCCGACCCCGCCAACAGCAGCCTGGGCAAGTGGGTTCCGGCAGCGGTGCCGCAGGTGAGACCGAGCGGCTGCTCCCCAGTCCCCACCCAGCACGCGGTCCCTGTGAGGGACAGCAGGAGCGGGTGGCACCGGCTGTGACCTCCCGCTGCTCCCCAGGAGCCGCTCCAGGTCCTGGCCGCGAGGGAGCCCGGCCCGGCCATCTCCACGGTCACTGTGCTGGAAGGGGAACCGGGGAAGCAGCCGGGGAAGGAACACCCCGCCCTGCCCGCCGCTCTCCCCGCGCTGTCCCGGCCCTACGTGCGGCAGGAGGGTCCCGGGGAGCCGGTGCAGTACGCACGGGTGGGAGGTGGCGGGTACCGGGGCCAGCGGCTGCTCCCCGAGCCTGCTCCCCGCTTCTACGAGAACCTGCGAGGCAGCGGCGGGGCGGGGGACTGGGGGTTCCTGGAGGAGCCCCCCGCCACCTTCCCGCTGCTGCAGGGGCTCCGCATCGGCGGGGCCGAGGAGCTGCACGAGTGCCGGGCGGACTAGCGCGGGATGGAGCCGGGCAGCTCCGCCAGCGGGAGCGCCGGGATGCGGGATCCACCCGCGGGGTTCCAGCTGCACCCCGGGGCGCTGCCCGGCTCCACCCCGCTCTGTGTGTGTGTGTGTGTGTCCCCTCCCGACCGCCTCCCTCCGAAATAAACAGGGACACGCTGAGACAACCCTGCGCCTCTGCGGGAAGGGGATGGGGACGGGGATGGGGATGGGGATGGGGATGGGGATGGGGATGGGGATGGGGATGGGGATGGGGATGGGGATGGGGATGGGGATGGGGATGGGGATGGGGATGGGGACGGGACCGAGACGGGGATGGAAATGGGAATGGGGACGGGACCGAGACGGGGACAGGACGAGGATCGGAATCGGGACGAGGACAAAGATGAAGACGGGGAAAAGTAGGGGAGGAAATAGAGACGGGGACGGAGATGGATATAGGGACGGAACCTGGACGGGGACCGAGACGAGGACAAGGATGAGGATGGGGACGGAGATGGGTATGGGGACGGGACAAGGATGGGGACAGTTAGAGATCCGGGACAGGATCGAAGACGGGGAGAGGAGCGGGACCCGGGGCCGCCATCGGTGCGCTCGGCGCTCGCTCCCTCCGCCCTGGCTCGGCACTCGGCACTCGGCAGTCGCGCCTGCGCAAGATGGCGGCGCCCATGGCGGCGTGTCGGTGAGCCCGGGCCATGTTGGCGCTGCTGGGCCGCGGCCTGGCCGGGCCGGCCCGCGCCGGGGCCGCCGTGCTGGGCCGGACAGAGCCCGGTGAGGAGCACGGGGGGCTCGGAGGGAGCTGGGAGAGAAGGTGGAAAGGGAAGAGGACAACGCTGGAGGAAGTGGGGAGAGGCCAGGGCAGGGGTGGGAGCTGAGGGTGCGGGGAAAGGGCAGCCTGGGGTCGGGGGTGGCCGGTCCCAGTGCCACACCGGCCTCATGGTCTGTCCCACCTGAGACGAGACAGGGGACCGGGTGACTTCGGGGGTACCCGGGGTGCGGCTGGGGAGGGGGCGCGGGCAGGATGCCGGGGGTCCCTCGCAACAGCGGGGGTGGCCGAGCCGGACACAGGCCTGAAGCAGAGCCTGATTCCAGCAGCACGACCCTGGAAGAGCAGCGGGGAGAGTTTGTTCTTGAAAGGTCAAAGAAGGAGGAAGTCCTGGCTGATGATGAATATCCGTGTCTGTACCGAGCTGTGTCTGACACCGGTTGTCCTCAGGTGTCACTGCCCTTGAGCTCTGACACTGGGGTGGTCCAGAGCAGCCTCTCCACATCGCTAATGAGATTAATTCATCAGTTAATTCAGCAGTTTAAACCCTCTGAATGAACACATTTCCTCACACTGCTCAGTGTGTGCAGTCTGTCCTTTTGCTCCAGTCTCAGCATTTGCTCTGTCTCAAGCAGCACAACTTGGTTGGTTTTTAGCACCATGTGAGAGCCACTCTGAACTATCTCACACTCCTCTGGGATTAAAGATCTGCCTGGTCGCTGTCACCCAGAGTCTCAGTGCTCTGACCCCATACAGACTAAGCAATATTTGATGTGTACAGAGCTGGAGAAGTGCACACAAGTCTGATATCTTTCTGTTTCTCCCACCCAGCCTGCAGTGCTGTGCTCCAGGCAGCCAGGGGCTATGCCAAAGCTGCAACAAAGAAGAAGAAAGGTAGGTCAGGATCCACAGGACCAAATGTTTTGCTGTTGACATGCTCACACCTGTACCCTCATGGCACAGAAATAATTCCAGAAATAGTTCCTTGCAAGCTCAGGAGTTGCTCAGGAGATTCCCCTCCTCTTGAATGTGGGGAAATAAACAATTGTCAGTAGATCTGTGAGACAGGAGATCTGTGAGGATGGTGAGACCCTGGCAGAGGTTGCATGGAGAAGCTGTGGCTACCCCTGGGTCCCTGGAAGTGTCTAAGGCCAGGCTGGAGGGGGCTTGCAGCAACCTGGGATAGTGGAAAGTGTCCCTGCCCATGGCAGGGGTGGAATCAGATGGGCTTTAATGTCCATTCCAGCAGAAACTATTTTAGTATTCTGTGATCTGTGGGCTCGGTGGATTGTTGTAAATACATGTACACCATATTGTACATCCAGAGTGCTGAAGTGAAGAGACTGAACCTATTTTTTCCACCCTGTTCTTGCCCTCTTGGCTGGATCTGCTCAATTCTTGTTTGAAGCACACAGCCAATTTCCTTCAGAACATGTTTCCTCTGATCTGGTTTGCAGGGTCAGAGCTCTGACTTTGTCCTGCTCTTCCTCAAATATTTATCTTTTTGTAGACACCCCAAGCCATCTGGATGACCTTCCTCCCACCTTGCTGAAGAAGGATTATGCCAATCTCCCAATAATGAACAGGTATGAACAGGGGGAGGGAATGGCTGCTCTCTCCAGGGGTTTGTATCTTACATATAACCATGGTATGTGGAAGCTGTCACCTGCTCACTAATTAATCATTAATGCTTTGTGGGCACAAAAATTGCAAAGTCAGTTTGGAAGCAAATTTCCAGCTACAGACAGTGGTCAGGGCTTGACTGTTCACTCCATGTGAGATGGAGTGCTGGTTGCCCACATCCTCTGTGGGCTTTGTAGTCCATAAGAAAAAAACAAGGAATTAATCTTGAAATACTAGAAACATCTTGCAAATAATTGTGTCTTGAACTCAGGCAATGGAGAATGTCCTTAAACAACTCAACATGAATTCAGTTGCTGCTGAATTTGTGCTCTGATGCAGAACTGCTCGTGTGTGGTGCAGGGAGGGCCCCCAGTGGCCTGGCTGTGATTTTCACTGCTCTCTGAAGGAACCAGTCTTAAAATTAAATATTTTTGCAGCAAAACTATTTGATACTCCTGTAATCTGAGCCATGGTTTTGCTTAGGAAAGTGAGCACCAGTTTATGGCTGCCAGATTTGGGAAGGGAGGAGAGTCCTTGTAATTTCTAGAGTAAATTAAAGCTGAGAAAAGTGAATATGTTCTGAGAACCTGAGTTCATTTCTGTTGTTAAATAGACTTGTTTCTAGTTTGTTTATAAGCTAATTTGCCATCTCCTTGCAGTGTGGATGATGTAGTGAAACGGTTGCTGTCCCTGGAAATGGCAAGTCAGGTCAGTGTCATTCTGCTTGCTTGGAAAAAAATAGATTTAATGAACACCTTCATGTAAGACTTGTCTATGTTGTTAAATATCTTTGACTTACTGTATTTTTAAGTGACTGAAAATATTGGGATGATGAAATACAGTGATAAGTCTGGTTTACTCTTAAAATTTATCACACTGAAGTGGTAACAATTGCATATTAAAATGAGAGAAGAAAGTATTCAGGGGTGACAGGGCAATGAGCTGTTCTGTTCCAGCTGCTTGTCCTGACCCCCTGTGTTCTAGAAACCATTGCACTGGACAGCAAATGTCCTTCAAGTTATTTTTACTTTCCATGTGCCCAGAAAACAAACAGGTAGGAAAGTGGCACAGAGATCTCTATGCCATTCCTCTATGCTTGGCACTTCAGCTTAAAAAGATGTAAAAGCACTGACTAAAGGTCTGAATTGCAAAGCTTTTATCTGGGTGTTAGGGAAGAGAGCTGAGTGTCTCCAATCTCTAGTGTTCTGAGACAGTGACAACCTCTTTTCTGTGACCCACAGAAGGAGAAGATGAAGGTAAAGACACAGCAGCTGGTGGAGAAGGTCAGGAGGTCTCCCAATGACAATGGCTCCTTTGAGGTGCAAGGCAAGTCAAAAAAGGAAAGGGCATTGTTGGCAGATGAAACATCTCTGTTTCTATTCAGCTGTTCCCACCCCAGCACTTCCAGTTTGCAGGATAATTCAGGAGACTCTCCTCCAGGAGAGCTGCTGAGAAGCAGGTAGCCTGCAGGATGCCCTGCAGGAGTGCTGCAGGTCTGGAAGTGTTGCAGAGGCTGCTGGGGTGCTTCCAAATTCCTGCTCCACATCCACCCTCCAAAGGCAGTGTGTGCATTATTCTGCTTGGAGTGCTTCTGTGACATGAAGCACTGAGCTGCAGCTCTTACCAAAATGAACCAAATCAGCCACAGAACCCAAATTTTTCTCTGCATCAGAGAGCTGTGGCTGAAGCACAGTTGGGTCAGTGCAGGGACAAAGGCCATGTTGCATTGACCAACACTTTGTCATCATTAAACCCTTCAGTTCCTCAGGATGCCACCAGCCCCTCCCTCCAGAACCCAAAACCCCAAAGACCTTCCTGCTGCTCTTGGAAAAAAAAAGTCTTTATTGCTGTCTGCTCCCCCAGAGCTTACATCCCATGAGGTGAAATAAATGTGAAATCACTGGGAATTGAATGAATACAAGAAGAATAAATTCACAGATAAATTTATATGCTGTGTTGCTAAAATCTTACCCTCTAATTCAGCAGCCTCGTAACAGTGCCAGCTCTGTAGGTTGTGTGTTCCTGTCTGTTGTGCTCCATGCAGTGGGCTGTGGACGGTGTTTTGCCATGGTCAGTCCCTGCTGTGCTGCTGAGGGTACCTGCAGGGTCAGCAGTGCTCAGCTGGCAGCCTGAGACAAGGCAGATGATCCTGGACCACCTGGGAAAGCTGCTGCTCTCACACAGCTGCTCTCTCTGTCCTTTGCAGTTGCAATTTTGACTGCCAGGATACGAACGCTCGAGGAGCATCTCCAGAAGCATCCCAAGGTAACTCGGGGATCTGAGCCCAGCACACAGCAGCTGCTCAGGTGGTTTTCTCAGTGTATAATGAAAGGATTTTAATCCTGGGGATTATGGCTTTCCTAAGGAGGTTTATAAAAGAGTTACAGCTGTTCCCTGGTGCCAGTGTGGGGAGCTGCTGGCTCAGGCACAGCTGGATTCTCACCAGCTCTGCTCTGTGTTCTGGTTTGTTACTGTAGTGGAGGAAAAGGCTGAGCAGATTCCTTTGGGCAGAGTTGAGCTCCATTTCTCCTCGCTGCAGATGTGGCTTCACCACTTAGTTTTCACTAATTAATGAATGCAGCTGCAGTAATAAACAAAGAGCAAATTCTGTGCTTGTTCTGCTCATGGCAATATTTGGTGGACAGCACTGTGTGAATGTCTCACTCCCCTGCCTGCAGCTACCTGAGGTCAAGCCCAAATTTGAGACATCTTGACTGAAGTTATATTCATAAAACAGATATCAAAGATTCTTTATGCAGGGCAAAAGGTGGGAAATGGATTTATAACTACATTTGAAAGACGTGCATAATTGTTACGCATGAAAACGTGAAGGGTACAAGAGAACAGAATTGAGCTTTTTTGCCAAGCCAGAAGTGTTGTAGTGAATTTTGGAATTCCTTGGCTGAAGCCTGTTCTTTACACAAATCACTTGTATAGGACAGGGAGATGTCTCCTGTGAGGGATTGCTTGAGCCCTGCCAAAGAACAGCCAGACAGTCAGAGCCAAGTCACAGATTATTTTCATATTTAATTTCTGGCAAAACAAAGGTTAATGCTAGTGTTATTCTGAAGCTTCAAGAGAAGCAGGTTTTAATCAGAAGACCTTCCCTGCAGTTTTGGCACAGCCTGAAACTGTACACAAGCTGAAAACAGTCTTCAGGGAAGGTGAAGGTGCATGGAAAGCAGAAAGCAATTCCAGTGCAAAGTAAATCATATCTCCTTGGATCAGCCTGTGCTGACCTGATGTACTCGCAGCATCTGCCAACAGAAGTTGTTCTAAGACTCTGTCCTTAACCTGATTGTTCCCTTTCAGCCAAAATCTGGTCTGTTCTCAGTAATTTATTGGAATGGCAGGACGATCTGCCTGCAGTGGAGTGAACACTGGGTGCTTTGCAGGACAAAAGGAACCGGCGGTTCCTGCTGATGGATCTGGACCGGCGGAGGAAGATGCTGGGGTACCTGCGCCGGGTCAACTACAGCACCTTTGAGAAGACCTGCAAGGAGCTGGACATCCAGTACAGCCCCCCCCAGCCCTACAGCCGCCGCGTCACCAAGCGCTGGCTGATCAAGAAGGCTTTGTCCATCAAGGTATGGAACAGGCTGGACAGGGAAAAATCCCTCTGTAAGAGTTACAAGTGATTGATAGCTGAGTCCTCTTAAGCCAGGCTTTGACTTTGATCCTGTCTGTAGAGAACTGCCTGAGCTCAGCCTAGAGCTCCATGGGGGATATTTATGTCATGGGCACTGACACATGCTGTACTCAAGAGGACCAGAGAGTTCTAACATTTAGCAGTCTCTCAGAAAGCTCACATTTAGCCAGCAGAGAAAGACCAGAGGCCTTACTTGATGTGTTCCACAAGAATCTTTATTTCATGCCAAGGGTGCTCAAGCAGGATTCCCTCAGAGACAAAGGGCAGACAGCCGTATTTATAGGTTCAGGGGGGATTCAAACTACAGCAAATAAAAGTTTATACAAAGAACAGCATCCAATCTAAGCCAAAAGTTCTAAAGGTGAACTGACCAATTACACAAACTAATTTCTAACCAATTATCTTCCAAAGTGTTGGAGAGTGACCAAATTCTTAAGGAATTTGGCTCAGCCTTGATATCTAGGATACCTTATCTATTATAGCAAGTTCCAGGGGCCAGGGGAAGATGGCTTTGGAGGAATTGTATCATCCACACTCAGGAACTTCAGGTTTGCTCAAAAATGTGTTATTCAAACCAGCTTTTTTCTCAAATCCTGGTATGGGAACTGATACAGATGGCAGTTTGAAACAGAAATGTGGGTGCACCCACTGTCTGCTCTGATTTGCTCAAAATATTAGAGTTGTAACTGCTGTGTGCAGTTGATTTTGGTATAACTAAGCAGAACCAAAAGCTGGGTGTGCCTTAGATTTGTAAATGCTAAATTTCAGTCCAGTCAAATTATAACCAAAGGACTGGACCAAAGGTGTCCAGGGAATGACTGGACATGGCACTCAATGCTCTGGGCTGGTTGACAAGGTGGGGATCAGTCCCAGGTTGCACTCTCTGGTCTCAGAAGTCTTTTCCAACCTGAATGATTCAGTGGTTGACTGAGTGGCTGTAACAGAACAGTCTCAGATGTTTCCCTAGAGCAAGGAAGGCACAGAGGGAGGATTTGATGTGGTTCCTGCTGGAACTGTTCTGCCTGCAGCAGACAGCCTGGGGAGCAGCTCTGCAGGCAGCTTTATCTCTCTCCCTTCTGCTTCCACAGGTGTTCCAGGAGAAGCAGAAGCTCAAAGCAGCCGAGAGACTGAAGCAGAGGAAAGAGTGGCAGGCAAAAGCAAGGGCTTCACGGGAACAGCAGGAGAAGCAGGTGCAGGAGAAGCAGGTGCAGGAGAAGCAGGCACAGGAGGGGACACCTGTGTAGTGGCACAGGCTGGCACAGACAATAAACACCTGCCCAAAGACCTCAAGCCTCTTTGCTTACGTGCTGTGGTCTGCACCATTCTGAGCACCTGGGAAGGGCAGTGGGTGGTTTAAGTGGTTTAGAAGTTTAATTTCGGGCTGTGTGCTGGGCAGGGTGGTCTGTGAGAGGACCTGGGGGCTCCAGCAGATCTGTCAGCGGGAACAGCTCAAGGGTGTCTGTGTCCTGTCAGCACAGCTAGTCCAGAGGTTTGTGCTGTCACATTTATAAACTGAAATTTAATACATTTAGATTGGACATTATGGATAAATTGTTCCCCGTGAGGGTGGAGAGGTTCTGGCACAGGTTGCCTAGAGAAGCTGTGGCTGCCCCTGGATCCCTGGAAGTGTCCAAGGCCAGGTTGACACTGGGGCTTGGAGCAACCTGAGACAGTGGAAGGTGTTGCTGCCCGTGGCAGGGTTGGCTCTAAGGTCCCTTCCAACCCAAACCATTCTTCACATGCACTGGGGCTGTGCTTGTGCACTGGAGTGATCCACACAGGGACTGGGACAGTGTGCACATGGATCAGGATGCTCTGAACACAGACAGGGATGATGGCACACACAGAGATGATAGCACACTCAGACCAGGATGATGAACACATGGATCAGTGCTGCAGTCCAGGGGTCCCATGGTGGTTTTCTTGGGGTGCTGTGACCTTCCTGGAAACGCATACAGCAGGGCACATCCCAAGGGGCACAGGCACATCCCTTAGCGGTGAGTGATTTCAGCTCAAGTGATTTCTAGCTCTCCTGTGAAGTCACTCTCAGGTGACATGGGGATAAAGGACAAGAGCCTCATGCAGTGTTTCACAGAGCGCAAAGCCTTTATTATAGAAGGCCACTCTGGAAAGGGTGCCAGGGTCGAGAGCTCCCCCAAACTGGGGAGAAATGGGATTATATGGGGAAGGCAGGCGGTGGGGTAGAGCAACAGGGCAAATGGTCTGAGGGCCCAGAACCAAAACAAGAGACTAACACCATACAGGCTATGAAGAAACAGTGCACAGTGGGGGTAAGCTTTCTTCTCACTACCAACTGTAAGGGCTTCGTTTGAGAGGTGTATCTCTGGGGGGTGTTCTAGAACCTTTTGGCTTTCAGGCCGTGCTCCTCCAGGAGAGCGCAGGGTGTTTTCTGTGCTGGGGGCTTACTGACCTCCACAGACCGAGGTGATGCACACACGGACCGGGATGATACATGCACTCAGACCGAGGTGATGCACACACGGACCGGGATAATGCGCGAACATGGACCAGGATGATACCGTGCACTCAGACCGAGGTGATGCACACGTGGACGGGGCGATGCGTGCACACGGGCCAGGATGACGCGCGCACACAGACCAGGATGACATGTGCACTCAGTCTGAGGTGATGCACACATAGATCGGGGCGATGCGCGCACTCAGACTGAGGTGATGCACACACGGACCGGGGCGATGCGCGCGCATGGACCAGGATGATACCGTGCACTCAGACTGAGGTGATGCACACACAGACCAGGATGACGCGCGCACACGGACCGGGGCGATGCGCGCACTCGGGCGGGGGCCGATGCGCGCACACGGACCGGAATGACGCGCGCACTCGGGCGGGGGCCGATGCGCGCACACGGACCGGAATGACGCGCGCACTCGGGCCGGGGGCGATTCGCGCACACGGGCCAAGATGACGCGCGCACACTCAGCCCGGGGGCGATGCGCGCACACGGTCCGGGATGACGCGCGCACACGGACCGGGATGATGCGCGCACACGGTCCGGGATGATGCGCGCACACGGACCGGGATGATGCGCGCACACGGACCGGGATGACGCGCGCACTCGGGCCGGGGGCGATGCGCACGCGCGGCCCCGCCGGCCAAGACGGCGCGCCCCGATTGGCCCCGCGGCTGCCCGGCAACGGCGGCGGCGGCGCGGGGAGCGGGGCCGGGCCGGGAGCGGGGCCGTGCCGGGAGCCGGGCCGGGCCGTGCCGTGCCGTGCCGGGAGCCGGCCCGTGCCGGGAGCGGGGCCGTGCCGTGCCGTGCCGTGCCGTGCCGTGCCGTGCCGTGCCGTGCCGGGAGCCGGCCCGTGCCGCAGCCATGTCGGCGCGGACGCTGCCGCTGCTGTTCCTGAACCTGGGCGGGGAGATGCTGTACATCCTGGACCAGCGGCTCCGCGCCCAGAGCATCCCCGGAGAGAAGGCGCGCAAAGGTGAGCGGCGGGCGGGGCACGGGTCCCTCCGGACCGGGCACGGGTCCCTCCGGACCGGGCACGGGTCCCTCCGGGGCCAGCGCAGCGCCGGGGAGCCGCTGCCGGTGTCCCCGATAGCTCTGCCCCCGATAGCGGCTCGAATCACAGAATCACAGGATGAATCAGGTTGGAAAAGACCTTTAGGATCACCTAGTCCAGCCTGTGACCCGAAACCTCATCGACTAACCCACGGCACTGAGTGTCACACCCGGAGATGGTGACTCCACCCCTCCCTGGGCAGACGATTCCATTGCCCAGTCACTCTTTCAGTGAAGAATTTTTTCCTAACGTCTGACTTAAACTCGCCTTGGCGCAGCTTAAGGCTGTGTCAGATGTTGGGGACACACAGGGACACGCTGTGCTGTCACCAGAGGATGCTGCGAACTGGCGGCATCGCTGCTGGTCCGGGCCAGGAGTTCAGGGTTTCCTTGCCCCGATTTCAGGGCTCCCTCGCTGTAATTACCGCAATAATTATCACAAAAATCAGCCCTCAGTGTTGTGTGGTCCCAGGCCCGTTGGGTTATCAGCTCGTTGAGGTTCCTGTGGTAAGAACAACCCAGAGGTCTTGCTGAGATTGCTTTGGAAAAAGTGGAGTCTGTGTCAGTGGCTCTGTGCTCAGTTCGGGGCTAAAGCTTCAGAAATGCACCTTTGGAATCAAAATAAATCAGGATTCGGTTATGTCAGCCCAGTCCTGCACTGTTTAGGGCAGACCAGGTTGCTTTGCAATGGGAAGGAGTTTCCAGGAATAAATTTGTAAATCTTGTGCAGACACAGCACGTGCAACTGTGTGAAATTCAAATAGCAGTAAAATTCAAATTCCTGAAACCCTTGTCTGGCTTTTATACAATCTCATTTGGCCAGATTCCTTGTACAAACAGAGCCTTGTGCCTTCACGTGGGGCTTGAAACTCCAGCTCACAGCCAAGCACCTCTGTATTTACCTCTTCAAATTAAAACTTTGCTTTACAAATCCTTGCACCTCTCTCTCAGGGGATGGGGAATGTGCCTCAGGAAGCTCTGTGATGTTTTAATAAAAAATAAACTTGATATGAGCTTGGTATTGTTATCCCTTCTGCCTGTCCTTTATGAAGTGCTAAATAACAAAGGGTTCACTGTGTAATTATTGTATTGTTTGTGAGAGGGCAATCTGTAATTATTCATGTGTGTCCTGATGAGGGAATGATCTGACAGAAGTCTGCTGTTCATACAGGGACAAGTTTAGGATTTTAGCTAAATTAAATCTTGGTGGAGTATCTCAGCTGGAGAATTGGACTGTTTCAGTTTGTCCACACATGGATTTTTTTTCTTCCAAAAAACTGTGTTAATTTAACTGAGATGTGGATGAGGTGTTTGTTGATGCTTAAAGCTGTTCACTCAAATATTGGTTACTTGTAAGAGCAAAATACAACTGAAAACTACCCAAGCTCATGCAAAGGGTAAAATTTGATGTGCACTGAAGCAGCAGGATTTTATCCAAGGGGAGGGTGAGGTTCTCATTCAGTGCTGAATGCTGATGAGAAGAGACAAAATACATTAGTTAGCTTTTCTTTTTTTAAATTTATTTATTTTTATTTCTTTTCTTCTCCTTGCAACTCTTGTTCTTACATCTTGAACTGCTGTTTTGTTTTATATGCTTCGTGTAGATGAATGGACAGATGTGGACAGGAAACGAGGTACAGTAACTGCTGGCTGCATGCACCAGTCCAACCCCACGTGCACACCTGGGGCTCATCGTGCCTGAACCCCTGAGGCTGTTCCTGCAGCCTTCAGTCAGTGTCACAAATGAACACTGGTCCTTAAATGCCCTTTTGACTGTAAATCAGTGAAAAAACAGACCATATCTTAAAATCATATGGCCTCAAAAATCAGCTGTTAATTTAATCATGGCTATAAATGGATCAAGACTTTTTATCCTGCTGGTCTTGCCTGCAAAAATGGTATTTGTGTTTCTTTACCACTGTTTTCATGCAAGCATGTAATTGTGTGAGCATTGTGCAGGTTGTTTTTCTGCATAAATGCAGGAGTATTTGGTATATTCCATTTTCCTAAGGTTTTATCTAATTCATTGCTCAGGGTTTGGACAGGTGAACTCCAGGGATGATTGAAGGCATTCCCATCCCAGCTGCTTTACCCACCTGTGCTGGTGGTCACACTTAGCAGAGTGATCCCAAAGGAGCAGGTACCCACACTTCAGCCAAACTCATCCTGACTGGAGCGATCCTGAGGGTGGGATTGAGTCCTTGGATGCTGCAGGGGAGTAGCCAAGGTGTGAACACCTTTCCCTTTGGAATCTGCCCTGGAACAGGAGTCTCCAACAAGGGCTGTGCTAAGGAATGAGGAATTAATCTCTTCAGTCTCAGGTTTTTGCTCGGTGAGCATGAGCAGAACTTACAGGGTCCTTCTGAGCAGCTCTTTTTAAAGAGGGATCAAGGTTATGATTCATGTTTTGCAAAATAAGCATAATTTTAGTAGGTTTTAATATTTACTGAAGGTAAATGCTGATGTCCTGGAGTTTGCCCCAGCTTTTTTCTTACCATTATATCCTGTTTCCAGGCACACCCTTTTCCCAGCCTTCAACTCCAGAGTGCAGGAACAGATTCCATCCCATCCAAAACAACAAGGAGCTGCCCAGAGCTGTGACACAGAGGGGTGGCTCAGGGGCAGGTCCCCATCACTTCTCCTGTGACAGAGAACACTCTGGGAGGGTCCTGGAGTCACCACCTGGGGCTGTCACTGCTGGAGCTGTGATGAGGTTCCCAGAGGAACCACGAGCCTGTTGCACGCAGGGTGACTGCCCAGAACCCAGAATTTTCCTTCTGCTGCCCCAAACATCCTGCAGGAAGCACCAGCATCACCCAGGCAGCTCCAGTCTCATGTCATGCATCCCAGCCATGCCAGTGACACGTGCTGTTTGTCACCACAGACTTGGCACAGGGAGGTGAAAGCTGCCATCACCCCCAGCTTCAGTCCTGTCCATTGCACTGGCTGTACTGGTTTCCCTCCTCTCATCCCAGTTGATGATCTCCCCTCTCTGCTCAGTTGCTTTTTCTGTGTTGCTTGTGCCATGTCCCTGGGCCAGTGCTCCTATGTCACATGCCATGGCCACTCCAGGGCCCCCCTGAGACCTTTGCTGTGTCATTATCAAAGATGTGAGAGATTTATTATGGATTTGCCCTTTGCCGTGATTTTTTTTTAATGTCTTTCTCAGTTATTTTTATAGCCCACACAAGAGGTTTTAATTTCAGAAGATAATTTATGGCTGTGGTTCACACAGACCTTTGATTCTGTTGCAAAATCAGTGTACTGGGAGCTGTCTGTCTCCTGGGGGTTTGGGTTGTTTTTGTCTTTGTCAGGGCAGCACACACAAGCACCTTAAAAATATTTTCCTTAATAGCAGTATAAAGCAGAACTTCTTATTTTTGTCATAATTGATTCCCTGCAAGATTAACTAGATACTGATATCTACTAGTACTAATATATTTTATTTTCTCCACAAAAAATAGAGAATTTGTGCCTGAGATTACAAGCAGGGATTGTTTTATGGCCAGTTTATTTGAAAAGAAGGGAGGAAGGAGCGACTTTTTTCCTATTTGTAATTAAGTGTATTCATAATCCAGAGTGCTCAGGAGCTGAGATCTGTCTGTGATTTTGGGTTTTTAAACCAGGTTCAGCAGAGGGGCTGCTGAGCTGTGTGACCAGTGCATGAACCTGTAACCAGCAGGTTTTGAGAGGGGGGAGAATCACTTCTCTCTTCTCTGCCCTTGGGAGCCCAGCTCTCCCTGCCCAGGCTCCCAGCAGTCCCCAGGGAGTTTATCCTCTAGGAAGAAGTGACAGGGAAATTACCTTTGTTTTGTCTGTTGGTATAGGACAGGTATGAAAAGCCAGGTGTCTGACCCCCTAGGGAATCATTAGGGCAACAATTCAAACCATTGGTCACTACCACTCTCTGTATGTTTACTTTTTCTCCTTTTCCTTTTTTTTTTTTTTATTTTTTATTCAGAGATTTTTCTAATCCACAAGAATTTTCTGGCGTTATGAACTTCATAACAGTCATCTGCTTAGGAAAATCCACCCATGTACAGTAATCTGTGACCTGATGTATTCATTTACCACTTTTTTTGATAGAGGAATAAATGTTTATTGATGATAACTCTTTAGTGTATCAGGGAGATAATAAAAGTGGTAGATCCAGCACAAAAGCTCAGATGCTGCATCTGCTTGAACCACTGCACAATGTTTTCCATCTTGTTTGCATTAAAAGCTCAACAACCAGAGCACAGCCCTCACACTCAGCACTCCTGAGCTCTAAGAATTCCTCAGTAATAAAACAGTTCCATGGCTAAATTTACACTTTAAAAAAATGAACCACAAGTAAGGAAGTTTGGAGTTCTGCATTTGAAACTCTAGGGCCTGCAGATGTTTCAGCTGTGAGAGCCCTGGATGGGCTGATATAGATATCCCAGGGATAAAAATGCTTTATTAAACACCTGCCAGTGTTAATCCATTTGGAATAAAGATTACAGAGCCCTGCAGGAGCTTCTGTTGAGTTTAGACTGATGGTGTCAGAGGGTGTCAAGGAACAGGCACAGCAAGGCAGCTGCAATCTGCCAAGATCTACCACAGTGCAAAACACTCTCCTTAGGAAGCAGAACTGCAGCTTTTTTAGATAATAACACATCAGAGCAGCCTACAAGCAATATTATTTAAAAGTGAAAAGTGCCAGCTATAGCTGTAAAACCAGGGCAACAAAGCCAGCCTTATTCCCACAGGGAAACAGGGACTGCTGCCTTCAGCTCAGGTGGCATTTGTGCCCTGGGGGACATGAGCTGGCTCAGACCAGGTGGATCCAGAGGTGGATCCAGAGGTGCAGTCCCCCCTCTGCTGCTGTGCTCTGTCCCTGCTCTGCACAGGTAACCCCAGAGTGACCCTTGCAGCTGGGATGGACCAGGAACTCGCTGTTGTGGAGCAAACCACAGAGCCTCTTTGTCTTTGCAGTTATGAACGACATCATCACCACCATGTTCAACAAAAAATTCATGGAGGAGCTGTTCAAACCCCAGGATCTGTATTCCAAGAAAGCCCTGCGCACCGTGTACGACCGGCTGGCTCACGCCTCCATCATGAGACTGAACCAGGCCAGCATGGACAAGGTAACACAGCCCTGCTGCCCTGCCTGCTTCTGCTGCACTCCCCAGCTGCCCCTCACCAGTTTCTGTTGCAATAATTTACCTGTGGTTTCACCATTTTGAAGCATTTTGGAGCAGCTTTCCTTGTGAAAATGGTTCTCGGCCGAGAAAATCCGTGGTGGTATCAGCTGCTTCAGAACTGAGTATTTCTGCTTGAACAGAAACCTTTGATTTGAACAAGTTCACCAAGCATTCCTTAAGTTTATCAGGTGTTTTTATATCTATTAAAAAGATACTCATCTGTATATGGTACATGGGTATGGATAAATATCTTTATTTCTGTACTGACACCCACTGTCTTGCAGCTGCAGGTGTTGGAGTTATTGCCTGCAAACAGTGTATCCACTGCCAATTCAGGAAAAAATGGTAGGAATGGTAGGATTACCAGAGAGCCCTCCACCCAGGTATCAGGGCTGCTGAAATTCATAGAATCAGTGAGATTGGAAAAGCTCTCCAAGAGTGTCAAGTCCAACATGTGCCCAATTCCCACCTTGTCACCCAGCCCAGAGCACTGAGGGCCATGTCCAGTCATTCTTTGACACCTCCAGGGATGGGGGCTTCACCACCTCCCTGGGCAGCCCCTTCCAAAGTTTAATCAGCATTTCCATGCAGAAATTCCTCCTGATGTCCAACCTGACCCTCTCCTGGCACAGCCTGAGGTCGTTCCTTCTCCTCCTGTCCCTGTTCCATGGGAGCAGAGCCTGACCCACCCTGGCTGTCCCCTCCTATCAGGGAGTTGTGCAGAGCCAGAAAGTTCCCCCTGAGCCTCTCTTTCTCCAGTCTGAGCCCCCTCTGCTGCTTCAGGTGCTCCAGCCCCTTCTCTGGACGTGCTCCAGACCCTCAAAGTCTCTCTTGCACTTAGGAGCCGAGAATTGGACCCAGCATTGAAGGTGTGACCTCACCGAGCACTGGTGATGTTGGAGACCCAGCAGCAAGGCTGGGGATGGCACTGCAGAGGTTTTGTTTTTTTAGGAACTGAAGCTTGGTTCCTTGTGCCAAGGCAGGTGCTGTCCTGACTGAATCCCTCTCTCCATGCCCAGGAGGTTTCCTCTGGGGCAGGACCAATGTTCCCGTGTTCCTTTGCAGCTCTACGACCTCATGACCATGGCCTTCAAGTACCAAGTGCTGCTGTGCCCTCGGCCCAGGGACGTTCTGCTGGTCACCTTCAACCACCTGGATGCCATCAAGGATTTCATCTCTGACTCCCCTGGCATTCTGAACCAGGTGGACGAGACCTTCCGGCAGCTCATTGAAGTAAGGATCCTCAGAAAAAGGGTGGGACACACTGGGGTTTGATTTTCTGGGGTTTTGACCTCTTAGAGGTGAATTATTACTTTGGAGAGGGCTGTGAGTCAAGTGGTATTTTTCTACTGGCCCAGTTTAAATCAATATATTGCTTATTCAGCGTGATTTAAGTTGTCACTGATTTCAGCAGAAATTAAATCAGACAATAATTATTGATAATGACCAGCAGCCCCTTTAGAGCATCTCTGCTCCCTGTGCAAGTGGATCAGAATATTCAGCTGTACTTGTTCCCTCTTTCCCTGGGTGGGACATGGCACACCTATAAACCCTTGCATGATGATTTTCCTTTTCCAGACCTACAGCTGTCTCTCTGATGGTGAATTCCAGCTCATCAGGCAAACACTTCTCATTTTCTTCCAGGACATGCACATCAGGGTAAGAGCTCAATCCAGCTAGGCAGGGAGAATGACAGGGAGTTTGGGGCTGGAATATAAAGGGATCTGCTTATAAACACTGCAGGTTTGGGATTGTTGCTCGTGCTTTTGAGTCATCTTGATGTGCTTGTAATTGCACTCAAATTTCACAAATTGAGCATATACACTGCAATAATGCTGAATAATTCTACATTGTGAAGAAAGGGATCTCTACTAGTGTGATTTGCTGATTGATAAATCCATTTTTTCTTTTAGAAGAAACTTGATAGGAAACCTGAGTGTGAAGTCTTGATGTTCTCTAAACAATTTGGTCACACTCACAAACAGGATGTAGTTTTTAATACAATTTTTTTAATGTTAAATCAGTGTGCCCATCCTCTGGACCACAGTTCCACATCACTGACTTTTTAAATACAATCCTTACACAACATCAAGAGATCTGGGAAATCTTCCCCAGTGTAGGCAGAGAGGCTCAAGCTCAGATTTCAGGGAGTTTGGATGGGAGGGTTTCCCCAGGGTGTGATGTTTGTGATGTCCTTTTGCAGGTCTCCCTCTTCCTGAAGGATAAAGTGCAGAACTCCAATGGTCACTTTGTGCTGCCAATCTCAGGGCCTGTCCCGTGGGGCACAGAGGTGCCAGGGCTCATCAGGTGAGCTGTGCCATGTGTGAGGCTGCTCAGGGAGGAGCATTTCATGCCAGAGGGCTCAGGAAATCCAGCTCAAACTGCCATTCCTGTTGCATGGATAGCTGAACCTCCAGTAATTACTATTTAAAAGATAGGAATTGGAATTAAGTCAGCCATCAATGAAATGCTGAGCTGCTTTTGGAGTTTTTTATCCCAGTAAATTAGCTATTAGTAATTTATCCCATAACAGAGACATTTAGCAATGTACAGATTAGAGTTTTATTCCCTTCCTGCAAAATGCAGAGGAACTAGGTACTAAAATCAGGACTGAAACTGCTAAATGTTTTAATAATGCCTCATTTTTAAGGATATTCAATCACAAAGGAGTGGAAGTTAAAAGGGCTGAGTTCACCACTGCTGGAAATTACTTTATTCCACAAAGGGAAGGATCTTTTGAGCTTTATGGAGACAGAGTCCTCAAACTTGGAACAAATATGTAAGTAATTTTTGTTCTATGTAGAAACCTGAACCAAATGCTGATGGATTGTTCAGAAGCACATCTTCAGCCTGGTGTGGTTTTGGCCTCTTTTGCTAAGGTTGACTTTGTTACAAGGTGATGTCCTGCACCAGGACATGTGTGGACAGTGTATAAAAAGCTGCAGAAAACAGCAAAACTTTGATTTATGTCCACAGTGGAGCTGAGGAAAGAGTGTTCTCAGGTGGTGCTGCATCTTATGTGCAATGTGGTTTAATGTAACCATAGTTAAGAAATCCTCTCTGTTCTCCACATTTGCTTTAATGTAGATTTTCCATCCAAAGAGATCTGTGTTCCTTCTCACAGCTTTGTCCCTCACACCCCTTATTGCCTCAGTATTGCACCACACTGGGCTGTAACTTCTCATTGCAATTGTTCAATCTTCAGAAATATAGGCTAAAATTGCTGTACCTTGTCCAGAACAAGCTGTTCTTCCCTGTGTGTTTTCCCTCTAGGTACAGTGTGACCCGGCCAGTGGAGACACATATGTCAGGATCATCCAAAACCCTGGCATCCCAGGCAAAGGTCAGTGTTGTCCTGTTCCTATCACTGCTCAAACTGGCAAAATTCTTAGTCTCTAGATATGGGATAAGTTCAGGGAAGCTTTTCAGTTGTTCTCAGAGGCTGCTTCCATTTTAATCTCCTCAGAAAACAGAAAGTTGGCTTTACGGATTTCTCATCTGTCCAGTTTAGCTGGAAGAGTGTCTTGTGCTGAATCTATAAATTCAAGCAACCATTTCCAGTAGCAAGCTGGTGATGACTGGTTATCTGCACAATCTGTCCCAGGAATAACAGGGAAGTGTGTTTATATCCCTCTGAAGGACATGGATGGAATAGCAGAAATATATGAAAGACATATATGGAATATCAAAGCTCCTTGCAGCCCCAGTCTCTCAGGTAATGGCCCATTGTTGTTTCCTGCAGGAAAACATAGCCCCCAACCCTCTGGCTAAAGAAGAGCTGAACTTTCTGGCCCGGCTGCTGGGAGGTTTGGACATCCAGAAACCTGCTGGTGGTGACACAGGATTTCGGCTGAATTTGTTCACAACCGATGAGGAGGAAGAGTACGCTGGAGTCCTTCTTGGTTTGGGTTTGGGGTGCCCTGTGAGGTGTCCTGGAGACCAAAGCTGACCCTCAACAGCTTTAGGGTCAGACCAGCACGTTGTTGTCCTGCTCCAGGATGTTTCCTGTGATGCAGCCTTGCTCCATTTTAGCAGGATGTTTCTATCTGCTTTTAATCCCAGCTACAGAAATATTCCTTAACACTTAACAAAGATATCTAGGACAGGGAGAAGCCTCCAAACTGGGGTGAATACATTAATTTGCCAAGTAGGAACAGAGGCATTGGCCAAACTTCATAGAATTCCAGAATGGTTTGGGTTGGAAGGGACCTTAAGGGTCCTCTAATTCTACTCTGCCATGGGAAGAGACACCTTCCAGTAGACCAGGTTGCTTCAAACCCCATCCAATCTGGCCCTGTAAGCATCCTCTGAGCATCATTTGTGCCTACAGGAGCCTCATGAAGTCGAATTTTTATTTTCTTTATACATCTTCATGGGATTAACCACTGTTTTCATGTTTTTAATTGAGACATGCTGCTCAGACCAGACCAGAGGAGTTGTCCTACAAGGTTATCAACATTGAAGCCACCCAGGTACATAACATGTTTCATATCACTTGTTCTCACCATCCTTGCCTTTCTAAGGACTGTGTTTCACCCAGAGTAGGGATTTAAAAATGCATTTTTTCCCATTTCACTTAAGCTCGTGACTAAGTATTAGCCAATCTTCTGCCAAGACAGTGGAATTGGTGAATATTTACTAAGAAAACTTTCATCCTGGCAAATAGCAGGGCAAGTTTTTAGCCGACTTGGGTGTAGAAGGGGGAGTCCCAGCCCAGCCCAGCCCAGTCCGGCCGCGGTGGCAGCGTGGGGACCCGGCGGGGCTGAGCGCGGTGTCTGTCCCGCAGGAGCCGGGGCGCCGGGCGGAGCTGTCCCGCATCCTGGGCGAGCTGGAGGTGGCGGAGCCGCGCCCGGGCAGCGCCGAGAAGGGCGAGGACCTGCTGGCACTGATGGACGGGCTCTGAGCGGGACACGCGGACACCGCGACGTGGGGACAGCGGGACACTGGGACAGCGGGACGCGCGGACATCGGGACATGGGGACAGCGAGACACGGGGACACCGCGACACACGGACAGCGGGACATGGGGACAGCTGGACATGGGGACACTGGGACACACGGACACCGGGACACACGGACAGCGGAACATAGGAACACCAGGGCCTGGAGACACCGGGACACACGGACAGCTGGACATGGGGACACCGGGACACACGGACCGCGGAACATAGGAACACCAGGACCTGGGGACATCGGGACACACGGACAGCTGGACATGGGGACACCGCGCGGGCTCGCCCCGCCCCTTCCAGCCGTGGGCGGGGCCGCGCGTGCGCGAGGGGCGGGGCGGCGCGGGCGAGCGCGCGGGAAGCGCCGGCGCGTGAGTGCGTGGGGAGGGGGGGGTTGTGTGCGGGGATTGGGGGGGTACGGGGACATTGGGGGGACCTGGGAGAGGGACAGCGAGTGCGGAGGGCGGTCAGGGCAGGAAGAGTGCGAGGGGGACACGGAGCACCCCAGCGTGCGTGTGGGGAGGGGGCGGCGTGCGGGGAGTGTGCGAGGGGCGGTGGGAGTGTGTCGGGGAGTGCAGGTGAGTGTGCCGGTAAGTGTGAAAGGGGTCGTGTGCGTGGGACAGGTGATACGTGATACAGGTGAGAGTGCAAGGGGCGATGTGTGTGCGTGCAGGTGAGCGTTTGAGGCTTGGTACAGTGTGCAGGTGTGTGTGTGTGTGTGTGCAGGACTTGGTGCGTGCGCAGGGCAGTGTTCAGGGGCTGCTCCATGCGCAGATGAACCTGCAGGATTCATCCGTGTGCAGGAGTTGGTCGGTGGGCATGCAGGGGTTGGTCCATGGACAGGTGAATGTGTAGGGGGTGGTCCATGTGCAAGGGTTGGTCCATGGGCAGGTGAATTTGCAGGAGTTGGTCCATGGACAGGTCCATGTGCAGGACTTGGTCCATGGGCAGGTGAATTTGCAGGAGTTGGTCCATGGACGGGTCTGTGTGCAGAAGTTGGTCCCTGGGCAGGTGTTTGTGCAGGGCTTGGTCCATGGACAGGGGTTGGTCCATGGGCAGGTGAATTTGGAGGACTTGGTCCATGGGCAGGTCCATCTGCAGGGGTTGGTCCATGGGAAGGGGTTGATCCATAGGCAGGTGTTTGTGCAGGGGTTGGTCCATGGACAGGTCCATGTGCAGGGCCTGGTCCATGGGCAGGTGAATTTGCAGGACTTGGTCCATGGGCAGGTGAATTTGCAGGACTTGGTCCATGTGCAGTTCTATGTGCAGGGGTTGGTCCATGGACAGGTCCATGTGCAGGAGTTGGTCCATGGACAGGTCCATGTGCAGGATTTGGTCCATGGGCAGGTGTTTGTGCAGGGGTTGGTCCATGGGCAGGTGAATTTGCAGGGGTTGGTCCATGGACAGGTCCGTGTGCAGGGCCTGGTCCATGGGCAGGTGAATTTGCAGGACTTGGTCCATGTGCAGTTCTACGTGCAGGGGTTGGTCCATGGGAAGGGACTGGTCCATGTGAGGCACAGCAGGTGCGTGTCCCCAGCCCCAGAGCGTGCCCTGTCCCACCGCAGCCACCATGGAGGTGAGCCACTCGGTGAAGGAGCGCACCATCGCCGAGAACAGCCTGGTGATCCTGCTGCAGGGCCTGCGCGGCCGCGTCACCACCGTGGAGCTACGCGACGAGAGCGCGGCCACGGGGCGCGTCACCAGCGTGGACGCCTTCATGAACGTGCGCCTGGCTGAAGTGACCTTCACGGACAGGCAGGGAGCTGTGTCCAGCCTGGACGAGCTCTTTGTGACCGGCAGGAACATCCGCTATGTGCACATCCCCGACGAGGTGGACATCCGGACCACCATCGAGGAGCAGCTGCAGGCCATCCACAGGGTGCGCTACTTCGGGGGTCGCGACAAGGGCCGCAGGGAGTTCCTTCATGACAAGCACAAGTGAGGACCTGGTGCTGCCCACGCCAGCCAGGATGGACCCAGAATGGACCTGGGATGGACATACCAGCCTTCTCCATGCCAGCCAACCCGCCCAACACCATCCAACTAGGAACATTTTTCTCAAGGGACATGGGGCTCTGCTGTTCCCCCCACCGGTGCCTGCAGAGGAGCAGGATTGATTTTTGTAGTGAATAACAACATTTAAATGCTCTGTGGTCTCTCTGCTCATTTCCTTTTCCATTGGCAGCTACTCATGTCCCTCCTCCAATGGCCAAAGGACCCTTGGCCAGAGCTGCCATCCCACTGTCCCTGACTCAGCCTTTCCCTGCCCGCAGAGCAAAGGATTTGCATGGCTACCCTGGGAGCTGGAACCACTGGTGCTGGGCAGGAGCTGGTTCTGGTCTGTGTTCAGCTTCCTGCTGGAAGTGTTCAGGGAGAAAAGAGCGAGATGAGGGGGAATGAACATGTAGGGGAAGGGGCAGCACCATCTGCCTCAGAAAGCAGGAACGTGCTTCAGCCAGGACGCACAATGCTGGTACTGCCAGTTCCTCTGCTCCCTGCCCCTCCAGCCCACCATAACCTGTTCCCACAAGGACAGAGCTGTGTGGCCTTTGTGAGCAGAGCTGGGGGGCTGTGCCCAGGGGATGCTTGTTTGCACCGGCCTGGGGGTGGGCAGGAGCACAGGGCAGACCAGGAGGCCCAGCCCGAAGGGTTCCAACCCTGCCGGCCCCAGCCCGGGGCTCAGAGCCCAGGGGTTCTGTGGTTCCAGCCCAGGGGATCCCAGCCCAAGGGTGTCCAGTCCAGGGTGTCCCAATCGGGGGGACCCAACCCAGGGTGTCCCAGTGTGGGGGTCCAAACCCAGGGTGTCCCTGTCGGGGGGACACAACTCATGGTGTCCCAGTGCGGGGGTCCAATTCCAGGTTTTCCCAGCCCGAGGGTCCCAGTGCCGCTGGGCGGGGCTCTGTGGGCGGGTCCATCTGGACAGGCCCCGCCCCTTGGCCAATCATAGCGCGTTCAATTCTCCCTCGTGCTCACCAACCCTCCCGGGACTCCCGGCCCCGGCCTGAGCCAATCAGCGACGGGTTCATCGCACCACAGCCAATCAGCCTCCGCTGAGGGAGCCTCTCCGCTGCGCGCCGCAACCAATCAGAGGCTGCCGCAAAACCCGGTCAGGCCCCCGCGCTCTCCTCCAATCACCGCCCGTGGTGTCGCCATCGCCCAATCAGCGCCCTCCTTTCCCCGCGCCGGCGGCGGCCAGCAGGGGGCGGGCTGGCGGAGGGGGGCGGTGGCGGCGCGTCACTTCCGGTGCCTGGCGGCCGCCGGAGCGGAGCGAGGCCGGGCCGGGCCGGGCCCGGGGCCATGGGTGAGTGAGGGGTGTGAGAGAACGGGGGAAACGGGGCCGGACCGTGGGTGAGTGAGCGGTGTGAGAGAACGGGGGAACCGCGTCCGGGCCGTGGGTGAGTGAGGGGTGTGAGAGAACGGGGGAACCGGGGCCGGGCCGTGGGTGAGTGAGGGTTGTGAGAGAACGGGGGAACCGCGTCCGGGCCATGAGTGAATGAGGGGTGTGAGAGAGCGGGGGTAAGTGGGATCGGGCCATGGGTGAGTGAGGGGTGAAAGAGAAACCGGGACCGCGGCCGTGACTGAGTGAGGAGGATGAGAGAGTGGGGGAAAGCGGGATCGGGGCTATGGATATGGGTGAGAGACCAGGGAACGGGGGCCGGTGTGTGAGGGGGAAGCAGGGAGCAGGGTTGAGCGTGGACACGGTCCCGGGACCCGGCACCATCCCGGTCCCACCGTGCGAGGGGGCGGTCGGGCACCGTACCCGGGGGGCGCCGCCGCAGCCCCGCGTTGGGCCGGGCCGGTGCTGCGGGGAGACGCGCCGGTGGCACCGATCGTTCGACGGGACCGGGCCATGGGAGCCCCCCGGGTACCGGCGGCTTAAGGGGGAGGCTTGGCCGCCCGGCCCGGCTCGGCTCCGCGCCGGTGTTTTCCAGGCTGGGGGCCGGGTTTGAAAAGGCCCCTTGGTAAATCGCTCCTTCGTCCCTTCCTGCCCGGCAGCAGCTCGGGGGCTAGGGCGCTGCTGCCAGCACGGGGGCAGGTCCGGGGGGCCGAAGGAGGCACAGCCCGTGACTGGGGCTGGTTTTGCCTCCAGTCTGGGCAGGAACCTTTGAATGTAGACTTTTGGGACCTCTGTGCCGAGGAGGAGCCTCGTGTGCCTCAGCAGTGAGTAGGTGAGGGCTGTGCCTCTGAGTGAGGGTGAGTAACATCAGCAGGTGTTGGAACCAGGGCTGGACCCTGCCCTGCACTCCCATGGGAGCTCACCCGAGGGACTGAGAGGGGCTAGCGGACCTCCCAGCCCCAGAGCTGGGTGCTGTCCTCTCTGGTCGTTTGGAAGCCCTGCTGCCTGTGCTGTGTTGGGGGTGTGAAAGGTCTCACTGCTGGGGGGCACCCCATGGGACAGCATCTCCACTCCTTACACGGGGGTCTAGGGTTCCTCACGTGCCCACCCAGCTGCTCCCACCTGACCAGGCTGTGCTGAAATGTGTGGTGTTGAGGATTCAGTTCTTTGCTAGTTTAGAGCCTTAATATATGGGCTCAGTAACATCTGCTGGTGTGAAGAGGTGTGCTGGGGGTGTCAGGCTGCAGTCCCATGTCCAGAGGGAGCTGGAGAATTTGGAGCAGAGGCCATTGCCTGGTGTGGTGGGGCTGAGCCACCACCCCTCTGCCATGTGCTGTGGGACAGCCAGCTCCTGTGAGGCAGCAGGGACGCAACAGGGCACAGGTGAGGTGCCTGGCATGCAGGTGAGGCGTGACCTGAGGGACAGCACTCACACAGCACTCACCTGCTGGCATGGAGCCCTGGGCCAGCAGCAGTCAGGATTCAGGACACGTTTCTCCATTGCTGGAGGGTTCATGCTGCGTCCTTTGCTTGTTTCTCTCTGGTAACCGTGCTGAGAGTTTGATCACTTAATTGTATTCCTTAAAAGCAAAGTTCAGCTGTGGGCTGTGCCCCTCAGGATGTTACAGAAATTGGAACAGGCAAGAGAAGCCTCATAGCCACTGAGCTGTGCTGTGATTCAGCACAGAAAGGACATTGACCTGTGGGACCGAGTCCAGAGGAGGCACCAAGATGATCAGAGGGCTGGAGCACTTCTGCTATGAGAGAATTGGAGTTGTTCAGCCTGGAGAGGAGAGCCTTCAGGGTGACATAACTGCCTTTTCCAGTACCTGAATGGGCTAAAAGAAAGATGGACAGAGACTGTTTACAAGAGCCTCAAGTGTCAGGACAAGAGGGAATGGCTTTACACTGGCAGGGTTAGGTGGGATATTAGGGAGAAATTCTTCCCTGTGAGGGTGGGGAGGCCCTGGCACAGATTACCCAGAGAAGCTGTGGCTGTCTCATCCCTGGAAATGTTCCAGGCCAAGTTGGACAGGGCTTGGAGCAACCTGGGCTAGTGAAAAGTCTCTTTGCCCATGACAGGAGGATGGAACGGTCTTTAAGGTCCATCCCATCCCAAACTGTTCTGTGACTGTGAACAGGGACAGACCTGGGGATTGTTCCTGAGCTGCCCACTGAACTCAGGGGGTTGTTACCTGTGCAGAGGCTCCAGGTGCTCCAGGCAGGTACAGAGTGTGTCTCCTTCCTGCCTGGGAGCTCTTGCTGGACAGAGTAGGCTCTGTGTGTCCGTGGTCATTTTCTGTGTGAAACAGGCTATTTTGGTTAATATTTTTTTGTGAGTGTGCAGTTCCTATCAGTGTGCTATCACACTGCAGACCTCAGTAGCATAGACCTGGCAGTGTATGCAGGTAACTTCAACACGTTTGTCTCCAGGTAGGGCCAGGTGAGTCACTGCTGTGAGAAACTGCAGCCACACCTCGCTGGGAAGTGTCAGCACGTGTGTGGGTCACACTGTACTCTGTGCACACAGAGGTCCTGCTCGGGGGCTTATGGCATATTGATAGTGTCAGAAGCAATAAATGAGAAATAAAACCTTGTAACACAACCCACCCCTCACCCCTGGTGGGCTTTGGAAGGTGAGCATGGCCTGACTGCAGGCACAGACCAGGTCAGGGACTCGTGGTGGGGCAGTGGTGCAGCCTCAAGTGCTGCAGCTGCATTTCCAGGCTCCTGCTGTGAGAGTGTTGGGCTGAAATGGGAAAAAATCCTGGTGGATGTGGCCCGTGCTTCGGCACGAAAGGGTTAAGCTGAGGTTGGTGTTTATGTAACCAAAGAGGGAACTCCCAGAGATGAGTCCTTGGCTATCTCATGTGTTGATGCATCAGAAGGGCTTGAAGAAAGCCTGGCTTGTTGCTTGCGCCGTAATTACGCACTGGAACCCTGTGCTTCAGAGTTTCTCCGGCTGCCGGGGCTGCAGCTGGGATGGAATCTGCTTTCCCTGGTGTGTGACTTGGCCTGTAGAAGCTTTTTTTGTCCCTGAAGAGCTGGACACTGACCACAGCTGCATGTGGGTGGAGGTAAGGTGTGCTGAGCTCCTCTTGGGGCTCCCAGGTGCTGGCTGTGCCTTGTTCACGTGCCTGGGATCCAGCTGATCTGCATGGTGGGCTGAGGAAGGAGGATCTCTGGGGCGATTCAGCAGAGGCTGTCCCTGTCTCCCAGCTTGTAGAGCTCAGCGAGTCCAGACTTCCCTGGGTGCCTTCTGACAGCACAGGGCTGTCCCAGCCCCTCATGCTGCACCAGTGCCCCAGGATTCTTCCTGCTCCTGTGGGCAGAGAAACTCTGTGCCTGGTTTTGAGTGAACTTTTCGCTTAGGGAAGAAGTTGAATGAGTCTCTGCTCAGTTCCAAGAACCCTGTGAGTCAGGGCTCCGTTTCGGGAGCAGGCTTCCCTTCCCGGAAGGGCAGCGCAGCGGAACACAGGCTGGACTGAGTCATCCAATGGGCTTTTTTTATATATATGTTATTACTTCTCTTAGAGAACCGTTCAACTCCCAGAGCCTTCAGTAATGTTAACATTCCTGCATAGGGAATCTCCCCTGTGCTGTGCAGAGGGAGAGGAGTGGAGCCCACCCTGATATCCCTACTCCTCTTCCTCACATGCCCATGTGAGATGATGAGCAAGGAGCCAGGAAAGGGCTGAGGCTTCCCCTGTGCATTTGACATTATCTTTAGGGATGAAATTGTTCCTGGCTGATGTCAGGAAGGCTGAGCTGGCTGCAGGAGGAGGGACAGCACAGACAGGATGGGCCTGGTTTGGCGCTGAAGAACAAAACAAACGTCCTGTGACTGAAACTTTGAAGGACGCTATGTCCAGAAAGTAACTTTTGCCTGATTAAGGGTCATTTAAATATTAAAATCCACATTAGCTTAATGAAGTACATGCTACCACACATGACTCTCTTGCTCAGTTTCCCCCCTGGATCATGCTGTGTGTGACGTGGGAGGAAGAGGATAAGGGTGGGCTGTGGGTGAGTGGGGGCAGAAATTCCATCTTTTGAGGAGGAAGAAAAGCTAAAAAGCCTTTGGAGATACTTGATAGGTGACTCTTCTCTCCCTGCTCCAGGGTGGGATGATGTCTTCTTGGCCTTCAAGGTCTCTGGATGTGCTCCTGGTCTCTGAGGACCAGCTGGGACACAAGGGGTGTGTTTTTGACCAAATTTCATACACTTAGTGCAACAGCCTGCTTTCCTTGGGATCTGACACACAAACATTCCCTTTAATCCCCCAGCCAGTGACTCCTCCGCAGGCCTGCCCGATCCAAGCTCCGCCTGTTCTCAGGGAAGCTTTTCCAATGAGAGCCGAGGCTCTGTCCCTGGGAGTGCTGATGACTCGGGCTGAGCTGTTCCTGGCCGGGTTTGCCCGGGAAGGAGTGAGGCAGCACTGGGATCCTTGCTCCTTGCAGTGACACCGACCTGCTGCTGTTCCATGTGGGAACCTGGGCCGTGCTCCAGCTTTTACCCATTTAACGTTTTGTTCATGGAGGTTTTTAGGTCATGTCCAGCTTCCCATGAGCCAGGCTTGAATGTGACCTTGGATAACTGTCACTGATAAATAGTGCCCACTGTGGTATTTGGGTGGGAAAAGGTGCAGCCTGATGCTGTTCATGTGATTCCATTTTTTAGCTTCATTTTTGCAAACATGAAGGCTGCGCAGATAGGGGCAAAACCTGTGGAGCAGCTCTCCAGCTTTATCCCAAATGCTGCAGCTTTTGGCTTCAGGAGGGAACACTGGACAGGAATGATGCTGCAGTGGGTGGTGGGATGTCTCCCATCTGTGGGCTCCAGAGGCAGGTCCCTGATTGGTGTGAGCTCCTCAAAGGAGCTTCTTCTCAGACAGTTTTAAATTTCCAGCATGTGTTCTTGAGCTGGTTCCCAGCTCATCCACTGCCTTATTCACCACAATCAGCTCATCACAGCAGCAGGGTCGAGCACGTTGGGGTTCCCAGTCCTCACACAAGAAGTGTAACCAACACTGAGTTGTGTTGTGTCCTTGGTGCAAGACAAGCCCCCCAAAAGTGCGGTGGGGGTTGGATCAATTGGTCTGGAGCCATGAGTGGTTTCTGTGCTGCTGAGTAATCCTGCTCACACCCCAAAGGTACCTTTTCCAGCTCTCAGCTCTGGCTGCTGGACTGCAGGACCTGCTTGTTCCTTATTCTGGGATGAAAAGGACAGTTTCCTTATCTCATGTTTTTCATTGTTACATTGGGCGCTGGGGCATGCTGTAATTCAGAATTAAACTATTTCCTTAAGCTGCCTAATTAAAAGATACTACATTTAGGTGCCCAAATTAATTGATTCATAATTCTATTAAAGTCATAGCTAGCACAGTGAGAAGCTTTGGACTGGCTTCTCCAGTGAGATGGTTGATACATCCCACAGTATAAATTTCTGTGCTTGACTTGTAACTTTGTGTGAGGGACCATTTTTGTACCAATGCCAGGACAAGGGAGGAGGGTGTTTTGATTCAGTTTGGATTTGGGGGGAAGAGTTGCATCTGTCCACAAACAGATGAGACTTTCCAGTTCTTAAGACTAAAAAGAAAAAAATCATCATCAGGATCAGTCTAGAGAGAGAGCCTTTTACATCCCTGCAAGGAACCAGGACAAACCCATGTTTAAAACACTCCATCCCAAGAGTGTGGTAAAAAGCTGCTGGTGGTGGCAAGGAGTCTCTTGGTGTGTTTGAGATGCTGTTAAACCCAAGCAGGTGTGACATGGTGGGGGTTGAAGTGGAGCCTGTGTTTGTCCCTGTGTTTGTCCCTGCTCCAAAGCCTGTCCTGTGTCACTTTGGAGATGAGTGACATGGGAGTTTGTCCTGCAGTGCAGGGACTGAACTTCCAGAGCCCTCTCACATGATAACAGGAGCTTCAATCCTTTTCTGAGCCCAAACAAACAGAGATGTTGAGGGCCCTAAAGGTTCAGTGTGTCCTGTGTTATTATAATCAGAATAATCCAGAACTGCAGCATCAGGTGTATCTCATTCCACATTACAGAGTCCTCGACCTTTTGCCCATCCAGCCTTCTCCAAGGTGATGACTCCTGCCTCCTGAGACGTTGGAAAACCTAGTTTGGAAGAAGAGTAACGATACAGTTGATGCTGAACTACGTGAGTCCTCAGGTTGTTTTGATTACAAGAACTCCATTTGCACCAGCAAGCCAGATTGCACAATGAGTTTATCTCAGAACTCCTGTGCAGGCGGTTTCTCCAGTGGAAATGTTACTCATATGTTTCCAGCAGAAGTGGTGATGTATAAGGAGAGGAGGAGTTCACAAGGGTGTTGGGTCAGGGATGCAGAATGAACAGAGCAAGGAGCACATGGGGGTCAGAACTGTGTCCTGTTGAGCTCACTGGGATGGTGACACTGCTCTTGGGAGTCAGGAGGGCAGGGATGCAAAGTCTGCTGCAAGACTCCTCCCTTCATCTCCTGGCTGTTGCTGCTCCTGGACAGGTGCTGCTGGATGAATCAATGCAGTGAGATCAGCCTGTGTCCACAGAAAGGGCGGGACTGCCACAGGGTGAACTTCACTCACAGGGAGGTGATTTATCAATCTCTCGTGTGGTGAAACACCCAGGATCTTCTAAAACAAATATGTGCAACCCAAAAAATATTTTCCCCTGTTACGGTAATCTCTTAGGAAAGAATTCCTGGGACTGGGTTTGAGTAAGGAAATGGAGCTGTGCTTGGTTCCTCTTCTCACCTACTCCCCAGAGTATCTCTTTTAAAAAGTGAAAGCACAGACATTAAATGTGTAGATGTTTGTGAAAGTCTTTGAAGCTGTTTTCCAAAGGCTAGAGATGAAGAGGAGTTGGACAGGGAGCACAGCTTCCATTGGCTGGAGCTGATGGATGTGGAGAGCTCACACCACACCCAGCAGCTCACCTGAGAACTGCTTTCCCAGCTAAACTGAAACAAGACTTTTTTTTAGAGAAGGAAGTGTTTTAGTCATAAACCTTGACTTTATTTAGTCTTTTAGGTCTTGGTTGTGCAATACTGAACCAAATCCTCTTTAGATTTAGATCTGAGCAGCAGAAAACAGACATTGGAAATCAGACTTTCTGCACTACCTGAATAAGGAGGAGGTAGTTGAGTTTTTAGGTGTTGGTGCTGAATAGTGATGATGTGTGGATCTTGAATAAATTCCTGGATGCAAACCATGAGATTCACATTTAACAGATCAAATGGGGTTTTGCCCATAGTGTGTGCAGGAAAACACACATGTTGTCACCAGTGTTGCCTTTCATTAGAATGTCCATTGGAGCATTTAATAGTGTGTTAGATCTAAACACAGCATTGATTCCTGAACATGGGTTTTATGTGCTGGACTCCAAATTCCAGCTGCACTGGATGTAGGTAGGTGGAGATGTAATAAGGCCAGAGCCTAACAAGGTACAAAGAGAGAGGAGACTTTTTTCAAGGCTAAAAATACATTTTTGAAAAATCATTGTGAACTGAACTGAATCTCACAATAACTATTGTGCTTGTTTTCTATGCCCTTGTTGGGCAAGGTGAAAGAACTAATTTTTGTGGTCAGTTCTGTGCATTCTTGGCTGTTTGAGGAACAGACTGGAGCCTCTGAGGGACTCAGTGGGTGGCTGTGATGCCTGGTGTGGATCCTCTATGGAGGAACCCCCAAAAGGCTGCAGCTGCCACAGACACCCATACACAGGGCTAACTTGGGCATCATCTTTCAGAGCTTTTGGAATATGTTAATTTGCAAACTTGTTTTTGCTGTAAAACAAGCTTTAATTATCTTGACTTGTTCCCACTATGTCTCTCAAACAACTGTTGTAGGAAATGTTGCCCTGAATAAGGAGGCTGATTTATGCCTTGAGAACTGCTCTGAGCCTGCAGCCCACCCCTGGTCTGTCAGCAGGCAGCCAGGGCTGTGTGTAGACACACAAGTAGGCAGAACCACCAGTGCATCCATAAGTGAGAGCCTTCCAGCAGAAATCAGTGATAACAGGAGAAAATTACTTGGTGGCTCATCAGATGTGATCTCTCTTCTCTTTCAAGAGCCAAGGATGAAGCGGCGAGCATCAGACAGAGGAGCTGGGGAAACATCCGCTAAAGCAAAGGCTCTGTGCGCGGGGATTTCTGGGAATAACGCCAAGAGAGCAGGTCCTTTCATCCTGGGTAAGCAGGGAGGGGGCTCTGCACTGGGCAAGCTGGCTGCTGGTGGCAAAACTGAAAATAAAAGGCATTGTGGAATGAGGGAAAGCAGGTGTGTAACTCGGTGTTTTACCTGAGAGTGCACTGGATGTGCAGAGCAGCCACCTGGGAGCTCCTGCTGCTGGCCAAGCTGAGGAGATGTGGGGTGCCAATGCAGCAAGGCAGGCAGGGCTTGGCAGAGACATATGAGATCTTGATTTTACCCCCTTGAGTATTTTTGTTGGGATTTTTTTATTTTTTAAACACTGTTCTTAAACTCTGTTAAATACCAAATTCTTTTTTTTTTTTTTAATTAGAGCTGTGGGGAGATGTTCAACCCTGCTGACCTGGAATGTGTTGTCACATCAGCAGGGGGGCAACTTAATAACTCAGTAGTGACCACTCAAAGTAGTATGTGTGCCAGGGCAAGGCCACTCTGCCAGCTCTGTTGTTGTTTCAGAACTGCTTATAGAAATTGTCAAAAATCATAGACTTCACATTGGAAACTAATGGGAAATCAATTGGAGCTGACTGATTAAAAGTGAGGAATGGAGGCTGTATGTTGACTTGAAATGTGGGCTAATTTGGACACCCCTGAGCCATCCCTGCAGAGGTGGCAGCTGTGTTCCCAGGTGTGGCAGTAACAGTTGCCATGGGTGTTGCTGTGAATGTAAGAGCTGTGTGGTTCAGGCATGAAGAAATTAGGATTTCTGCAAACAGCTGGGCCATGTGTGGGCTTTGATAAATGTTTCTCCAGGGAACAAATGAAACATTATCCCAAAAGGTTTCAGAGTTCAAGACCTCTTTTTTTGGCTTTAGATTAGTGAAAATGCACTCAGGCTCCTGCAAAAAAAGGGAACTTGGTGCAAGCAAACCAAAAAAGGTGACAGCTGATGTAACCCGGGTTAGTCACTGCTGTTGGAGGGAAAACAAGTCTGTTTCTGCTTTGTGCTGTAGGTCCACGTTTAGGTAACTCCCCTGTGCCAAGTATTGTTCAATGTTTGGCAAGAAAGGACGGGACAGATGACTTTTATCAGCTGAAGGTAAGCAAACTGCAGCTCCCAGACCTTCAGGGCTCTCCAGCTCTTGTGCAGAAGCTCTTGGGCAGTGAGTGAGTGGTGTGGGCTGACCCAGTGCAGTGGGACACGGCTGCTGCAGCTCCCCCCTGGCAGGGCAGTGCTGCCAAGCTCAGATCTGTGCCCAGATTGGCCCTGAGATGAGGCCTCTGCTGCTGTGCTGCTCTCCCAGAGCCCTTGGATCTGTACCTGAATGGGGGAGCTCCAGGAGGGTAAAAGCACCTGGGATATTTGCAAACAGCCACCTTGCCATGGTAATGAAGCTGCTGCCCTGCATTCTGCACGGGTGGTGCTGAGTTCAGACAGGACTGTGGCAAGGACACAACCATCAGAGCAGTACCACCAGCTGTCAAACACATGAGAATGCCAAAAATGGGGGTATTTGTGTGCCTCTGGGAACTGTAAAGGCGTTTTCCCTTTTCCTGAAGATTCTCACCTTAGAAGAAAGAGGTGATAAAGGAATAGAAACCCAGGAGGAGCGACAGGGCAAGATGCTGCTGCACACGGAGTATTCTCTTCTTTCCCTGCTCCACAACCAGGAAGGAGTGGTCCATCATCACGGGCTCTTCCAGGTACACTTGGTCACCATCCAGGCTGGGGCAATGCCAGGGACTGCTGCTGGATTGAGCTGCTTTTGTTTAATGTACAGTTTGTGCTGACCCTGCTCTTGTGTGTCCAAGTTCAGCACTCTGGGTTTAACCACTGGTGCTTCAAACAGGAGCTCTGGAGAGTACATTAGGATTTTGGGAAATGTGAGAACATTCAGATGGGACAGGCACTCAGCACTCCCCTTCAGACAGAACAACAGCTATTTCATTGACAAATTAATTAGCACCTTTTAGAATTAATTTTGTGCTATCTGGTCTCTATACTGTTTATAAATTGTAAGAGGGGACAAATAACCAAGAAACTGTTTCAGCAAGTTAAACCAGTCACTGTGCTGATCAGTTTTTGTATGAGTGGATTGTGTTGTTGGTGCCTTTAGGGCTGTTCACTGATGTGAGGGGCTGATAGCAATTATTGCTTTGCTGTTGGGATTGCCTGACTTGCTGGCTGCATTTTGCCAACACACTTTCCACTTGAGACCGTCTGTATTAAATCTTAAATAAGCCAAATGTCCAGCTCAGCTGTGTCTTGTTTACTGTCATGGAAGAACTGTTAATTGTGCCTTGAGATCTCTGTTGTTATGAACGGTGTGTGTTGGATCCCCCTGTTCCCAGAGGCTGCTTCACTGCAGAGCTGTCCTGGGTTCAGCTCAAGGTGTGCATAAAGAGCATTAGTGCTGGTGTGCACACACAGCCACACAGCAGAGACTTCCCTTCCTCCTCCTAGCAAAAGTTCTTCCCTGTGAGGGTGGGGAGACCCTGGCACAGGCTGCCCAGAGGAGCTGTGGCTGCCCCATCCTTGCCAGTGTTCAAGGCCAGGTTGGATGGGGCTTGGAGCAGTTTGGAATAGTGGGAGGTGTCCCTGCCCATGGATGGAGTGAGATGAACTTTAAGTTCCCTCCAACCCAAACCAGTCTGAGATTCTGGGAATCATTAAGTAGAGCTCCTGTATCTTTTTGAAATCCTGCCTTGGGACAAAGACCAAACACTGTGATTGCATTTGCTTATTTTGAGATCACCTCCCAGTTATCCAGTTATTTATTCTGCCAGGCTCTGTGCATGTGCCCTGGAGCTTTCCTGAGGGGTTGCTGCTGTGTTTGCCTCCCCACAGGACCGAGCTTGTGAAATCATAGAGGATCTCGAAGCCAACAGGATGGTCAGAAAGATGAAGAAACGCATTTGCCTGGTGTTGGACTGCCTCTGTGCTCATGATTTCAGTGACAAAACAGCAGATCTGATCAATCTGCAGCATTATGTCATTAAAGAGAAGAGACTCAGCGAGAGGGAGACTGTGGTGATATTTTATGATGTGGTACGAGTGGTAGAAGCATTACACAAGGTGAGACCTTGGGAAGAGATCTCCCTCCCAGAGCTGGGAGGCAGTTTTCCCATGTTTGATGCTTCAAACCTTCCTGGGGCAGGCAGTGACCAGCTTGCAGGGCATGGATGTTAACAGTGTTGTGCCCCATGCTCTAAAGTGCATTCCCTTCCCTCCCTGCTCCTCTCGTTTCTGGATGATCTTGTGGTGTTTGTGGGCTGTGGAGAGGGGCCAGCTGGGCTGAGGGCAGGTCAGGTGAACCACAGTGTGCTAACCTCAGGCAGGGGCAGTGAAAGAGGAGAGCAGAGCCTGATCAAACACAGGAAACACAAACTGTTTCCTTGCAAAGCAAAATAAATCACAGTGTTAAGAACTGATTGCAGATCAGAACCTCAAGCTACAAGTTTTGACATCAATGAACTAGAAACTCTTGTAATAAAAATGGATTCTGCTGATGTTTGACTCATTCCCCTGTGACACAGGACATGTGTCCTGCCTTGGCAGGGCAGTTCAGTGTGGGTCTGGTAAAGGAATCCTCATCAGATGGCTCTAAGCAAGCCTGGACACTTCAATTTCAGGTCTCTTAGGTACACTAAGTCTGTCTTTGTGTTCAAAGTAGCAAATTTGCTTGTTCTGTCCTGATCACAATCAAAAGTGAAGGGCAGAAAGTACTCAGGGTGAAACCTGGCCTGAAACCTTGACCTGGGTTATTTCAGAGACTGCAGATGCCAGGATTTCTTTTTACTGCTCTTGTGCAAGTATGAAATTTATACTTTGCTCATGTAACCTCCTATATTTTTTGCAGAAAAATATTGTGCACAGAGACTTGAAACTAGGAAACATGGTGCTAAACAAAAGGTAAGTGTGCTGGAGAGCTGCTGGCCTGGCAGTAGTCTTGTTTCTTCCTTGGAGTAGATTTCTAATACAAACACAGCCAAAGGCACAAGCCTTGTGCAAGAGGGTGAAGGAAAGGGAAGCAGGCTGTGCAAAAACACAAATCCAGCTCAAATTTATATAAATTAATCTCCAATTATCCCCACCTAGGTAGTTAACTTTTCCCACCCAGCTTAGTGGCCCCCTGTCAGGACTTCTGTTTGGTTTCTAACTGCTGAAAACTGAATTTTATAGTAATTTAGTAACCTGCAAGAGAAGTACTGATTTTATATATATTAAAAAGAACAAAAAAGCCATGGTGGTTGGTTCTGTTCCCATCATTCACCCTCATCATGCTAAAGGCATTCCCAGCCCTGCTGGCTGTCCTACAATCACAGCAGTGTTAGATCTGACTGCTGCACTGCTGTGTTTTTGCTAGCAGTGAAATATTGACTCATCTAAACAAAAGCACTTCTGTCCACTGTGTATTTGTGTATGAAATGGCTCCCTTGTTCCATTGCTGGTTTGACAGGAGCCTCTGGAGCCTGGCAGGTGCTGGATGCTGGTGCAGACCCTCAGGGACCAGCCCAGAGAGGGGCAGGAGCTCAGCAGGAACTCAGGGCAGGGGGTGGTGGCCTGGCTCTGCTTGGTGGCTCTGTGGAGCTGCTCAGTGCCTTGGGGTCTGTGTTCTTTAGCTGGCAGCCCAGCTCAGCTCAGATCCTCTGCTCTCTCCTCCAGGATTACATTACTGACTAAATATTTTGCACTAACTTGAAGAATGAGTGGAATTCATCCTTTTCACACTGTCTGGGTTTCTGTGGAATGAATAAAAAGTGGGAAGGCTGGAGTTCTGCAGGCTTTGAGTCTACAAAGCTTGCAGGTTTGCTGGGCTCACAGCTTGCTGCTTTCTCCTCCCTAACACTGAAAGGAAACAGGTTTTATCTACAGAGCTTGAACTTCTTGGTTCTCACCCCCCCACACACATACACACACCAGCTGCTGCTTCTCAGGGCCACCTCTAAGTTGTTTCAAGTTGTTTCTGTAGAGCTGCTGTAAGATAAATCTCTTCTGCTTGCTGCTTTGATTCTCCTCCTTGCTGGAAGAGGCAGACAAAGGTTGGTGCTTTAAAGGATCCATGCAGAACTTCCCTTCTTTTCTCTGGGCACTGAGTGCAGGGGAGCACCCCACCAGTGGGGCTGCACCCAGGGCCCCACTAGCAGGGGGAGGTGTTTGAAGCTCTGAACACACTTGCCAGAGTCACTCTTTGTGTTACATCTCTGCTTTTGCTTTTTGCTCAGCGTTGGTGAGGGAGAGCTGCAGCCTGTGCAGCAGTGAGTCACAGGGAAGGGTGGGAGAGGCGTAAGAGCCATCTCCATGGAGAGGAGCAGCCGCTGGGGCTGAGCAGAACCTTTTGTGCTCACAAAGAGCCAGGTTCCTTCTCAGGGCAGGGAATGAAGGGAACAATGTGGCACTGCAAGGACCTGGCAGGCACCTCCCAGCTGGGGCTCCCTCAGACCTCCTTCCCCAGTGACTTTAAAGCCTCTCGGGTTTCCCCATTAGCCAGTGCAGGAGGAGTTGGGTGATTACAGATTAGATCAAATTTCAGGGACTAAATAGAACCAAGCAACCCTGAACATTTTAGTGTCTTATAGAACACTTAGTCTTTTAAATCCTTAACAAATCCTGCAGCTTGTTGTTCAGCCAGGGAAGTCTTCTGACAGTTGAAGCTAACACTTCTTAAACACAAGTCTGTCTGTTTTAATAACCATCCCTCCATGGCCAACCCACACTTCGTTGTATTTCATTTGTCTGTTGAGACTGGCTGGAAATGTTTCTTGGTTATTGTGACTGACTTAATCCATTCTCTCAGGCTCTTAGTTGTGAAATACTTTCCAAGAAATCTTCCAGACAGTGTTTTTGTACTCACACCTTTACATTATAAATGAAAATGCAAATTATCTGAATGACAGGGAAGATTAATGGAACAATAGTTTTGTAATTAGCTCACTTGCACTGGAAAAAAATCGTTAATGGGAGCTGGCAGTACCATAGGGAAGTAGGGCTGAACTAATAAAGAAATTCTGTGGACCTGCAGCTCTCCCTTTTCTGTGTGAGGTTTTTGGGCTTTGCTCAGGTTTTGTGTTGTGTGGAGAGCAGTCCTGTGGATCAGGTGGAGCTGCCACCAGGTTCCTGTGTGGGACTCTTGAGTGACACAGACGTGGTTGTGCTGAGTCTGATCACTGCTCCTGCAGCTCCTCTGGTGACTGTAAACACAGAATGCTCAGGGGCCAGGCACAGGGCAGCTTCCACAGGGTGTTTTCCCTTAGCTCCCAGAAAATGCTGTGTGGAGAAGATGGCAGCTGGGAAGTGCAGGGCAGAATCAGCAGCTAAAATAAATCTCAGCTTTGTTGACACTCATGTCCTCCCATGGTCAGGCAGCACCTGGGGCAGATCCTGCAGCTCTGGTGCTGCAGGCTGGGATGCTCCTGGGAGATTGGCCAAGCACCTGTGTGGCTGCAAGATGAGCCAGGTACACCCTGTGCTTACAGCCACGCTGACACAGGCCACCCAGACGTTGTCACAGCTGTCACAGACCCTTTTACTGCCCCTGTGAGTGCCTTGCACGCCTTGCTGGCAGGCATGGAATCCCTCCCCTTTGGGATGGAGCTCATTTTACACCTCTGGTGTCTTCTCCCAGCACTTCAAGCTCTTCAGAAAGCCCCACAGGCACAGTCCCTGTTCTGAAGTCCACTTGCTGTCTACTGCATGGCCTGTGCAGGATGCCTGTGTTCCCTGACACCTTGTGCTTCTCCCCAGGACTCACCGGATCACCATCACCAACTTCTGCCTGGGGAAGCACCTGGTGAGCGAGGATGACCTGCTGAAGGACCAGCGTGGGAGCCCTGCCTATATCAGCCCAGATGTGCTCAGTGGTAGGAATTCCCCTTTGCACTCATTTCACTCCTTTGTGCCTCCTGACAGTAAATAAAACCACCTGTTGTGTTCCCATATGTACCTTCATGAGAGCATCTTAGTTAAGGTCCAGTTAGGAGACCTGATCTGGTTTTCCAGCTGGGAAAGTTGGAGGGAAAGAGTGAGCCTAACTTTTTTCTTAAGGCTTGTCTGAACTTCAAAGCTAATTCAAATTTGGCTGTTCCTGAATAAGTCTAACTGCAGACAACATGTTCTGTTTCCAGTGTCAGAATTCAGTTCTGAGGCTTCCCTTAAGCTGCAGGTAAAGCCCTGGGCCCAAGGGGCAGCCAGTCCAGATCCCACCCACATGTCAGTATATTCCAGCTGTGCACTAAGAGCACCAATTCCTCCAGCTGCTGCTCACTTCCAAGAGGGAACTAGTGACCCTCTGGGCAGCTTCTGGACCAACAGAGAGGAATTACTTAAAATTTAAGGAATGATGAGAGCAGGCCAGAGCAGTCTGGGCTGGATTCCCCTTCCAGCAGCCTGGCCTGTGCCTTGTCTCCAGCAGAGGCTTTGAGCAGAGTCTGGCTCTAGCACAGAGCAGCTTTCCCTGGTGTCCTCCTGCCTTTAACTGTTCCCAGTGCATGGGACCATTGGGAACAGCTGTGCTTTCTGTCCAGTTGCTGCAGGTGGTTTCTCTCCATGAGCTCTCATCTCTGCTGTGTACATAAGTCTGTGGGACCAGATGGGATCTATCCCAGGGTGATGAGGGAGCTGGCAGATGAGCTTGTGAAGCCTCTCTCCATCATTTACCAACAGTCCTGGCTCACTAGTGAGGTTCCAGATGACTGGAAGCTGGCCAATGTAACCCCCATTCACAAAAAGGATGGGAAGGAGGATCCTGGTAATTATAGACCAGTTAGCCTGACCTCAGTGCCTGGTAAGGTCATGGAACAGTTTATAGTGAGTGCCATCACACAGCACTTACAGGATAGCCAGGGTATCAGACCCAGCCAGCACGGGTTTAGGAGGGGTAGGTCATGTTTGACCAACCTGATCTCCTTTTATGACCAAGTCACCCACCTGGTGGATGCAGGAAAGGCTGTAGATGTTGTGTACCTGGACTTCAGCAAGGCCTTTGACACTGTGTCCCACAGCATTCCCTGGAAAATCTGCAGCCCACAGCTTGGACAGGAGCACTCTGCTGGGTTAAGAACTGGCTGCATGGCTGGGCCCAGACAGTGGTGATGAACAGTGCTGCATCCAGCTGGGGGCCACTGGTGTCCCTCTGGGGCCAGTCCTGTTCAATATTTTTATTGATGACATGGATGAGGATATTGAGTACTTCATTAGTACATTTGCAGATGAGGCTAAGCTGGGCACATGTTGATATGTTGGAAGGGAGGAGGGCTCTGCAGAGACCTGGATGGATGGGCAGAGTCCAATGGGATGAGGTTTAACAAGTCCAAGTGCAGAGTCCTACATTTTGGCCACAATAACCCCCTGCAACACTATAGACTGGGGACAGCGTGGCTGGACAGTGCCCAGGCAGAAAGGGACCGGGGGACACTGATGGACAGCAGCTGGACATGAGCCAGCAGTGTGCCCTGGTGGCCAAGAAGGCCAATGCCATCCTGGCCTGGATCAGGAACAGTGTGGCCAGCTGGAGCAGGGAGGTCATTGTGCCCCTGGACTCAGCACTGGTGAGGCCACACCTTGATGCTGTGTCCAGTTCTGTCCCCTCAGATTAGGAAGGCCATGGAGAGGCTGGAGTGTGTCCAGAAAAGGGCAGCAAGGCTGGTGAGGGGCTTGGAACACAACCCCTGTGAGGAATGGCTGAGGGAGCTGGGGTTGTTTAGCCTGGAGAAAAGGAGACTCAGGGGTGACCTCATCACTCTCTACAGCTCCCTGAAAGGTGCCTGTGCTCAGCTGGGGTTGGTCTCTATCAGGCAGCACTGACAGAACCAGAGGACACAGCCTCAAGCTGCATCAAGGGAGATACAGGTTGGATATTAGGAAAAAGTTTTTCACAGAAAGAGTGATAAAGCACTGGAATGGTCTGCCTGTGAAGGTGGTGGAGTCACCATCCCTGATGTGTTTAAAAAAAGACTGGATGTGGCACTGGGTGCCATGGTCTAGCTGAGGTGTTAGGGCATGGATTGGACTCGATGATCTTGAAGGTCTCTTCCAACCCAGCGATTCTGTGCTCCTGTATTAGCCTTTGAGCAGGCAGGGGTGGCCCTGGTTGTCAGTGTAGTGATCCAGGCACCATTTTGGGTTTTTTTTCTTCTCATGCAGGTGAGCCAGATTAGTGTTGAAAGGGTGCATGTACAGCTGGGGCTGTGCATACAAGGCCTCTCCCTCTTGTGGATCCAGATACTGGGCATTAACATATGAGTTACTTGTTCCTGGTGTCCCAAGCAACTGTATTGTAGAAATTCCCTCAGAGGGAGCCAGTCCTGGAAGATCCAGCCCCAGTGGACTCCCCTCAGGAGGTTTTTTGTCAGGTTTGCAGGCAGCAGCAATGAATGTTGCCATGCTCTTCCATCATGATCGGCTGGGCAGGTTTGAGGCGCTTCCCTCCTGGCCAGGAAGGGAGCAGAGGCAGGCAAGGAGGTGGATCCTGGGGTTTTTGCAAGCCTTTCCTGTTCTGCAGGATATCCTGAGGCCCTTGTGACCAGATGGATGATAGAAGCCAACTGCTCTGCAGGAGCTTGGAGCAGTTGTGGCTCAAGTGGCTGAAGAAGGCTATGAGGAGCTGCTCCTTTCTGCTCCAGGGTGCTGATCTATCCAGGCCTCCAGCTACCTTCTCATGTTTCTTCTAAAGTCTCTCTTGTGGTGTAACTGGCCACAGGGCACTGAACAGGCTGTCTTGGCTGGTTTCTGACAGCTGAGGCTGCTTCAGACCCTGCAAAGTGCAGCCTTAGCTCAGAACTCATCCTGCTCTGCCCAGCCTGGCTCTCACTGCCATTGTGCTGCACCCCAGCTCTGACTGCCAACAGCCCTGTGCTCTCCAAAAAGCTCTCCCCAAATTGCTCAGTGTGCAGTTCACCTTCAAGTATCAAGGGGGAAGTTACTTGAGGACATTCCAGGCATCAGCACCACCTTCAGGCTTGGCGCATCCCTCTGTATTGCTCCTGTGCAGGGGGAAGCTGGAGCGCCTGAGGAATTAATCATTGTTGTGGGTCTCCAGGAGAAGCTGTCTATGCTGAGGGACGGCTGCTGAAATGTCACAGCAGGAAAACTTGGAGGAGGAGGGAGAGGTGCCTTTTTCTGAGCATATAAAGCAAAGAATAATTAGTACAAATACCAAATGCTGCAGCAGTGACTCACTGTGTGAGTCAGAGGAAGTCTCTCCCTGAGTCCTGTGCTGTGCTGTAGCACTGGGGTTTGATTTTGTGACCCTGTCCATGCTGCTGTGTGCTGATTATTGTGACCAAAGGGGCTTAGAAGCAGCATGTCCATCAGGTGAATCCTGGGGTTGCAACAGCCTTGATTTAGGGTTTGTCTAGTGTGTTTGTTTAAATGTCTTTGTGTAGGAAAGCACCTTCCTGCACACTCTGGGGCTTTACATCTGGCTTCAGTGGCTGTGTGTTAGATCCATCCCACAGTCAGAGTCCTTTCTCCATGGGCTCAGCCTTATCCTTCCTGGGCTTCTTTCCTGCCTCCTCCTGCCCTGTGCTCCGTGGTCCTTGAGTTCCCTCTCCCTTGGCCCAGACTTGCAAGCTGGGTGGCTCTGTGTGAGACATGCTGACCTGGGAACTCCAGCACAGCAGTTCCAATATCTGATGCCCTTGGTTCATAGCAGGGATATTCCTGCTCCATAGGGAACAGGAGGACACTTGTGTGGAGATGGACAATTTGCTCACTCACACAGGATACTCCTTGGAAAGAGTTTTGGTGTCATGTTATGGGAAACCTCAGGCATTTTGGTTAATGCTTATAAAAAGGGTCCCATGTGAGGGTTACTCAGCAGCTCTGCTGTGGGAGGTGAGGGAGTGCTGTGCTTTCCAGGATTTTCAGGCTGTGTGTGCCCTGTCCCTGCAGGCCGGCCGTACCGTGGGAAGCCCAGCGACATGTGGGCACTGGGGGTGGTGCTGTTCACCATGCTCTATGGCCAGTTCCCCTTCTACGACAGCATACCTCAGGAGCTCTTCCGCAAAATCAAGGCTGCCGAGTACACCATCCCTGAGTGAGTACAGCCTGCCCTTCCTGCCTGACCACGGGGGGCTTGCTGGGCTAGCTGGAGCTGGAGGGGCTCCCCTCAGCTCCCAGAGGGTCACAGCAGTGCTGACAGCAGGCTGTGTGCAGCAGACAGCAAAGAAGCAGGAGCAGGGCTGGGACAGCTTGTGGGAAGGTGAGGCAGGCTCAGAGCAGTGGTGGCTCCTGTAGCTCCTGTGCTCCCAGCACACTGCTGCCACCCCTCTGCCCACCCCAGCTCACCACGTGTTGTCTCTGCCAGGGATGGCCGGGTCTCAGAAAACACTGTGTGCTTGATCCGGAAACTGCTGGTCCTGGACCCACAGCAGCGGCTGACGGCTTCTGAAGTGCTGGATTCCCTCAGCTCCATCATAGCGTCCTGGTATGTGCAAGGGGACAGACAGGACGCACTGTCTCTGGCCACAGGCTGTGTTGTTCCAGCTGTGACTGGCTCACCTCACCAGAGGAGAGTCTGGGAGCTGCAGTAAGCCTTTAAATCCTATGTGTCCTCCACTGTGTGCTGGTGGATACAGCTGGAGAGGCTTGTGCAAATGCTTATGGCAGCCATGGCCATCGGTGGGATCACCCTGGGGCTGGGTGAGGGGGGCGAGCCAGTGCCGTGCTGTGGATCCCAGTGCTGTGCTCTCCTCCAGGCAGTCCATGTCCTCGCTGAGTGGCCCTTTGCAAGTGGTGCCGGACATAGATGACCAAGTGGCTAATCCTGAAAACCCTCAGGAGGTAGGTTTCCCTGCTTTCCACAGAACTGATTTCTGTGCCAGTCTGTCTGTGATGGCACCCATTGTGTCCCCAAGCTGGGAAGGACAGGGTGGGGAGTCCCTCATGTTGTGCAACGGAAGGAAAGGCTGATGCTGCTGGGACCAGGAGACACATCCAGCTGGCTGAGCTGCCAGGAAGTGAGCTCGGCCCCAGAGCTGATGAGAGCAGCTTGCTGCGCTCCCAGCAGCGCTCACTCCCTCACACACAGCTGGGAATGCTGGGAGGAGGCAGCAGTGTTGGCTCTGGCTCCCAGTGAGCTCTGCCATGGAAGCAAACATCCTGTTTTCCTGCCGGTTTGTTTCATGCTGGAAGCGCTGGCCATGGGGACAGCCGTGCAGGATCTGTGATGGTGCTGCAGGGACAGGGGTCAGGCAGCTGCAGCCTCAGTGCTGCCAGGGTTGGGATGAGCCGTGTCAGAGCTGCTGTGGTGGCCAGAGCTGTGTCCTGGTGGTACTGCTAGCTCATGAGGAACCCTGCTGTGTGCCCAGCAGCAGGTCCCTTTCCTGTGTTAGGAGCCCAGTTATCCCGTGGTCGCTCAGGCTCATCAGAGGAGCTGTGGGGCTGCCAGGTGTGGCTCTGACAGGTCGGTCTCTGCAGGTGAAGGTGACGGAGGAGTGCTCCCAGTACGAGTTTGAGAACTACATGAGGCAGCAGCTGCTCTTGGCTGAGGAGAAGAACACCTTGCATGAGGCCAAGAGCTTCCTGCAGAAGCGGCAGTTCGGGAACATCCCGCCGGTGCGGCGCCTGGGCCACGACGCGCAGCCCATGAACCCTTTGGACGCGGCCATCCTGGCCCAGAGGTACCTCCGGAAGTAGCTTCCCATGCCCCAAGAGCACGAGCACCACCCTGCAGTCTGCCCTCACCTCCCCTGCTCCAGCCTACAGCAATACCGCTGTCCCACGACGGGGAATAATGTAGCAATCCCAAGCTCTGTCCAGGGACATGCACTCACACCTGCTCCGGAGGGAGAAGACTTTTGGAAAAGCTAGTTTTGGAAGCAGCAACCTCTTGGCATCTTCTGGAATCTGTTTTTTAAAATCGAAGCCTAGATGACTAATCTGCTTTTAATCATGACTGTAATCTACCTCTCTTGTCTTTTTAACCATGCTGTTCTCTGGATCGAGCAAAGCCCGTGGGAAAGGAGGAGACTTCCAAGGGTGAAGCTGCTGGCACAGAGCCGTGGCCGTGCAGCGCGGAGCTGGCCCGTGGCACCCGCTCCATGTGGTTTGAATAAGCTTGGATTTATCAGGGTTTCTAGAAAGGCAGAATTTCTTGAAACCTCCCACTTCCCTTCATCTGCATCAAATCTGTTTCTATCCTTGTGTGCCACCTGGTCTGGCCGTGCTGGCCAGTCCTGTGGGGCCGCTGCTGTGACCAGAGAGCCTGGCCACCACCTCAGGCAGGAGTTGAGGAGTCGTCTGGGCCTGCAGGGATCAGATCCTGTCCCCACTTCAAAGGTTTCACAGGACTTGGCCTGCCAGGGCCCCTGCCCCCTCTCCCACCTCTCACTGATTCCTTTAGTTTATAAGGATCTATGATTTAATCTTATTTTTCAGTAGCATATCCCAGGTGCAGTTACAGTTGCATTAATTCTGATTTAGTGTTTCCCCCCTCAGTTGTGGTACAGATGTAATATATGAGTTATAATGTGAAAAGCTTCCCAAAATAATCCGCCTAGAGATAGGAGGGGCTGGCTGAAGTCTCTACTGTATTTGTTCCCAGCTTTTCTTGCCATCCCAGTCCAAACCTGGGGCTGCCTCTGCCCTCATGCCAAGACAGGGGAGGGACATCCTGGTTTGTCACCTCGTACCTCTGGAAGAGCTTTGGCCTGTGCTGAGAACAGCAACGATTGTTTCTGAGCCTCATTTATGAACTGGATGCCTGTCTTGCCAGATGAACTGTTCTCACACAGAGCTCCCAGGGCTCCCAGTGCCCTGGCCAGGGCTCCTGCTCAAGGCAGCACCTTCTTCAGCTGCCTCCTTCCCTGCCTCTGGCTGCTCCCAGCCCTGGCATCACCCTCCTGCCAGCCCTGTGAGCAGGGAGGGTCGGAGCTGGAGGGGCTGCCCTGCTCTCTGGGTTCGGATCTTGCAGCACAGTGGGTGTGGGCAGGGAGTGAGTGGCAGATGTTTGTAGCGTGTTGTTGCCTTTTCTTGCCCCGGGCTGGGGAAGGGGACGGGGTCTAAGCTGGGCCACCCCAACAGTGGCTTTGTGGGACAGGGGGCTGGATCTGAACCTCCCTGGCCACGTCGGGCATTACGTGCTGCCTGCACCTCGCCAAGGCCCTGTGGCCAGGCAGGGCCTCGTGAACACTAACACAGCCCAGCTCCCTGCTCCACCCCAGCTGAGCCAGTAGCCCCAACTCTTTCGCCTTATTTATTTTGAAGATGGTGGGTCTGTCCCGTGGGCCCACCACCCCCTGTGCCACCAGCAGCAGGGCAGGGATCCCCTGAGCACCCTACCAGGGCCCTGTTCTCTCCTCCTGGTTCTCCTGCCTCATTCCCTGTTTATTTTTACTGGTTTTTTCCCCAATGTTAAAGCAAAAAGCAATATTCTGGGACTCCTAGAGGCTGTATCACACCAGGATCTTGCAGTGGCAGCACCAGTCAATCCACTTGTGCTAAGGCAAACTGGAAGGGGGTGGTACAGGGGGCATGGGGGGCACAGGGCCACGGCGGGACAGAGCCTGTTGTAAGGAAAAAATGAAAAAAGAAAAAAAAAAGAGGAAAAAACTTTGTATAAAGACGTTATTTTTGTACTACATCGAAACTACTCCTGCATGTCGGCAATAAAACTTCATACGACAGCCCAGCGCCCCCACAGGGAAGGGATGGGGGGGATGGGGGAGTTTGGGGTACTGATGTTTGGGAGATGTACAGAACTGGGAGGGGAGGGGGGAGCCAGGCTCACAGATCAGCGGCCCGAGTGCCCCATGGCACCCCCAGCTCTGTCCTGTCCCAAGGCTCAGTGCCCTGAGTCAGACACGGAGCTTGTCCAGCCTGGGGACAGTGACAGAATGTGGAGCCTCGTGTTCCCGGGGCCTGGCGTGTCCCACACCTCAGCCAGTGGGGCTGAGCCAGGGCCACCCTGCACCAGCCCCGGCAGCTCCCCCAAACCCACGGTGACCGCTGGGCCTGAGCTGAGCCGAGTCCCCCAGCCCGGACGGCTTTCCTGGGGTCCGGCACTGCCAGCCCAGCCTAGGCTGGGCACAGCCAAGCCTGGCCTGGCCGGATGGGCGCTGGACAAGGCTGTGCCGGGGCCTGGAGCCGCCCGTGGCCCCGCTCCGGGGCGGTTCCAGCGCAGGGCCGAGCGTGGCGTCCCGGGGGAGCGGGACGAGCCCCGGCCCCGCTCAGCCCCGCTCAGCCCGGCCGGGGCTGCCATTGGCTCCGGCGGGAGCGCTGACCGCCAGCCGCCTCCGAACTATTTCCTGTTGCTGCAGCGTTAATGCTAAACAGACCTTGCTCTCTCTTCCCTCGCTCCAGCCAAAGTGCAGCGGCTCTGCCGCCGCCGCCTTCCCACCCCGGTGAGTACCGGCCCCGGGCACCGCGTGGGGCTCGCACCGGGGCACCCTGAGCGACCTCGGCCCCCGAGACCGCCCAGCCCCGACGGCCACGGCGGCTCTCGAGGCTCGGTGCCGTCCCGGCTCAGGGCTCTGGTGTTGGGGGACGCGGGGCTGGGGGACGCGGGGCAGTGCAGGGACACGGGGCTGAGGGCACAGGGCTGGGTGACACAGCCCGGCCTTGGGGACGTAGCGGTTGGAGATGCGGAGCAGGAGGCTTGGGGACACAGTGTAATAATGGGGACGGAGCACTGAGCACCTCGGGGCTCGGCTCTTGGGGAGCCGCAGGGCCCTGCAGCCAGCCCGGCCCAAAGGCAGGGGATCCCTGGGGTTCCATGGCCGGGCCGTGCCCCTCCGGCCCCACAGCAGCCGGGGCAGGGGCTGGCCGTGCCGCTGCCCCAAGGGGACGGCACCCGCCCCTCCCAGGGACCCTGCTGGCCTTGTTTTGGGGTGTCCCACTAGAGGGGCTGCCCAGCCCCGGGACGTGCCGCGGACCCTCAGCTCTGGACCATCGGGGATGGTTTTGCTGATGTGTCACATTTTCTGCATTTCTTTCCTCATTCCTCCCTCCCTGGAGCCGTTTCTGGGAATGAGCTCGTCCCCTGCCAGGGCCAAATTTCCTCCCGCCCTGTCCTTCCCGCTGTCCTGCCTCCCATCTGTCCGACTGCCCCACTGCCCATCCTTCCCGCTGTCCTGCTGCCCATCCTTCCCGCTGTCCTGCTGTCCATCCTTCCCGCTGTCCTGCTGCCCGTCCTTCCCGCTGTCCTGCCTCTCACCCTGACCGCTGTCCTGTCCTGGTGGCCTTTGCACGGTGCCTGGCCTGGTCTCTGCACTGCAGGGCCCCACGGCAAAGGGCCAAGGCTGGAGCTGGGCAAGAGCAATGTGGGGGACAGGGCCAGGGTCAGGGACACTGCGCCAAGAGTGTGTGTGGAGCACACGTGTGTCCACATGGCACTGCTGCCCAGTGCTGGGATCCTGCTCTGGCCCTGTTCCTGCTCTGCCCCGTGCCCCATCCCATGGCCAGGCACGGGACAGAAAGCCTGGCCCGGTGCCACAGATCTGCCTGGAGCTGTGTCCAGGAGGAGCCATATCCGTCCTGGTTCAGAAGGATGGAGGGCGGTGGGAGTGGGAGGCTCCAGCTCAGCATCCGTGGGGTTCCAGCCCTGGATGGAGCAGCCCAGCCCAGGCACGAACCCCTGCACAGCTGGAGCTCAGCACGGAGCCCTTGGAAGGGGCACGGCCTTGAAAGGAACAGGGGATTTGGGGGGGATCCCAGCCCCCGACAGAGCATTGCTCAGCTCGTGTCCCACAGATGCCAAGCATGTGTTGTCCCTGGAGCCGCTGAGAAGCGCCAGGCACAGGATGGAGGGTCGCCGGAGGGACATGGAGCTGATCAGCAACAGCATGGCCGCGTACGCCCACATCCGAGGTGAGCCAGGACGGGTCCGGGAGGGCACTGCGGGCCCCGGCATGTTCCTCCCTCACCCGCTCCGTTCCCTTCCCGCAGCCAACCCCGAGAGCTTCGGGCTCTACTTCGTGCTGGGCGTTTGCTTCGGGCTGGTGCTCACGCTGTGCCTGCTGGTGCTGCGCCTGTCCTGCCGGCCCTCCCCGCGGCCCCCGGCGCGCCCCGGCGACCTCAGCGAGGATGACGAGGACGACGAGGAGGACGAGGACGAAGAGGACACGGTGGACCGCGCAGCGTCTGAGTCGCTGCTGCCGGTGACCGAGATCCCGCTGGAGAGCCACAGCCCCGGGGACGGGGCGCTGGCCGTGAACGTGTTCGCGTCGGCCGAGGAGCTGGAGCGGGCGCAGCGGCTGGAGGAGCGGGAGCGCATCATCCGCGAGATCTGGCGCAACGGGCAGCCCGACATCCTGGGATCCGGCACCATCGGCACCCTGGGCCGCGTCCACTACTACTGAGCCCGGCAGCTGCCCTGGCACGGTGTCTGCTCGCCCACAGCTGACCCCACACCGTGCCCGGAGGGACCAGGAGGACAGGGGGGCTGCTCTCTGCAGCCGGCGGAGCTGCCTTGAACTGTCCCTGCACCACGGAGAGCCAGACCCCACTGTCACAGGCACCCCCGGGGCTGGACTCGCCCCTGCCACTGCACTTTGAGCCATTGGTACGACGGCTGGCATCAGCCGAGCAGCTGGGGACGAGGGCAGAGGGACAAGGAGCGGGCAGCCCTGGCTGTCCGGCTCAGTCGGGATGTGGCGGGGGTTTCTCCCCGTGGGGCAGGGCCGGGCTGTACGTGGGCTCCTGCCCCACTAACATGGTGCTTTTGTACACGAACTAGAGCCCAGCGTGGCGGGTCGGGCGTTTTGGGGACCCTGGACACAGAGCCGATCTCGGCCCCTCCCCGAACCAATTCCCTTCCCGGCCCCACTAAAATTAGCCGGGACTTTTCCGGCACCGCCCGCCGTGACCCAACGCCCTCCGGCCGGACCAAGGCGGATGTTCCCGCTGGACTCCGGGCCGGCCGCTGCTCCCCAGGGATGCGGCAGCTCCCGCCGGGCTGAGCCGCATCCTGCCCCACTCCCAGCCCAGCCCCGCGGGGAGCCGGGCCCCGCTGCCCCCTCCCCGGCAGATTTATAAAAATAGTTCCTTCCCAGGCTGGTTCCCCCCCGCTGCCAAAGGCAGCAGGATCCAGATGTTTTCCAGATGTTCTTCAGTGGCTGGAGGCCAGGTTGTGCTGGGACTGGAGCTGGCCTGGAAAACTGTGCGGGGGTGGAGGAGGAGGAGGAGGGGGAAGAGGAAGAGGAGGCCCTGCCCCAACCCTGCCCCGGGCCCTGGTGGGACCCCTTGTGCCATGGTGGGACTCTGTGCCCAACAGGACCAGCCCAGCCCTTCAGGGCCGTGGCAGCCATCAGTGGAGACCTGAGCAGTCCCCACACAGCACTTTGTACTCTAAATAGTTTATTTTAAACAATTTCTATAGGTCCAGGGGCTGTTGTGCTTCGAGGAGCAGCGTCTGGGTGTGGAGTGGGCATTTGTACCCGATGGGTGCAGAACCGGGCTGGGGGCAGCGAGGTTGGGGGGGCTCCATGTGCCACCCCCCTGCCCCATGCCATGGGTGGGCACTGCAGTCCCCCCATGCTAACAGGGCAGCCCCTTCCTCACTCGCTCGATCTCCACCTGTGGGGAGAGGCTGTGATTGTTGGGGGGCACAGGGGACCCCAGGACACAGCAGCCCCTCCCAGGGACCCACCTGCAGTGCCTGGCGCTGAGTCCGCTCCTGGCTCAGCTCCTGCCGCAGGTCCTGCAGGTCCCTCCTGCAACATGCCAGGATGGCTCAGCTGGGGCCAGAACAAGCAGCAAACAGCCAGGAGTCACTGGGGACTCCCCACACCCCCATCCCCACTCACAGGTGCTGGACCCGCATCAGGTCCACAAGGATGTGCAGGGTCCGGACCTCAGCCTTCAGATCCTCCAGGGCCAGTGACCTCCCCTCCAACGCCTCCAGCCCTTCTGTGCTCCATGATGGGACAGGCACCTGCCCCGTTCTGGGGACAGGGACACAGAGGGCAGCACAGGGCAGCCCCTGGGGCGGTTCCCCCCCAAGGTGACTCCCTGTGCTCCCCAGGACAATGCTGGGTGGCCGCTGGCCGGGTATTCGTGGCCGTGTGGCTGTTGGGTGGCTCAGCCTGGCTGTGGTAACTGCCACCATGTTGAAGCCATTGGTATCTGCCAAGGAAAGAACAGGAATCAACACCTGGTGCTGGGCAGGGCCCAGCCACCCCTGCAGCCCCCTGCATCCTACCTGGGTCACTGCCTCTGCCCTGCTCCATGTCAGGTGAGGCACTGAGCTGGGGCTCACTGGGCCTGGGGGACAGCAGAGGTGTGAAGTGACACAGCCAGGGAGCTGCCAGCGCCATGCCAGGGCCAGCCATGAACGTGGTGCTGGCCCTGGGACATCGCAGTGGCCCTGGACACCCTAGCACAGCCACATGTTTCTTACTTGGTGGCCAGCACAGGGGCTGGTTTGGTCTTGGCAGGAACGGGGGGCGCAGGAGCCGCCCTCTTGGTGAGTGGGATCTTGATCGGCTCCATCCTCGCTGGTGCTGGGAGCTCTGGGAAGAGGCAGGAGCAGGGCTGGGGCTGAGATAGCAGAGACAAGAGTGGGGCAGGAAGCGCTTCCTGCTCGTGACATGCCCTGGCCCAGGAGGCCCGTCCCAGACACATCCCTGCCCTTCCCTGTCCTCCAGGATTCACTTGGGGGGTGCTCCCTGTCCTTGCCCTCCTTGTCCTTCACTGTGGTTGCAGCTGCCAGGGTGCAAAGGGGCTCATCAGGTGCTGGGGAGGATCCATGTCACAGCTCTCCCAGCCCCGCAGCAGCCCCGCACTGGCGCCGCTGTGGTCGGCGCTTCCTCTGCATGTGGCAGACCAGGCAGCTGCAAAGTTCCCCTGAGCAGCAGCCCTGCAGCACGGGATGTCATCCCAGCACCATCCACAGCAGCATCCCTGCACCTCTGAACCATGGGGTTACACCAGGACAGGCCCACTGGCACGGTGACATACAGGACAGCAGGCCATGGGTCTGTTCTCATGGCAGGCCCCCTGTTCTCATGGCAGGCCCCCTGTCCCCATGGCAGGTCCCCCTGTCACCTTGGCTGGCCACACCATCACCGTGCTGGGTCACCATGTCCCTGTGGAGGGCCAGCAGCCGTGATGCTGCCCGGTCCCTGCTGCTGCCACCAGCACAGCCCTTGCCACAGAGGCCTCGCAAACACCAGAAATGGTGCTGGAATGACCCACCCAAAGACACGGCCGAAGCCCCAAGGGCCGCAGGGATGAGGACACCCCCATGGAAGGCCCCAGTGCTCCTTTGCTCCAGGGGCACAGGGGTGCTGGGCCGAGCATCCTGCCAGCCCCTGACTGGCAGCTCTCCTGGAGCCCAGTCCGGCACAGCCCTGGAGCAGTGTGATCACACACAGGTGCTGCCCTTGGGACGATCCCCGTGCGCAGGACCCTCGGAGCTGCGGCTGCTCCGTCCTACCTGCCGGGATGGGGCTGCCTCCGAGGCTGAGCCGTGCCGAGGCTGAGCCGAGCCGTGCCGTGCCAGGCTGTCCCGGCCCCACACCGTGCACGTGATGCCGGAGGAAATCGGCTCCGCGCTGGGAAGGAAGTTGAGGCAGAGCGCATCTGGGTGCTGGTCCACACCGCATCCCTGTGCCCCACCAGGGGACTCCTGCTCCCCAAACCCCCCTCGTGCCCTTCCCGGGGCTGCCCGGCCATCCCAGCGGGATTCCAAGGCTCTCAGCACGGCATGGACACCAGGGCCACACTCACGGGACTCTGTGCTGGGACACGGTGGGACTGGAGGGCACCGGGCACTTGGAGCACAGGCAGGGCTGGCACAGCAGAGCCCCAAAGAGCCCAGTGTTTCCTGGCCAGCCCCAGCTTGGAGCTCCCACCCATATTCTGCAGCCCTGGGCAGGGCTGGGCCATCAGTGCCACCACAGGCTCGGTGCTGGCACTGGGGTCCCGCTGTGACAGAGCTGCAGGGGGAGCTGGGGCCAGCGCAGTGCGGGGACAGGCGCCAGGCCAGGACCACAGCCGGCCCACGGTGACAGCTCACCTCAGCCAGCTCTGTCACCTTCGGCTGGAGGGGAAGTGAAACCCAAACCACAGAGAGGCCAAAACCCACACAACAAGGTGCAGGGGATGGTGCAGCCACACTGCAGCTGTCCCTCTGCAGGGCCTGAAGGGTCAGTGATCCTTCAGTGACAGCAGGGATCCTGGCCAGTGCCTGGTCCAGGACACAGCAATACTGAACTGGGAGCAGGGAGGGGGGCTGGGAATCAGCCCTGGGGCAGAGAAGGACAGAAGAGATTCCACTGCAGAGCAGGAGGCTGTGCTCCCCTGCTGTGGCCACTCAGGCCAAGGAGCTGGGAACACTGAGCACCCATTTCCTGAGGCTGGCTCAAGGCTGAGTGTAAAGGGAAGCACCAACTGTTAACCCAGCACTGTCCAAACAGCTCTTGGCCAACACTGTGACCCAGAGCAGCCAGGAAAGCTGAATTCCTGCAAAGGCTGCACTCCCCAGCACCCTCGGGATGGCAGCGATGGAGAAGCAGCTGCTGCTGGGCACCAGCAAGGGCAGAGCACGGGGCTGCAGCTGCCCAGCAGCAGGATCAGCCTGTGTGCTCTGGGAGGAGCTCAGGTGTGGGAAGGATGGAGCTGGTCCCGTGCACAGATGACACAAACCCTGCTGGCAGCAGGTGGGGGAAAGACCTGTGGCTGTGCCACCACTGTCCCCAGGCAATTACTGCCAAAAAGGGGCTGAATGATCCATTAATGCAGAAAACCCAACAGGGAGCTGCTCCCCTGTTGCTCCAGGCACTTGGTCCTCTCAGGCTTCCCCCCTGCAACTCAGGACACAAACCAAGCAGAGTTACACCTACAACTTATTTTATTGTATTTTATTTGCATAAACAAACTTCGGGGCTTTGCTAAACAGGAACTGTTCAAGTCAAAACAAACCAAACTCTAGCTGGTGTGTGGGGAACAGCACAGCAATCCTGGGGAGAGGGACAGGGGGAGCACAGGCACGGCTGTGCCTCCCTGCCCAGGCTCATGACCTGGCCGGGAACTCTCCACAAACTACTCCAGAATATCTTTAAAGTAGAAGATAAAAAGAAATGCATCCTAAGGGCCGTCCTCAACCAGCTCAGGAGGAATCTGCCTTTTGGTTTTATAAAAAGATTAATAAAAAATATTGAAAAATTTTCATCTCCATTTATATTTTTCCCCAAGAAGAATTCGGAAGTTCCTTAGAAAACTGTGTCACCTTGGAAAGGGCACTCGAGTCACAACCAGCTGCAGGGAGGGGACACAAATGCTACAAGCAATTTGGGGTCCAGCACACACCAGGCCTAATAGTGAACACAAAGAGTGGCCAGAAGTAGGGTGTATTTTTTTTTTCTCTTTTAAACCATGCTAATTTTGTTAACTTCAAACATAAAAGGAAAACAATCATTTTTAAAAGGCCCTAAACTCAACTGTTACATTAAAAAAAAGTTAAAAAAAAAAAAAAGGTCATAGCAGTTTGGTCCCAACAAGTGAACATTTAGATGTTTACTCACATGCTTCATTGTTTTCTTATTTATAAGAACCAAAAATAGTTTCCAAAATTATCTCTGAATTGATGCTACTACATATGTAAAGGCCTAAAATAAGCAGAATTTAGAAAATTGAATACACAATAGGGGAGGAAAATTTGAGCAGGCGAGTGAACCCCGACTGTCACTGGGTCAAATTATAAAAGAGAAACAAAATGTCAGGACACGTGGGGTCAGGTGGGCACGAACTAAAACCACATCGTCCTCAAAGCCTGTTACCAAAAAAGAACCGACCATCCATAAGGTCACAAAGAAGGGAAAATCTGGGGTCTCACCCAGTGCTTGACCGTATCCAGTCCAGAAGGGAAGTCTTTGGGAAGAGAAACTCCAGGAGTGGATCCGAGCATAAATGATGGATCAGTCCCAGTCCGTGCTTGGGGAGGCTGAACTCTGGAAATGCAGTTAAATAACGTCGGGATGGTTTCCGAGCTGCTCTCCAGGGCTCTGCTCAGCACGTGGGGATCACCCTGACACCCCAGCACCAGCCTGACCCCTCCCCTGCTGCCAGGGCTCCCAGAACCGCGCGGAGCCCGCGGCTACTCGGCCGTCGTCTGCAGGGCGTCCTTTTCCTCCCGGTTTTCCGTTCCGCTCTCGTCGTCTTCGATTTCTCCCTCTTCCCCACTGAACTTGTCATGAGCCCACTTGGGGCTGGTGCTGGACTTGCGGAACATGAAGCGGCCTCTTCCCCGGGGGAAGGCGCCACGGCCGCGGCCCCTGTTCGCCCACTTGTCCGCGCCCTCGCCCTCGCGGTCGTCGTGCTGCACGGGAAGCCAAGGAGAGCAGGTGAGACAGGCTGGCACCGCCCTGCACCGCGCCTCTGCGACCGCCCTTGGGGATCCACTTAATGGGAACCACTCTACAGGGAGCAGGAACAAGCTCTCCTCAGGCACGAGCCAGCAGCTTCCCGTGAGGCGTCGCCCGAAGCCTTACCTGGTGTGTCAGTGACAGCAGGTGCTTCCACCTCTGAAGCACCTGAGACCCGACACACCTGGAGCACACGGGTGTCTCAGCACCCAGGTACGTACCAAGTAGTATTTCTTGCTCTTGGGTGTGTACTCGGGGTCCCACTCCTCCTCTCTGCTGCGCTTCTGGAAGTCGTTGTTGCCGCCGCTGTTGCTGTTGTTGTTGCCTGAAAAGTTGCCTCTGCCCCATCCTCTCCCTCGAGCTCTGAACTGCTGCAATAGCAACACACAGGAGAAAAATAGAACGGCTGCAGAGGCAGTATCCTCCCACCCCAGGCAAATTCCAGGGATCCCAAGAGATCTCTGACCATCCAAAACACCTTTAAAACCTACAGCTAAAGCAAGAGGACAGCTTTAGTGTGGCTGCACCACCCCCTGCACTCGTGGTTTTGGGTTTTTAGTTCATCTGATCACACAGCACATCATAGTTCCTGTAAAGCTAATGAAGATCATATAGAGGCAATCCCAGGGCAACCCCAATCAGGTGAGACCCCTCTGCACATGCACTGCAAACACGAGTGTGGCCAAACCCCAATGGAAGCACAGCATGTGCCACTGGGATGTTCAGCATCACTAACACACAGCAGCTTCCAGGCTCTGTTCTGCTCCTCCCATTTGGAGCTTGCTGCCCCCAGCACACCCCCAGCAGCCTGGTTTATGCCTGAGACCTGGAGAGATTCCATCACCCTAGGGGTTTCTCCTCCAGGCCAGCTTTAACTGAAGGAGCAACACATAAAGGCCACTTCCTGCCCACTTAGAGAATCAACCCTCAGGGCACAGGTGGAGAACATTTAGGGCAGGGGTGGAGAACACTTACATAGGTCCCTCTCGCTCTTCCTCTCTCATTTGGACCAGCAAATTCCTTAGTCCCAAGGCGGGACTTGTCAAAGCCTGTGGAGCTTTCCTCCCTCTCCTCAGTCTCCTCAGGATACTCCTCTGCTTTGACTGAATGAGAGGACCAGGAGGACGATGAGCTGGACCTGGATCTCTCACGCACCCGTCGGTGTTTCCTGTTCCAGTGATGGGAATGGAAGGGAACGGGACACAACAGAATTAGGAACTCAGCTGTGACCCATCTGACACAAAACCACTTCTTTATCACTCATCAATGCCATGCTCTCCTTTTCCTACTCCACGAGGAAAAGCTGTAGTAAAGAGCTCAGGCTTAACACAAGGCCCAAGATCTCTCCAGAAGGAACTTGCTGCTCCTTCCTAAGGTGTTTAGACCATCTGCTCTCAGCTTAGCATGCATCCATGAAAAATCAAGCTAACAGAAGGGATTAAATGAACATCAAAGCCAAGTCATTTTAACACGGCTGTTTCTCTCTGACACAACAGTAACAAGAAGGAAAAGTGACTCACCCATCCTGACACATGGAGCTTTCCCATCTACTTTTTACAATTATTTAGTGTTTCTGAGAGATACAATGATAGCCCACACGCAGAGGGGTAGCTCAGGCCACTGGAGGAGTTATGTCACAGGTGCACAACTGTGTGCACAACTGCTGTACATGGTGTCGTCTCCAACCTGAGCAGCAGAGACACGAGAGGCACAAGGAAATGGCTACTGGGTTTCTTACATACTTTTTCTTTGAGCCTTTGTGACTTTTCTCCGTTTTCTCAGTTGATCTTTCCCTTGAGTGACTTGAATCTCTCGAGTCCACCGACTCCCTGGATTTATCGCGTTTAAGATCTCTTTCCTTATGTTTTTTACGGCGTTCAATATCAAGGCGCAGATCAACAGGGTCGTCCTTATATTTCCCTTCAGCCTACAAATGCAGGGGAGAGGGAGGGCAGAGTTGAACACAAGGTCTGCAGTGCCCCAACTCAGCACCATTTACTTTGCTACTGACTGCACAGACTTCTGGAGAACTGGAGCTTAACTGAGCACTAATGAATATTCCACTTTAAGATGTCAAATAAAGCACTATTAAAGTAAGTCTGCCTTTGACAGAATTCAATTTTCCTACACTTAAAATCACTGCTTTTTAAATTTTTAATCTCCTCTTTAAACAGCATTAAAACAAACAGTCTGGTAGAGGGGAGGGAGACATGGAAGCTGACACTTATTGCACACCACAGCCAGCAAGGATGCAAATGACTTGGGAATCCCATCCAGCTGATTATGGATCACAAGTACAGTGTGGCAGAGCTCTCTGATGGCCCATGGGTGCACCTGAGGTCCTGCTGACAGTCTCACCTGGGCAGGGGCCAGAGGGATTTTAATCCCAGGTTTAGAAGTGACACTGTGGGAGAAGCAAAAGCTCTTTGCTGCTTGGAGCTACCCAAGATTAGTGATCCAAGGGGCAGGAGGTGGCCAGTGAAAGGCAGCATCCAAAGGGTCTAAGAGAAGGCCAACATCTCATGGATAGGGAGGTGTTACTACATCTATCAGGAAGATTTACTCAGTGCAGATGCCACCTACAGCTCCTTCCCCTGGGCTGGAGGGCACTGTGTGACAGGTGCCACAAAGCCCCACAGACACACCGTGTGTGTCTCCCACAGTCCTGCCAAGTCTGCTAAAGCAAGCTGCTGTCTCAGAGAGCAAAAACCCACCAGCTGCATGAAAAATTAAAACTAAATTTACATTGCTAATTAAAAACAAGCATAAAAGACACCTGGTAATGCTTGTTTTCAGCTGTATTTAAACTGGTACTTCAAGAAGGGATTAGCAGTTTCTCTGGGAAAGGAGCAGTTGTTTTCCCTGCACCTCCTTTGAGCCCTGTGGCACCTGGGTGAGATTCTACTGCCTGCCCAAAGTGACAGTGGCTGTGGTTTGACAAACAGGTAACTGGGCAGCAGGAGGGCTGCAGGAAGCCTTACACCATGTTGGTACCAACACCCAGCCTCAGCCATTGCTACTGCATTTACACAACACTCATCCTGGGAACTGAACAACTTGCTATGCAACATACATCAAATTAATCGTCTTCAATTAAATACAAAAGGATTAGTAATTCTCTAGCTGTTAAATTTTTTACTTACATGAGTTTCTAACCACTTTTTTGTTTAAATAAATATGTCAAATAACGCAGGAGTGAGAGCAGGCATTTTGTTTTGGTATTTTGCTCTTCTACTTTCCCCAGGCAAAGAGCTTTAATTTCTACTCTGAGAATAAAACTGCTCCCAACACGATGGATGACAGATAAGTGACAAAATCGGCAGCAGCTCCCTTATGTGGCACAGCAAACACCTATTTGGGTTTGGGAGGGCACGTCTGTTTTCACGGAAGGCTGGCGAGCTGTTTGGAAACCACGTTTATAACACACTCTGCCAAGCTGATGCTCAGAGTTCAGGCCCATCAAATCCATCTCACCATCGTCCATGTCAAGCCACAAGTGTGTTTGGAAAAAATCGAAAACAAATATGAAACAAGTAAGGTTTCAGCAGGACTGGTTAAAATCTCTTCAATGTAAATATGTATGAAGGTGAATAAACAAAGGTTAAAATCTCAAACACTTTACGTTAAGCCTTTTTTATGATTGTTTACAGTGAGTGCAATGGCTTAACATTCATCTACTCAGCAAAGCTAAAACACTCAATCCCAAATGCTCTGGATTTAAGACAAGTGCTGAATGTTAAAGTAACAGCAATCAACAGAAATGGTACAGTCAGTTGTTAGAACAAAATTTATCATCTGCTTAATAGTGTATCTGCTTTAGCTCAGCATTTAGTTTTACTTTCCTCTTTTTGACATGCATGTCTTTGAAAACATGGTTGGCAAAATTGCACGTAACAATGGAGTTAATCATACTTACAAGCAGAAAAATATCACAAAAAGTCTCTTCTCTCATCATGGGCACTTGTTCCAAAAATCCTCTCTTTTTTCTCAAGCTCACCTCAATTGACTTTGGGGTCATTTACCATAGTCTAACCACTTCACAAAGGTTGTTGATACATTTTTAATAAAAATTAACCCTTTGTAGTTCATTTTTAGAATTATGCCCATCCTTAAAAGAAAAACACAAACTTAAGTAGAGAGTAATTTAAACAAAAACATCACTGTTAAGTTCATGCCCAATGCACTCATTTTGTTGAATTAAACTAATCAGAGTAACAGTTCACCTTGAAGCCAGGATCTCTGGAACTTTTCGATTCCTCTTGAGAGAATCCATGTTTTCTAAAAGTACTGGGAGATATATCTATCCTCCTAAAGTAAAAAAAAATTACACAGATATAACTTTGCTCATAAGAAGAATATGAAGATTTTAGATCAAATGTCCTTTAAAGCAGACCAGTATTTCCAAAGGTATTTAAAACTCCCCATATTTTTCTTTTTTTATTTTGTTTTTTGGCTGAAGCTAGTTATATATTTGAATTATTCTGGCATTATCCCAGAGTTTAAGAAGAGAAATCTGGAATACTTCTCCAATGTTAAGACAGTGTCAAATGGCACCAACCTGTGGATTTCAGGGCTCTTTTTGTTTTTAGCTGCATCTTGTTCCATTCCTTTCTTTAGATATTTGGTAAAGCGTTCATTCAGTGTCATTGCTGAAGACCCAAAGTGATGCTCTGTCGGGGGTTTGAACAAACAATACCAAAATATTAGTGCCAGTTTTGTGAAAAGACAAAGCCCACCCATCCCACAGCTTGTGGAGCACCATGGGGATGAGCTCTAATGCTGACATCCTGCAGTTTCAATTTTTGGTGTTCCAGTGAAATGAACACAATTTCTTCGAGTGAGTCACAAATTCATCAGAACACAAAAGTCCAAGTCCCAGACTCTGAATATGTCTCAGATAAAAACAAGAACACCTTCTGCCTGTGCAGAAGAGTATTTATGTTAGTAAAGATGATTGTGATCATGCTGCTGTTCTCATCTCTGGAATATCTGTTGGAAAACAACTCCTGGCATTTTGAGTGCACAAACCCCACTTATTTGGGCAAGGGAGGAGTGAACCTTCCCTGAGGACACAGGGACTCGTGACCCACCTCTTACATGATGGACTATAGTCACTATGTGCTGAGCAAACAGTTCAGAAGGGCTTCGCTGCGACTGAGCCGACTGGATATGATGGAAAATGGAGCGGAATTCCTGCTCTTTCTTGTTGCTGTGCACGAGATCCCGGCACAGCTTGCGCTCCTGAGCCAATATGCCACTGGGACTGGAAAAAGAAGAGCCCATGAAACATAAGAATGGGGTGAAGGGGAGCAATTTAAGGTGTTTAAGTCTGCAGGAGCTGGGAGATCACTGACGGTTTTTATTGTTCTTAGGGAGGCACCAACAAACACTAAAAAGGATGAGCAAGGAGCTCCTTTAAACATCCCCTAAACACACTGTTCCAGGTTAGTGTGATAATTCAGATCACCATTCCAATGCTGCATGGGGAATAAAAGTAGTAAAACACATGGCAGAGAATCAAATGGATTTAAGCAGCACAGTAGCTCCCCTGCACAAATCAGCTTCCCTCAGCCAGAAGCCACTGAGTACCTGGGGCTCTTCCCAGAGTCTGGTGCATCCTAAACTAATCTTATATCCAGTCATAGCAAAGGTTAGGAAAAAGTTAATCTCCAGCTTCTAAAACCACAAACTGTGATGCAATATTGCTCAGCCTTCCTCACACTTGGCAAGCACATGGGGATCTCAGGAAGAGAAACAGGAAAAAACATCACTGCTCAGAGCTGGCAGATCCTTACCGTGCAAGATCCTCATCGAAGGAATCCATTCGAATTTTGACCTGGGCCTCACGAGTAATGGAAAAGGAGGATTTGCCAGAAGTTAGCCCCTCTACTTTGGTACCTGGCTTCTCCTTCACCTCAGAAGCCTTCCTTGGTGGAGGGGAAGAGCTTTTTTCCTGGCTTGACTTGTAAGTGGTCACTCTAAAATTCTTTTCAGGTACAAAACCCCTGTGACCAGATTCAGATCTCTTGGATCCTGATCTCTCTTCTTTTTTGGATCTTTCAGAATAGCTCTCCTCCTCCATTTCATCAGATTTCCTTTGCTTCTCTTTGCCAGGTGGCAGGAACACCACACCTTCCCATTTTCCTGACCTATCCTCTTCTTGACTTTTACTTGAAGTCGCTACGACTTTAGACATAAATTTGGGCTCATCATCAAATTCCGAATCTTTCCGGCTCTTTGCCTTGTCCTTCTTGTCCTGCTCATCTGTTTCATCTTTTCCATAATGACCTTCCTTGTGGAACTCTGGGACCTTGAGTTTGTCAAAGTCATCCCTGAACTTGTAGCGCTTGGGTGACTGGCTGCCTCGGTATCCCTTCTCCGAGTCAGTTTTAGATCCGTATGTGTCAGATTTTGTCTTTCCATCTGTCGATCCCAACTCAGAGAAATTCCCTTTTTCTTTACTTTTTTCTTTCTCAGCATTTGTTACTTTCTGGTCTTTGTCTTTCCCATTCTCAGTCTTCTGCTCTTCCAGATACCTGATCATAAACAGACATTAAAGAAGATTTCTTATTAGAGTTCAACAAGGTCAATTCTTCAGTTCAAAGAGTCAAACTTCAGAGAACACCAAGTTATGCATGTACTGAAAACTGCCTCTAGGCCCTAAACTAATTAAAATGTCAAGCAGATTACTCAGCCTGAATTCAGACTTTTGTTCTTGCTAAATTCAGCAAATGTACAAGGAGATGGATATGCAGAACTGATGGAATGAGGCTCAAGGACAAATCAAACCCAGCTGACCCACAGATGCATTGGAAGGAAAAGAGGAACATCTTACCCACTCCATTTATTTACTTACAAACCTGGTTCAGGAGAACAACACATCAAACCTTTCAAATTGGGCTGTTCTGCTTTAAACAACACACTGGAAATAAAAGCCTCAAAAGCTACTTCAAATTTGGGATGCAAGTTTCATAGGTAAGCTAAATATTTCATGACAGACTGCAAACACAAATAAAAGCAAACAGGTTAACAGAGGAGAATACGCTGCAGGGAGAGAGAAAACACTTCTGGTGAGAACAATTCAGTTGGTTTATAGCATCTGAACAGTTTAAAAGCATTCACAAATGAAACCCTGGCTCTGCAGGGCAGCAGGAAAGCCCACGGACACCAGCTCAGTGCTTTGGAAAGCCCAAACAGGTTTTTCCCTTTTTAAATTTCAGACATCCTTAATATAGAATCAGATCAAACCACCTTTAAAAACAATAAAGACTTGGAAGTACTTTATGAATGTGCTGTATCTTTTAAAACAAAGTGTCACCTTTGGGCACAATCTGCAAGAGATTGATGGAAGCAGATGCTTTCTGCATGGAAGGTTGTCTTCATTTTAGAGTTTTATTTGGTGCTTTAGTTTCTCATCATAACCACACACACAGCACTGCAGCTGCACCTGCCTTGGGCTGCTTGCAGCAGGATATGCAGTAGGGTTTAATTAATTTCTTCTAATTTACAGCACCTAACAATTCCAGAAGGCAACACGAAAAATGTTTATAACCAACACATACATAGCTGGAAAATGCGAGCTTCCAGCTGCCAAGAAACCTCTTTGGGCAATCTTCACTTCAAGTGTTCATGGGTTATGAACACTTTTGCAGGGAATATACACAATCTTTAGAACTATATAAGTTGGAAAACCAATTCCAACTCCCTATAACTCTGGGCTGTGTTTTTTCCATAATTCAGACAGGACCAGTCCCAGAGCTGGCAGTTTGCTGGAACAGCTTCCCAGCTGAAGCCTGCCCCAGCCCCTCACCCTGCTCACAGGGAGCTCAGATGTGCAGCCTCCCTCCTCAAAAGTAACCCAATAAATAACCCAGCACCACAAAACCCATCACTTGCCTTTTGGAGAAGGCTCCTCCCCCGGGAGCTGTGCCCTCCTCCTTCGGAGCGGCACCATACAGCGAACTGACGGGCGTGGGGCTTTTGCACACCGGGCTCTTTCTGGTGGGGCTCATTCCTGCTGAGCCGTGCTCAAAGGGGCTCTGGTGGGAGCCCCCCTGGAAGGAGCTGGAGCCGCTCTGGGCGGCAGAGCCCATCGGGGACGGGCTGGAGCGCGGCGGGCTCGGCTTCTGCACGGGGCTGGGCCGGGGCGAGCGCCGCCGCACCACGACCGACTGCAGCGGGCTCTTGAGGGCAGGGCTGCGCTCCCGGGGGCTCAGCTCCGACCCTCTGGACGCGGAGCCCGTGCCATAGCTGCTCACATCTTGCCATGGTTTTGATCCCTCGGATGCTTTAGCATCTTGAGCCCCGGCTCCTGGAAATTGCTGCTCCTTGGACTCGTCTCCTTGGTTATCTCCCGCAGCCTGGGATGCCCGGGCATCCTTGGAGGATGATTTCTTCTCCTTCCCAGATTTACGCTTGGAAGACTCAACCCGACTATGATTCGAGGAGGAGCGGGAAGAGGAAGATCTCCTTGAGCGGTCGGAAGATGATTTATCAGAATTCCTGGAATGACTTCTGGACCGTGGGGAAGGAGATCTTCTCTTGGGCGAGCGGGAGCGCGACCGGCCCCGGCGAGGGCTGTAGGCCTGGCGGTAGTTTTGCCAGTTGGACCTGTAATTCCCATACCCTCCTCGGTTGTACTGGCCCCAGGGATAAAAGCCTCGGTTTCGGCCACGGAAATAATACGGTCTCCGGTATCCTCTGTTGTGGCCTCTGAAATCCCGGTTCTGATAGACTCTTGGATGGTTCCTTTCTCTGTTGTGAGATGGAGAATAGGATCTTGAACGAGACCTAGAACTGATAAAAAAAAAAATACACAAATATTTTATGTTATAGTTTTTTTATTAATTTATTTTTAGAGTTTATTCTTCTGCCACAACTTTATATTTGAAGATTTATTTTTAAAATACTTTGAAAAACGAAATTTCTAAGCTTTTAAAAGAAATTCCTTTGGTTTACCCTTATCTGATTGAGGTATTACACTTTGCAGTGGAAATAACTTTTATCTGTGATACCGTCAAATATTTGATTTCGGGATCATTGCAGAGACCACGATAAGCACACACTGCTCTCTGTTTTGCTGGGACGAAAATGGCTGCTATCCAGCTTCAGAAAAAGGGACAGACCTCAAGCATCCAGTTCTTAACAGCTCAAGGTCAGGGTTATACCTCACCCACAAAGAAGTATTCTTTTATACAAATCATACTACTGTTATTGGAACAGACCCCAAACCTCCCTCTCTGGTCCCAACTTCAGATGCACTTTAAAATTCTGATCATCCAGATGAAACCTCACTTCTTTGTCAGGTAAGTTCAAGAAATGGCTACACCCCAAGAGCAGCAGGGCAGCAGTGGGGTGAAGAGCACGTTGCCCTATGGGTTTAAGGTCCCAAAGGTGCATCCCAAGGCACAACCCCAAGGTACAATCCCACGGAGCAGGGACAGCACTGGGACACCTCTGCCAGGCACCACCAGGTGCCGCTGTGGACAGCCCTGCCCATATCCACAAAACCTAAACCCTGGAAAAACGCAGATTCCTGCAGCTAATTGTCCCAACAGTCTCTCCCATTAAATTGCTGTGGTTGTGTAACTGTTTAAAGGTCCCACTGTAGCTCAGATGCCAGAGCTACAGGAAGGACTGGCCAAAGTAGCAAGGTGAAATAGAAAAGAGATTTTTCCAAATGGAATTTTAGTAAATAACACCCATTGGAACACTTTGCACAGCCCTTTCTCGCATTCCAAGCTCTGGCTCTGACACACACGTTGGTCGTACTCCAATGGACATGAACTTCCTCACACAGATCTCAGTGCTGCTCCTCACCTCTCACATCCCGAACCCCTAGAACAACATGCTTTTGGAATTCCTACACAGTCAGAGATGAACTTCAGTTTTAATTTCTTCCTCCTACCAAACAGGAAACTCTTATTCATACTCCAATCATTGCTAACAAACAGCTTAATGACCATTTTAACAGATTTTTCAATCCTTCAACCAACCAAAACTTATCTGAGACTTCTTCATTCAAACAACAGCAACCAGAAGGAAAAGCAGAGGCAGGAAGCAAGGACCAGTTACAGCAAGCTCTAGTCCAAGGCATGAGGAACACAGACGCTCAATTTTCAGACAACTGCTGCATCTGTGATCAATTATCAGCAAGGACCTGTTGTACACCACTTCCAAAATCTGTTCTGGTGCTTTAGAGAGGTTGCAGCAGGAAGATTTCACTCCAAAAGGCACAGAGACTATTTACCAGAAATCTTTTTAGAAAAATACAGTAAAAGTTATGCAGTAAAAGAAACACCAAAAGTGATAATTCCCCCAACTGTGCCAGCCCTCAGAACTTTTGGCACTACACTGCTCCAGGGCTAAATCCCCACCATTTACAAGAAGTGAGAAACAGAGTCATAAAGAAAGCAGAAGATGTTAGGCAGATTCCAACACAGCACTGTAATTCAGAAAAAACAGCAAACCTACCAAAAGAAGAATAAAACAATTTGTGGTGCATCCTGAAGCACAGCAATGGCCATTTATGCTGAGATCCCACCAGACCTACCTTGGAGCACATCCCACAGCCAGGCAGGAGGGCTGGGCTGGCCTGACCCCCTCCATTCTGACTCCTTTTCTTTAAAAAAAGGAGTCATTTATAAAGTAAAAGTAGCTTCAGAGGCAGCACAGAGGGAACAATCATGTTTGCACAGGGTGCCTTTTTCTCAACTGCCAAAGCTCCTTCACAGTTAGGAGAATTCCCAAATGAGCACAGATCTTCCAGCACTCCAGCTTCCTTCTGCAAAGGGCTTGGTTGGACTCAAGTCTCCGCCTCTAATTCAGTTTTGTCATGTCCTTCTTTCTCCAACTGCATTCATTAGAGCTTCTGTATTTTTTAAATCTCTAACTGGTAACACTTGCAAGTGTTCACAGCTCAGTGGTTTTCAGAATACGTGTTATTCCTATGAGTGAGAAGGCAGGAGAACACCATACAGCCCATCCAACTGCAATGGCTTTGCCAGATGCTGAATGCTTAGCCAAGAGAAAAGGAAAAAACTGATATCCAGGGAAGACACAAGCCTGTAACTGGCCTCCTCAGAAGCAGTTCAGGGAGACAGGAACAACTATTACACACAATATTAATTTATTAAAATTAACTGCAGCAAAATTATCGTTTATCCCTCCAAGAGGATCTTCCCTGTTACCTGGCTCCTGCATGCTGAGGGGAATATCAAGAACTGTCCCCACCTTTCACAGCAATGTCTGAAATTGATATTAAAACTTGCTTTGAACTCACTTCTCAAGAGGTGAAAAGCACACGACATCTGCAAAGACCCCTCGAGTTTGGGATTTTACATTAAAGCCTCCTTTAAAAAGCCAAAGTGTCAAAAGGAAGATCTTGACTCTGCTGACACATATCTCACTCTCCTAATTTATTTATTTCTTTATTCACAATTTATTCTCCTAAGTGACTGAAAACACCCAAACAGCACAGGTTGGCAGGAAACAGTGTGAGGCGCAGGACATTATCTGTCCTGGGATCTAATCAAAGTCTTTCCCTGGAAAGGAGCTAAGTGACAAACCACCTGCAAGGGAGGAAAAGCCCCATTGCACCCTCTGGCTGCACACACTCACCTCAGTCTGCGCTTCCTCGACCGGGAGATGGAGCGAGAACGGGAGCGGGACTTGGAGAAGGAACGGGAGCGGGACCTTGACCCAGACCTCGAGCGCGAGGAACGGGATCCAGACTTGGATTTGTTCGTTTTAGACATCTTTGCAAGCACCTGTCAGTGCACCTGAGGGAAACAGGGAAATGGAAGTACAGTAATTTTACGATTACAAGCCACAGGTTACAATACAGGATGTGATCAAAGGTATCTGTTCTATCACCATCTGTTGAGGGTGAGGGCAGTGATCCTGATCTCCATGGGAGATATTTTGCTAATGGGCATCCATTGAAACCAGCTGGGGCAGTGTTCTTTATCTTTTCACACCCCATCCTTCCTCCAGCCAGTCATTTTCTGCTCATGGCCATTGAGTCCCACTGTGGCACTGATAAAATTACTGCATCCCATTGGGAGTTGCTCCAGCCAGGGGGAAGAGCCCAACATTTCTTACCAAGATAAAAACAGAGGTTTAGGACACTAAGGGAGCCCTTTCTCCACTGGACTCCAGAGGGAAACGGGATTGCTCCACATCATCCCTGGAGCTTGGGAGGAAACTGCACCTTGTACAGGAGCACTGCTCCAGCTGAGCCACATCTGTCACTGCAGGAGGATGCAGCCACTATGGAATGGGACTGCTGCCAACACCCTGCCTGACTGATGGGTGTCAGGTTGTACTCTGACTGTGTCAGGGTTTGGGGTTTGTTTCTTTGTAGTACTGTATTTCTATTTTAATTTCCCTAGTAAAGAACTGTTATTCCTATTTCCATATCTTTGCCTGAGAGCCCCTTGATTTCAAAATTATAATAATTTGGAGGGAGGGGGTTTACATTCTCCATTTCAAAGAGAAGCTCCTGCCTTTCTCAGCAGACACCTGTCCTCCAAACTAAAACAGCAACTTTTTGTTCTTTATCCATATATAAGCCACACCTGATTATAAGCCGCACTTCGGGTTCGGACCAAAATTTTAGTCAAAATGGTGCGGCTTATAATGGTGAAATTACTTCATTACTTTCATTAGTTCATTTGAGAAATGAAGCATGTGGTTGATAGGAGAGGACAGGCAGCACCTGGCAGGCTGACAGACTCCAGGGACGTGGGGCTTGATAAGGCTGGAAATAGGAATGTTTGAAGTGCCTGCTAGGAACAGATGAATGGTGCTGGGCTCAGAATAGAAGGTTTATTTCAGTCTAAAAAGGAAAACTGCAAGAAGAATAAAAGGCTCTAAACCCAGAGTAATCACAAGTGAGAGTGTGACAGTTGAAAGCACCAAGTTAATGCAAACCTGGGAAGAGGCAGAACCACGCTACTGGTTGAGGCAAGGAAACCTCCAAAGGCAAACTTTGTGAAAATTCCATGTAATTGCACTCACATCCCTGTCTGTGCAGCCAGTTGCCACTGCTTTAAAGGACAGGGAAGAATTTAAAAAAGCTTACCATCAAAAAACCCACCCCATAAACTGTTATCTAAACTTTCAGAGGCAACCAAAAAAGAGTTGGTACTCCAAGACAGAGGAATGTGACCCTATTTGCACAGCTCTGCTCAGGCTCAATCCTGTCCTCTCTGCCTGTGCAGTTCCTGCAGCTGCTGTGATCAGTCACCAGCGTGGAGCACCCAGCCAGGAGTTCTGCTGCAGCCAAAATAAATCAGATGTCCTTCCAAATATTCAGAGACAGAAGAGATTACACTGTAGCACTAAATGACTCAAAATAGCCATTATTATGAATTACCTGGGCTATTTTCAGACATGTATCCAGGTAAAGGTTAGAAAGTACCTTAGAAGATGATTCAGGGAATCACACAAATATTTCACACAAATATTGTCTGACCACACAAATATTTCAATTACACCCTCCCTGATCTGTTCTCCTTTACCAATGAGCAAAGTTTGCATTAATTGAATATTCAATAAGTTATAAACAAACTTCCCACCTAAAATGACTAACGAAAAAGAGCCAGAAAGAAAAAGGAACTGTGTTAGTACAAACTTCATTTTTTTTTTTACCCACTGATTAAAAATAGAGACATTCAGGTACATAAACACAACTGATCAAGTGCGGCTGCTGCTGTTATATCCATTTTAAGGAAATTCCAGAGGACTGACTTGCAATGCCTTCACTTCCAGTGGCTCTCCAAAATTACATATATGGTTACCAAAGGCTTCAACTTCTGCCAGAGCACTTCCAGGAAAAACAATGGCCAGCACAGGAGCAGCTGCTGGGAGAGTGGGTGGTGGGTCATCACCACAGCTGGGACTTTCTAGAAATGGGAATTTGGTTTTCATTTTAAAAAAATAAAAGTTACATGCTCCTGTTCTTTAACTATACTAAAGATGTTAGATCAATTCAACTGAAGTATTTGGACATATTCCCCATCAGAAAGCATGCAGAAAAAATAATAAAATTGTTGTTCCTGTTCTATTAGGAAACAATAGATGTTTTATTCTCTGTTGCCCTAAGGATGGAAATCAAAAGATACTGCCTCTGAGAAAAAAGGTTTGTTCTTGTGCTTGGTCATTTTTCAGGGAAAGAATGTGTGAAAAGATAATTTTTAATTATTTCCTTTTAATTCACTGAATATGTCTGTTGAACCACTTCCTGCAACACTTCCTACTCTGTTGCCCACAGTAATCCAACGCTGAGCACTGGAAACCAAAACATGGAAGAGAAGAAAGAAATGGTAACAGGAACTACTGCAAGATACAGAAGATGTAGCACCAACTCTCAGGAAATCCCAAAAAGACCCCAAAATAGATTTTAAAAATACCACTTTGATCTGTTTAATAGTTTTTGCCTTTCACTTTGATCTACAGCACTTCCCAGCCAAACCACCCTGGTGTGTGCAACGTGTGCCAAACGCTCACGTCTTGGATTCTTTATCTCTGCCAACATTTTAAAGTTGATTCATTCCTAACATATGAAGTAACCCCTACTAGGATAGAAACAGTGTTGCTGTGCTCTATCAGCACTCAAAAGGTTAAACAAACTGCACACTGGAGTCACGTCAGCTCCCCTGAGTTAACTGCAGTTGTAAACTCACTGTGATACACATTTAAAGAATAACTGACTCGGATAAAATATGTTCAGCAAAGTACCCTGCTCTGAAAGCATCAGCTCTTTTAAAAAGGATTTTATATTTTTTAAATAAAGTGAAGCAAAGGCAAACTCTGAGAACAGCAGTGGCTGCTGACCTCCCATTTCTCCCCTGGCATTCCTATCTTTCCTCTGCCCACAGAGTTGTGCCTAGAGCACACAGCTCCTGGAGATGCTGTCTGGCCCTGAGCAGGGACCGCAAGCAGAAGCATTTGCACAGTGCTATGGGGACTCATCCTTAATCTGCCCTGCCAGTCCCACTTCCTTCCCACAGCTACAGAACACCCTGACACCAGCTCCCCCTGCACTTGGAAGGGACAGGGCTGATGCTGCTGCCTGATCCAGATCTCCTCTCCCAGCAGGGAAGCGTGACTACACTCGTCTAGAGGGCATGTACAGCTGGAAGCACTACCAGGGGTTTTCAACTTTTGTTTTTTGGTTTGTTTCTTCTGCAGGCCCAGTTCTAAGCTGTCCAGCAGATCAGCTCAAGGAGTGTAGTCTCCCATCCAAAACCATCCGCTGTTTTCAGATGTGATCTGTGTGCTGAGTTTAGAAGTTCTGGTAAGGCATCACTCCCTGGGAAACAGACACCTGACAGCTTGTTCAGCTGTCATAAAACCACAATGTATAGAGCAAACTTTGCCTTCTCCATTCCCAAATCCTCAGGCAATCCAGCAGAGCACTGATGGAAACAATAGAGGAGCAAATACTCCCACTAAAGCACCACAATGGACTTTGCCCGGAAGGCAAACCATTGTCAGGAAACAGTGGCAGGAAAGTTAATGTTTCACCTCCTGACAGAACCCGAAAGAGAAACAACTCTGCTTCACTCTGCACCAATGAAAAAGGTCACCATTGAGAGCTTCTCACAGCTATTCACTTCCATAAGCTTCTGGAATTTAAATGTTCACAATAGTTAAGGAAAACTTTTAAGGGCACTGACTGAAACCACTGCAGTGCTCAAGGAAAGAACAAAAGCTGGAGGAGGGCACACGACAATATATGAGATTTAACAGTTAGATCAGTGTGACATTTAACAATCTGGCCAGTTATGGTATCTGGGGGAAGCAGTGCTCTTCTCCCAAAAATCACCAGGCCATAAATCTAAAGATTAGTCAATATAGCATTAAAAAAATAAAAATGAGTTTGGAAATACTTCTTCCAGGACATCCAGGATTTTTTCATTAAATTGTTCTACTTTACCCTTATATTTTGCACTTGAGAAGACAAGCCCAAACATTCCAAGACAAGGTTGATTTTTTCCTTCTAAACCTGCTCCCTATTTTTTGCACAGTAGCATTATCAATGAAAGCAGAATTTTACCATCAGTCTAACATGTAGCATGCCCAGAAGGGAAGGCATATAAGGAGGTTTATTACAAATCCCAAGACAGGCAGTTTTACCTCTCATGAGTACTTCTTTTGCTGTGCCTACCTGCTTGAGCAGGCCACACCTTGCACCCTTCTGTCAGATTTCACCGTCTCAGCTTTGTCAATTATAAAATCAGGAAGAAAACCTGAAATGAGAAGAAAATACACCTTTGTACATGCACTGCTGTACTGCCACCAGGGGTGAAGCTCCTGCTGCACCCAAAAGGTTCATCAGATCCCCAGTGTTTCAGAGAGCACACACACCACAGCTGACCAGGATTTTCTGCATGGACTTTTATGGAAAATGTAGGTTTTAAAATGATCGTTCATACTTTCAAAATTTTAATTCTTCTTCCTTCCTTGCTCCACCTCCCCTGCCCCATCCCACCTGCTGTGACACACATCTGTCAGTGCACCTGTACAGCCGTGCTGGAGTCATTTCTCTCAGCCCATTTGAATGGTCTTACTGGGCTCAGGACTAAGGATTTTGCCATATTGTTAAAGGAATCCACAAGCCAACAGAAACAATTCTTTTCCTGACAATTCATCCATCAGCATATCGCCGTCATCCAAGGGAGCCACCAGTCCACTGGGAGCTTTTCTGACAGGTCTATAGTTACATTTCAGAATCCTTCCATGCACTGCTGGAGGGGTGGAGGTTTTAGAAGAGAAAACAACAGTAAACACAACCTCAGAAATTGCTCCATGTTATTAAACCTCTGATCTAACAGCAAGAATGTCACTTACTCTGTGCTCAGCCATAAAATAAGACTTATTTAAAGCTATTAATTTCTTGTCCTTCACTGAAAAAGCACAGTTTTCATTTCAAGTAGCCTAAAAACTTTTCTCTGAACTGATGATTAAGTCCTGTTCTCACCTAAGAGGGAAGGTGGTGTGGCAAAGTTAAGTGGTTTTTAAATCCTGCTTACCAGTCTTGGGAAAAAAGCCACAAAGAACAACATGCCACAGACCTTTTATTATTATTTTATTATTGTCTTGTCCATCAGACTAAATGTCCATAAAAAGAAATCTCAGCTTTTATCTTACTAACACCTTTGACTTTAAGCCTTTCACAGTGGCAGAAAGAGTTTGCTATACCCATTATTTCTTGATTTGTGGCAGAACACTTGGGCTTTGGGGTTTTTTTGCCCATTTCCCAAACACTACAGTTACCACTGAGTTTTGCTACAATCCCAGACCCAGAGGTGTCATCCAGACCAAAACCTGGCTTCTCCTTTGGAGAAAAACACTATTCTTGTGTTTAGAGCACCACTGCAGAAAAAGCAACCAAGTCAAGACACAACAGGCAGGAGTAGCAAACCTTTCTTCCAGATAGCGAAAGGAAATTGGGAAACATGCTCTGCTGCAGTGAAAATCACAATCCAGGAGTTTCTTATTCCAGAACACTGTAAAGAACATTTCCATGTGCCAAGTCATGGGTCAAATTAAAAACATTGCTGGTTGTCAAAAAGCTTTTCTTCAGGACTTAGTTCCATGTCTCCAACTGGCCTGTGTTACTTTGTGACTCTTTCCATCTTCCACTCCTTTGTTCGAGGTCTTTCAGGCAGCACGAACTGGGATTTCAGCCCTTCCCCAGCTGCTGCAAACAGCCCTGCCCAGAGCAGCCAGCTGGCACAAGCTCCAGCTGAGCCCACTCCATCCCCAGGTGTCAGCGAGGATCCTGCACACGCAGCACTACAGCTGGCCAGCCTGGAGAGGGAAACCGCACACAGCTCCCTGCCAAGGCAGCTGCTGGTGTTCACACCTGAGCACAAACCCCAAAACACCTGGAAACAAGTCACATGGCCCATGGACACGCCTCAGACACAAGCACAGCGTGGTGAAATTCCTTACAGTGGTTTCCGTTTATAACACGGTGTTTGCAAACACTGCGCTCATAAATATTAAATGTTTTGTAAAAGCGTTTGTAGAACGCTCTCTAGAAGTGTGGTAGGAAAACAAAATTTTGCTTTTTACTGGCCAGCATTTGAGCAAAGCTGTTGTGGTTTATTTTGCTGCGAGGCCCAAAGCAAATGAGGTGGCACCTCATTAGAGAGCACATTTCTGCCCGAGCCTCTTGGCATCCATTTGGTGTCACCAGCACAGACATTCAGCTCGGGAGGAACAGCTGAACTGCTCCTTCATTTGCTCAACACCCTTCATTATCAGGGAAGGAAAAAAATTAATTCTCCTTCTGCCAGCTCTACAATTCCTAATCCCAAATCCCAAAACCCAAACAAGATTAGTTCATTCCGAAAAAAAAAGAAATAATCCCACAAAACACCTTACAAAGTGTGCTCTGTGTAATGAGACAACAAATATCACTGTAAAAATAAGCTTAGAAAGAGCTGCAGCTCTCTCCACGTCCCTGAAGTGCAGCAGCAAGTGCAGAGAGCAGACTCATCCTTGTTTGCTCAGAACCCAACTCTTAACACCTCACTTTCTACTGGATTCCTCCTTTTCAAGCTAATTTTTGGTGCAAGACCAAACCTTAAGTATGTTCTTGATGTTAATATTTGAAGCAAGTGAAGAGTCACCTGCACAGTTCCTACTGCCAGCCACAGAGGAGCAAATCAAAATGTTAATTTTAATCAAATTTCATTGGGAGAACAAAAAGCAGAATTACTTCTCTTCCCAATCCAATGGCAGTGTGATTTCAGAAGATTTATGACACACATTAACTAGAGCTACAACTACACTTACCAGCCTCTTCAGTAAAAAATGTCCCAGACAACCCTGCTAAAAAAAATTACCAAAAACCCAACCACAAAACAGAGTGTTCTACTCTAACATGTGCTAAACACACTTGGGGGAAAACAGCCAGAATTATTCTGCCACAGCAAGAGAAACACAGATTTGTCAGCAGCAGTTTCAATTTCTCTCTAGTCTATGTGCTTTCAAAATTAAGATTTTTCCTTCAAGCACATTTGGGTTTTCACACCAATAAACCAATCCCCAAAGGCTTTTAATTTTAACCCTGAGCTCCTCCTGGGTTCAGATAATTAGAAGCAGGCTCTATGAAATGGTTGGAAGAGTATTTACAGGTTCTTCTGGAAAGGAGTGATTCTGCAGATTGTAGTGCTGAATAATTTGACCCGCTACAAACCCCAATCAGTGACTTTTCTGAAAGTGGCTACTTGAAAGACATTATTTTACAAATGTTTGAGCTTAAAAAGTCGTATGTTTTGTACAGACAACTTAGTGACAGGGACCTCAAGGAAACAATCCAAGAAAAAAACTGATTATAAGTCTGGGTGGTTTTGTTACAGAAGTTGGGCAGCTGGAATTTCTGCTAAACACCGAAGAAAACATCCATAATTTAAAAGAAAAAAAAAAGAGAAAAACCTATTTTATCAGCTTTTTCCTTCCAAATTTTACATTAGCTTGGGAAAAGCAGAAAGATCAGGTCTTTCCCAAATTGATGGCTTTCTCACAGCACAGCCCTACTGTTCTGAGCAGCTTTGGATAGGAACTGGATAGCTCTGACACCACTGCTGGGGGGCTGGGAATCCCTGCCTGGAGTTTTGGAAGCCCCCACAAGAAGCAAGAAATGGTCTGATTTAATTTCCTTAACAAAACTATTCACAAATCAGTTAACTCAAAGAATTCAAACTTGTGTGTAAGTGAAGTTCTCAGCAAAGGGAGGATGAACTTGAGGACATTTCCATCCTCTCAGGTGGCTGCCAGCTGGAGCCCAGCAGCCTCCAGGCACGCTTAGAAACGTGGAAGTTCTGCTTCCAAATAAACAGCAAGTAACAGAAAATCTGTTTGATTGGGGGCTCTTTGGAATTTCTCCTGAAGCACACAGTACAGTTACAGCCAAAACAGATTCTCCCGAGGGATTACAACTCTCCACAAATTTAACCTATGAAAACATAAATTCCAGCAAATTTCATTTATAAAGCTGAAAAATGCAAAATAAACTACTCACATATTTTCAAGCCAGCACTTTATTTATCTCTACCTTAACTGGAATCCCACTCCCTCAGGGGAAAACAAGAAAAAGGATTTCCATGACCTGGTAAATTTTTATTTTTTTTTTTTAATTGTGGCATTATTGTAAGGACAAAGCACCAGACCAGGCCATCCCTACACTCTGCCAGACTTCAAAACAGAGGGAAATGCCTGTCCACAGGAGTGCCATACATATGGAATAAGCTTATTTGAACAATTTTCTGTGCTATGTTCACGTACCTTGTACAAGTGTCCCATGAAATCTGATTCTAAACACAGCTTCTTTAGAAGCGATTCACCTGAGTAAAAAAGAGAAAATTAAATTTATACCAAACCAGACATTAGCAAATCCTCTTATTTTAGCAGCACGGGAAAGGAATCTGATTTCAGCCATTCATCTCAGCACTGTTTCCCACTAAAACAAAGCCACCAAAATAACCTCACCTCATCAGAGAGCACACACAGGTCTTAACTGGGGAAACCAACCTCACCCACAGCCCCACAGGAGCAACTACTGTAATTATTTCAGGTGTAAATTACAATGCACACGATGCCACCTGGTATCATATGTCCAGCCCCCTGTTAAGGCACAGGTTAGTTAACATCATTAATGCTGAGCCTCAGTCCCTGGAGGATTGAGTTCCAGCCTGACACCCCACAGCCCCCCATCACCTTTAGTGCTCCCAGAGCAGACACCCCTGGGGGGCTCTTTGCCCTGCTGTGCTCTGCAGCTTTCCCTCATCCAAAGGTAGGAGTGACCCCAGGCAGCAGCAGGAGCAGTGCCTGGCTGAGCCAGCTCTGCACCCTGCTCTCCCAGCAGGGGCTCCTTGGGGTTTGCACACCCACCTTACCCTGTAAATCATGGCAGGCTAAAAATGGCCGGGTGACGAATGTGGAGGTGAAATTGTGAGCAGGGCACTTGCTCTGGGATCAGTGGAGACGTGAGCAGGGCTGGGCACAGGCCTCACTCTCGGACACCACAGGGGAATAAGCTGTGGTCACATGTGACAGGAGCAAGGGCATGGACAGAAAACCCCTCCTTGGGTGGGAAACAATCCCCAGTGAAGCCGGGTGCCACCTCTGTGCGCCACCAGCTTCACTTTTTTTTTTTTAATGGCCTGGCAGCTTCCGGTTACCATGGAGCGAGGCAGCGCAAACACCATTCCCAGCTGGCATGAAATGTGATCCCGTGATTTCACTATTCATAGCCCTGACATGATAAAGCTAAATTAAGCAGGAACTCTTCACTTCTCCAAGCTCCCAGCAGTGACTCCCCCAAGGTTCAGGCTCTCCTAACACAGTTTCTCTGTGAGGAGGGGAAGGATGTTTCCTTCACGGGAGGAGACTCCAGACCCACACACCCAGCTTGTCATCCGGAAACAAAATGGCACCGGCTCCTTCCCAGGCACAGATCTGTCCTGGCACCAGCAGGAACAAAGACCTGATGAGCTGCTAGGGCCAAATTTAACAACTTTCTCATCTTGGGACCCACTAGAGAATCCCCAGAGCGGGTTAAGCCTTATTCCCAGGCCTGTCCTGGGAACCACTGTGTCCAGGAACAGGGGCAGTCTGAGGGGCACTGGCACAGCCCCACTGCCACCCGTGGCTGTCACACAGCCTGGCACTGTCATCTGGGCACAAGCTCCCCAGGGAGCCAGAACAGTTTCTGCAACCACCACCACCATTCCGCTCTCTTCCAATGCCCATGGCCTGAAGTATGTGGCTGAATATCCTGAAATTCCTGCCTCACCGAAGAACTCCTTGTACTACCATAATTCCATTAAACACAGCTCAGGATACTGTAAACTTTTCCAGAAATGGAGAAAAAAAGTTCAAGGGTTCCATGGCTGCTAAAACAATTAATGAGTTCCAACATGACAAACTGTCATTTCACAAAGACAAAGCCAAGTGAGCTGAAAAATACTTAAACTTCTGGCAAAGCCACTCTATTCCTTCAGGGATACAACTAGGGAACACCACGGCCTTACAATGAAAAGCATCCTCAGGCTTATCCAGTCCAGCTCAGCACTCCCCAGGCCTCCCAAAGCAACATTTCTTTGACAGCAGAGAAAGTGAGAGCAGGTAAACCAAACTTAGATGTGCTGATGTGCATGGATTGTCACTTACTTCATATGCTGGTATTCTATACCATTTGTAACATTTCTGTTTTCTAATAGCAACACCCATGCCAGAAAGTGTACACCAGCTTTCCTGCAGCCACAAACACCTCACTGTGAGCCCACATGCCTGGCCTGACCCAAATGATATTTTCTTTAATAATGTATACACTTCCTGACTTAAATGAGCTGGAGAAAGCAGCAGACAAATTATATCATCATAACCCCATGTGCAGAATACCCATTTTATTTACAATACACATGACAAAGCCTTACTTCCATGAAAAAGAACTAGAAGCCAAGGTCAGGGCACATGGTTAGTCCTGGAGTTCAGGGAAGCCTCTTCCCCAACAGCACTCACTGAAGCACTGACAGCAGAACTGTCTTCCAGACACACACACAACTCAGAGAGAGGCAGGGAATTAGGAAGGATGGAAAATAGCAGGAAGCTACCAGGGCCACAGGCAGGACTCCTACAGACAAAGAGCACGGGGATCCATCGCTGCTCCCACCTGCTGCTGCCAACAGAGTCTGGGCAAGCACACGGCTGCAGCCAGAGCACCACTGCTCTTACAGCACCTTGGAAAGGCACCTCCTTCCCAGGGCCAGCTCATCTCTTTACACATTCATTCAGGTTGGAAAAGGCCTCCAAGATCAAGTCCCCACCTTGTCACCCAGCCCAGAGCACTGAGTGCCATATCCAGGATCCCTTGGACACTTCCAGGGATGGGGATTCCAAACCCCTCTAGGCAGCCCCTCCCTTCCAATGCCTGACCATCCTTTGCAATAACCTGACAGGTAAAATTTTCCCTCTTTGGCTGTCTGGACAAAAAGAATGTGAGAATGAGGTAAGGGGCAGCAAGGCCCCAGCTGCCCTGCACCTCCCTCATCTCATGGACAGGACTCCCAGAACTCTGCAACCCCCTGGGACCAGACTGTAGCATTTCCAAATCACACTCATGTGGAATAGACACCAAGGCCCATCCACTGGAGCACTGCCTCAGGAGCAGCATTCCCAACCTTCAGCTGCCTAAGGACATTGGAGGAAACTATTCTATTCGAGTTCTTACTTGCCCTCCCTGTTCCTGCTGAATTAGGGACAATAATTCCTAGAAGGAAGGATGCAATTCAAAAATATATAGCAGCACCCAAAGAAATGGTAGACAAAAATCACAAGGCCCTAGACCCTTCAAAGGATTCTATGACACAAAAATGTACATTTGCAAAAGCTCTCTGCAGTAACTGTCTTGTTTTGTCCTCTCATCTGCTGTGAGATTGTGCAACCCCTAAGAGAGGTCACAAAGCCAGCCATTTCCTCACTCCATGCTAGGCACCCGTGAAATTTCAGAGCAGGACACAGAGCAACCACGGGAAACTCCAGGAGAAGGCACTGGTGTGTGCTAGCACTTGCTTTCCTGTGCCTACAGCTGACTCCCTTTGAGGGAACCTGAGAAGCAAAGCTTTGAAACACCTTTTGAGTGAGTGGAGCCAAGGCTGTGACACCCAATCCCTGGGAGCAGCTCTCCCAGCCCAGCACCCACCAAGGGCACAGTAAAGCCCACCCGAAATGTCACAACCATCAGCACCGACACAGCCTCTGCCCTCGCTCCCTGCGAGAGGGAATCCTCAGGAGTCCCTCCAGAAAGTAACAGGATGATTTCACTGCACTCTCAGGAAAAGCAGCCTGAAAATGTCCATTTGCTGATGTGACCCTGCAGCCTCTGTGCTGCTGCAGCAATAAAGGCTCTTCTCTTCCAACAACCCAGATCATCTTCCAAATGGTATTCAATTGTTCATTTCAAGCAACAAACCTATTCTTATGCCACAGCACCTGGCACACCACTGTACACATAAAAATCAAGGAGTCCTCCACCTCTGACAAGTCCTGAGAGGATGCTGCTGCATCCTCGAGTTCACCTGCTCCTCCCAAGGCAGGGCACAGGGAATGTTTTCACACTAAAAGTGGGTTTAGATCGAAGATTAGGGAGAAATTCCTCCCTGTGAGGGTGGTGAGGCCCTGGCATAGGTCACCCAGAGCAGCTGTGACTGTCCCCTCCCTGGAAGTGTCCAAGCTGGGACAGGCAGGTGTCCCTGCACATGGCAAGGGGTGGGAGGGGATGAGCTTTACGGTACCTTCCTACCAAACCATCCCATGATTCAGTGATTCTATGGAGCACTGCCTATTCCAGACCTACCCTGTCACTTCCCACAAGAACACCCAGGAACTAGGAAATACAATAAAAATCACCTTGTGTAGGCTTTGAAATGCATTTGTAGAAACCTCAAACACGTTCATTTCCCCAAAACAATACGAACTAGCAAAAAAAGCCTTTATCAGTCCAATGAAAATGAAGACTCAGGCTTCCACGTGGGTCTGAGCCACTGCACCACCTCTTTTGCCACATCGGCTGAAGTTCAGCCAAATTTCACGTGTAAGCAAGACGCAAAGCAAGCAATGAGAGAGCACCGATCCTTCCTGCTGCACCGGGAAACGGGCAGTGCTGAGCGCCGCTGCGGGAGCCACACACCAGCGAGGGATGGACGCGGGGCCATGGCTGCGGCCCCGGCAGCGCCTCCCGAGCCGCAACAACACGCGGAGCCCCGGACACCGGGATGGGACCTCAGGGACAAATGGACACGGTGGGGAACTCAAGGGGCGCGGCCCAGAGGCGCGGGCGGAGGACGGGGATCTCCGGGAATGCGACTGAGGAATAGTCTGAGAAGACCACAGCGTAACACGAGCGGCTCCGGGAAAGGGCCGGGCAGGCCCAACCGGCCCCGGGGCCGCGAGGAGGCGCCAAGGCCTGGCCGGGCCCAGGCCCACCACGAGGCGCCACTAGGGCCAGGCCAGAGCGGTCCCGAGAGCTGTAAACGAGCCGCGCCCGGGGACATACGGGGCCAGGACACCGGGAAAGGGTGGGAGCAGCGCCGCGGTGAGGCCCAGGAGGGGCGGGAGGGGGGAGTGGGCAGAGCCGGGGCAAGGCGGCTGCGGACGCCCTGGGGAGGAGGGAGGGGTAAGAGAAACTCCCGGTAACGGCGGGCGGGGCGGGGTGGAGTGGGGACCCCGCGGACCCCCTAGTGCCCCTGCACTCACCGGCGCCGCTTCGCCACGGCCCCTCCGCACCAGGCGCCCCCTCCGCCTCCACCTCACGCACTTCCGGCCCGCGCGCGCGCTCTGCCCGCCTGCGGGGGCCGCCGGGAGCCGTAGTCCGGCCCGCTTAGCGCACCGCCTGTCCCCTGCTCCGCTGCACTACAGCCCCCAGCGGGCGTTGCGCGCGCCAGTCCTTCACTTCCGCCTCCGTCCGTGGCGCGGCAATGCGCGCAGCCCTTCCGGCGGGGAGCGGACCGCGGGCGGGAAATGGCGGCGGGGGCGGTGACGGGGCGCGCCCACCCAGCAGGGCCCGGCCCGGCCTCCTCCGCCGTGTGAGCGGCCAGGGCGCAGCGCGGCCCTCGCTGGAGTGGCCTAGCGGGGTCTCTCCTTCCAGCTCTAATGGTTCAGGCCCCGGGCTCCCGGTTTGTCCCACGTGCGGCTCCTGAGGGCCCGGCAGGGAAGGCGTAGGCCTGGGACACGCCCTGCTTGCGGATGGGACCCCCGGGATGAGAATTCTCCCCTCGCTGGGACGGAGCTGATGGAGTGGGCAGTTGCGGGGGCTCCGGGGGCGAGCCCGAGAACGGGGACAAACCTGCCCCACTGCTGTGGAGGCCGGGAGAGCGCCCAGCCCAGCCCAGCCCTGCCTTGCGGAGCACGAACCTTCCCAGTCCCCTCCCCGGACACAGAGAGACACGCCGAGGGCATTGTCCACTTTTAATTGTTGTCAAAGGTTGTCTGGATGCATAACACTGTCACAAGGGCACAGAGCAGCGTGGTGCCGGCCGGGCCCGGGGACACTGGACACACGGACATGCGGGTGAACGTGGGGACAGAGAGCTGTGACAAGGCCCCCCCTGAGCCCCCCAGAGCATCCCCACGCCCGGCCGGCTCTATTTACAGTATTCACAGACGTTGTACCCAGCGAGTTAAATAACTACATCATTACACCACACGTCTGGGGCGGCTCCGGCAGGCTGCGAGGGTGGGCTGTCAGTCTGATAAGGTGCATATTTAAAATAAAAAAACCCAACAAAACGAAATAAAAACGAGAACAAAGAGAGGAGCCAGGCGTCCTCGCCGGGGTCCTGCAGCCCCTGGGTGCCCGGGAGGAGCAGCGAGGGTCGTGTTCTGACGACAGCTACGGTTCTGCGTGGGCTGCCGGGGTCAGGGCGTGGGCAGTGGCCCCTGGGAACAGCAGCCAGGCCCTCACAGCACCTCTGTGGGTGGGGAGAGCAGTGTGAGCCTGGGGTGCACACAGCGCTGTCCCCCCACATCCCTTACACTGCTCACCTGTCACCTGCGGGGGCTTCACCACGGCCTGCTTGAGGAAGGGCTCCTTGTCGCCGAAGGGGATGATGCTGCTGGGGCTACCACCGTGGTGGGAGAGGTCCCGCAGCTCCTTGGAGCCCTCGGTGCCTGAGAAGCCGTTCTCATGCTTGCCAGGCTGCACGCCGTTCACCAGGGCCACTGCCTCCTTGGAGCTGTGGGATGGGAGGGCTGGGCTCAGCCCTGGCCCTGCCACCCCCCAGCCCCCCACCCTCGGTGTCCCCACGCTCACCTTGGCTGCAGCCCCTCACCCACCAAGCCCTTTGTCCCCCCTGGCGTTCCTGCGCTTGGGGTCTCCGTCTCTGGGAGCTCCTCTGCCTTCGGGATTGGCCCCAGGTGCTTCTCACGGCCTGAGGACACAGCAGAACGGGGCTCAGCCACGGTCCAGGCCAGACCATGGCTGGGGGCAGCAGGCCTGGGGTGCTCACACACCTGAGACATCCTCCTGTTCGGCTGCTTTCCCGTTCACCACCTTCTTGTCGTCTTTCTTCTGCAGAGACAGGAGAGCTGTGAGGGTCTGCAGGCAGGGGCAGGAGGGCTCTGTCGAGTCCCCAGGTCCCCAGTGCCCCGGGACAGAGGACAGGCACCCACCTTGGTGTCTGCTGTGTCCGACTTGCGCGTCCTCTTCATGATCTCCTCCAGGCGCTGCAGTCACAGAGGGACTCACACACAGCCCTGGCCACCCAGACCTGCCCCTGGTGCCAGGCAGGATCCCTTCCAGGGAAAAACCTGCCGAGCCCCATGCCTGGAGATGCCCCCCACCCTCACCTTCTTCCTCTCCAGCCGCTCCTGCTCCTCCCGCTGGAAGTGCTTCTCCCGCTCCAGGCGCTGCCGCTCAGCCTCTTCGCGCGCCCTCGCCTCGGCCTCTTCCTTCTGTGTCACAGCAGTGCAGGAACAGGTGAGATGTGACAGGGAGGAAAGGGATGAGGCAGGGACCAGGGCAGGGGCTGTGGAGATGTGCTGCCTGGACAGCTCAACACAGCCCTGCTCCATGTTCCCTCCTGTCACTCTGGGCCTTGAGGGACTAGGCTGGTTCTCATCCCTTCATCCCCCTGGAGAGTAAATAATAGGAGAACATCCCCACCTTCCTCCTCCATCCCTGCCTTTGTCCCCCTGCAGCCCCTTTCCCCCACACTCTGTCACCCCAACCTGTCTCTGCAGCCGCTCCACCTCCTCTCGCTCAGCCTGGGCTCTCTCCTGGGCCTCTTGTTCCTCCTGCAGCCGCCGCTCCTCCTCCCGCTGCCGTGCCAGGGCCTCCCGCCGGCTCTGCTCCTCGGCCGCCCGCTGTGCCCGCTCCTCCTGCACCCGCCTGCAGGGAGGGGGCCCTTAGCACGGCAGGAGGCCAGGGCCGGGGGCCAGGGGGACAAGGGACAACACCCACCTCTCCTGCTCCTCCTGCTCCCGGCGCTCCCGCTCTTCCCGCTCCCGCTGCTCCCGGGCCTGGCGCCGCTTCTCTGCCAACAGCCGGGCAGCCTCCTCCCGGTCCGTGGTGCCAGCGGAGGGTCTGGCTGGGGGGCTGGCTGGCACAGGGCTGGGGGCCACAGGGACTGGGGGGGCTGAGGGAGGCAGGCAGCGTCAGGGCTGCTCTGGCTTCTCCCAGCCCTGTGGCTTCCCCGGCCACACTGCACTCACCTGCTGTCGGTTCTGTGGGCACCTTGGGGGGCTCAGGAAGGGCTGAGGGTGCCGGACCCCGCTCCTCCTCCTTCCTCTCCCGCACCTTTGCCTGGCCCTCCTGCTCCCCTCGCTCCTCCCGGGTCCTGGCCCGCACCTTGGGGGAGGAATGGGCGCTTCGAGGCAGGGGCGGCTTGTGGGGAGAGCTGAGGGCCAGGCTGGGGGATGCCGGGCGAGCCTTGGGGGTGGCAGGGGACGAGGGACGGTTCTTGGGAGTGGCAGGGGATGAGGGACGGTTCTTGGGGGTGGCAGGAGATGAAGGACGGTTCTTGGGAGCAGCAGGGGATGAGGGACGGTTCTTGGGGCCGGGGCTGCAAACAGCAAGAGACCATGTTAGTGAGGCTGGGGCAGCCCCTGGGTGGGGTTAAGGGCTGGGAAGCCTCAAGGTCGGGGGTCCTGACCTGCTGTCAGCTGCAGGCAGGAGCCGGGGCTGTGCCGCCGGCAGTGACTGCCGCTTCCTGAGGCTGCGCTCACGGGACAGGGCGCTGCGCTCCTTGGCGTTCTCCCGATCCTTCTCCTTCTTCTCCTTCTTCTTCTGCTCCGGCCAAGGACAGACAGAGATGGTGTCAGCACTGGGTGCTGGGCTTGGCTGGAAGCCACGCTGTGCCCCACAGCTGCCCTGGCACCCAGGGTCCCTGTGGGAGGTGGCACTCACGGGCGAGGGCTCGGTCCTGCGGCGCGGCGTCACATCAGGGCTGGCAGCGGCCGCCTTCCGGCGCTCCCAGCAGCGGTGCGGCAGGCGGTGGTTGTGGCAGGGGCTGAGGGGGCTGGCGGAGGCTGAGCGTGGGCACACGGGCACTGGAGGAGGAGTGACCAGGGTCAGGATGGAGCCAGCACCAACACCAGCTCCCCAGTGACCTCAGGATCCCCATGTCCCTGACCCCTGGGGCTCACCCTGCTCCTTGCCATTCCCAGCCAGCGTCACGGCGCTCCGGCTGCGCGCGAGGAAGGACAGGGTGGGCGTCATCAGCCGGTCCACGATGCTGCTCTCCCATGGGCTCAGCTGCAAGCTCCGGTCTGGGGAGGGAGAGGGGCCATTAGTGCACCACAAACCCCAGTCCTGCTCCCACAGCCGCCGCTGGGAGGGAGCAGCCGTGTGTCTGCAGCAATACCACGGCGCATGCACAGTTCCAGGAGTGCCCAGAGCTCGGCCGTGCTGGGGAGGGGTCCCCACGGCCCCGCACGGCTGAGCAGGATGAAGGGCCATGCAGGCCCAGGCATGGGTGTGCGGCTGTGTGCCTGTGGACGGCGCTGTGGCATGACGACAGTGGTGTCCTTGTGTCCTGTGGACACTGCAGTCACCATGTACCAGTGGTACCAGGTGCCATCCTGGTGACAGCAGCCTCCCCACTCTGGCCTCTCCTTGTGCCCAGCAATGGCACCCTGTCCTGTGTGACCAAAGCCCTGGCGCATGCCAGCTGCCCAGGGGGACACCACAGTGTGCCCACATCCCACAGAAGCTGTGCTGAATCACCAAGCATGCGCCAGGAGCCAGGCCAAGCTCACAGCACCCACGGAACGGCGATGCCTGGCCACACAGTTGGCTCAGCAGGGCACCAAGTTGCCAACGGCTGTCCTGCAGCACATGTCACCAAACACCCCACGGCGCATGGGAAACACCCACGGAGACAGGGACCCTCTGCCCCTCTCCACTGGGTGTCAGGCCAGGGGCAGCACCAGCTGCTAGGAGGGGAGAGTTCAGAGCCATGGGTGCTGCAGGGGGACAGGGTGGCAGGTCTGGCACAGGCCCAGGGAGATGCTGCTCCTACCTGGGCAGTGCTGACAGCCCACAGGTGCCTGTCCCTGGGCTGAGCCCCAGCACAGGGCGGTGGGAGCTGCCTGCGTCACCACAGCCACCGGCGTCAGCTGCTTTGGCTATTTATACCCGTCCGGGAAGGCACCCATCACCAGGCAACCCCGAAACACAACAGCAGCCCCGGCACTGGACACATCCCTCTGTTGGACACATCCCTCAGGCATGGCTGCCGCCCTGGGCAGCACTCCCAGGGCCAGGACGACCTTGCAGCACCACGGCCACAGAGCTCCACGGCGCCCAGCCCCAGGAGCCTGTGGGGACACAGGCACCGTGCCCAGCCCCAGGACGGCCGGCAAGAGGCAGCCCCTCTGTGGCTGCACCAGCAGCCACTGGAGCTGCCCTGGGGCAGGGAGCCAGGCTCCCATCCCCGTCCTGGCGCCCCATGGGGCTGCCACCACCCAGCCATTCCTCCTCCTCCTCTTCCTTCTCCTCCCAGCCCACACAGCCTCAAGGAGCCACCGGCCGGTTCCAGCCTCCTCCCGCAAACAGCAAACGGCTTCTCCTCTCTCCGCGGGCATCTGGGGATGGGGGACCCTGGCATGGGGAGTCCCCAGCGCTGGGCAGGGGCTGGGCTGTGCCCCCTGCGCTGGGGCAAACGCAAAGGGCTCTTACTTCTACTGGGAGAGTTCCAGAGGGTGGCGGAGGATTTGGAGAGCCGCTTGTTGATTATAGAGTCGACGTGTTTGGGGAGGTTTACAGCGGACACCGAGCACCGGCTCGCACCTGGAGGAGGGAAAAGACACAAGGGCATTAAGGTCCCGGGGCTGGGGCCGGGCCCCCCACATGCAGCATGCATGGCCGTGCCAGGGCACTGGGGCGGAATTGGAAGGACCAGGGGAGATGCTGGAGTCCAGGAACACAGCACAGAATGGGGTAGGAGATGCTGGAATCCAGGGACACGACACAGAATGTGACAGGAGATGCTGAAGTCTGGGGACACGGCACAGAGTGGGACAGGAGATGCTGGAATCCAGTGACACTGAGTGGGGCCAGAGGAGATACTGGCATCTGGGGACACAACACACAGCACTGGCATTCATTATGGCAGTGTCTGAACCCTGCAGGGTCATGCTGGGATCATGCAGGGATCTCATCCTCAGAGAGCCAGGGCAGCTCCCAACAGTCTTCCCAAACACAGTCCTGGGAATCGGGAGCAGCTGGCTGGAGACCTCGGCAGCCCCAGGTGAGCATCCACCCTGAGGGAGCAGGGTGAGGACAGCAGGTCCAGACAGACACAAGACAACATCACACTGGTGCTGGGTCACTATGGCACTGCCAGGACAGTCCTGGTGGCTGGCAGCACCTCCACAGTTAGCTGGGATCTCCCCACTTTGGCTGGGTTCCTCTGGACAAAACAGCCAGGGAAGCTCAGGGCCGGTGGAGGCACATTTGTGAGTGACAGCTGGCAGCAGCTCCAGCACCACATCCAATGGGAAGTGGCAGGGGAAGGTGTCCCCTCGCCAGACCCTGCCAGGTGCTGCACCACAGATACCCCGAGTGTGCCACGAGCCACCGTGGCACCGAGACAGGCACCCAGAACAGGGAGCCTGCACACCCAGCCCAGGCAGGTACAGCCAGGCAAACAACACCTGCACACACATGGCACTGGGCACACGGTGCCAGTACGCACAACCTGGCACACAACACCTGTACACAGCTCGGTCAGGTACAGCCAGGAACACAACACCTGTACACAGTCTGGCCAGGTACAGCCGGGGCCAGCACAGCTGCCCCATGGCACGTGAAGGCCAGACAGTTCCCAGGGACACAGCCCTCTCTGTGTCACCATCCATGCCAGACAGTGCTAGCACCTGCCAGCACAGCACAGCAGTCAGGAGACAGTGGAGACCTCCACATGTCCAAGTGCTGAATTGTGCAGAGTGTCCCCAAGGAGCCCCCAGGGAGCAGGACCAGCTTCTGCAGCCGCACATACAGCCTTGGTCACCTCCATACTGGACCTGGAGTGGCCAAGCATTGCCCCCACCCAGCTGAGGGACAAGGGGACACGCCACAGCACAGACCCCAGTCACAGATTGCAGAGGCCTCGTGCAGCTCCACAGCCCCTGAGGCCAGGGGCTCTTCACAGCTGCTGGAGACCCAGCAGCGTGGCCATGGCAGGGCTGTCCCCAGGTAGGGCTCTGAGTGGAACAGGGACTGTGACGCACACCCTCCAGCTTACACCCAGCCCCACAGAGCAGGGAACAGCCATGGGATGCCATCAATCCCCAGCACAACCCAGAGTGATGGCAGCATGACCCCACCAAGTGGGGCTGAGCTGAGTTTGAGGGCTGGCAGAGAGATGCCCAGCTGCCCCCATCACTGTCAGAGCCACAGGGTCCCAAGGTGCCTGTGCCCAGCCCAGCACTCACCATCCTTGTGTGCGGGGGAGCCGTGGTGCAGGGCCCCAGCCCAGGACCACCGCTGCTGCCGGATCTCTGCCCACGTCTTCTTGACCGACCGCTGGATTGCTGCCTCATAGCGCTCCTGTCCGAGGGAGAGGGACAGGCTGAGCCTGGCGGCTGTAGGAGAGGGGCTGGGGCCAGCCAGAGCCCCCCAGCATGAGGCCATCACAGCGATGGGGGTGCTTGGAGGGAGACAGGACAGTGATGCCAAGAAGCTGGGCACAGCACAGGCTCTGCACCGTGAAGGACGGGCAGCAGAGGACAGGCAGAGCGGGCAGCTCCTGAACGGCTCATGAAGCATCTCCTGAAGAGTTGCTGGAGCCATGAGAACTCCTCAGGGATTGCATCCCATGTGCCACCCCAGCCCCTAGTCCACTGCACTCATGACATCCATCCTCATCCTCACCTTATTCTTCTCCAGCTTCTGCCTCTGCCGCTCCTCCAGGACCGCCCGGCGCTTCTCCGCCCGCAGCCGCTGCTCCTCCAGCCGCTTGCGCCGCTCCTCCAGCTGCTTCTCCCGCAGCAGCCGGGCCTTTTCCTCCTTCTCCAGCCACATCACCCGCTTGGCAGCTGCGGGGGACAGCGGGGTGGCACCGGCGGCACAGCCCTGGGCAGCCCCGCGGTGGCACGGCGTGCCCATGCTGGCGGCGTGGGGCCGCAGGCTGGCCGGGGCACGCGGCCGGGCTTGCGGGGCAGGCAGCATCACGGCGAGGGAGGGGTTTGGGCCAGGACAAAAGGAAGGCCGGGAGCCCGCCGGGAGCCCGCCGAGCCGCGCGGTGAACAATGGGGGAATGAGGGTGGAAAGAGCGCGGGGACAAGGAGGCCCCATGTGCAGCGCAGGGGCCCCGCTCGCCCGCTGCCCCGAGCCACTGCGGGGCTGCCTGCACATGGCAGAGCCGGGCACCAGGGCTGGTGGCACCTGCAGGGACCTGGGGAATATCCAAAGCAGGGAGCAACAGTGTGCTGGGGGGTCAACAGCATGCCTGGGGGTCAGTGGTGTGACTAGGGGTCAGCAGTGTGCCTGGGGGTCAGTGGTGTGCCCAGGGGTCAGTGTTGTGCTTGGGGGTCAGCGGTGTGCCTAGGGGTTAGTGGTGTGCCCAGGGGTCAGTGGTGTGCCCAGGGGTCAGCAGTGTGCCTGGGGGTCAGTGATGTGCCCAGGGGTCAGCGGTATGTCTGGGGGTTAGTAGTGTGCCTGGGGGTCAGTGGTGTGCCTAGGGGTTAGTGGTGTGCCCAGGGGTCAGCAGTGTGCCTGGGGATCAGTGGTGTGCCCAGGGGTGTGCCTGGGGGTCAGTGGTGTGCCCAGGGGTCAGTGGTGTGCCCAGGGGTTAGTGGTGTGCCTGGGGGTCAATGGTGTGCCTGGGGGTCAGCAGTGTGCCCGGGGGTCAGTGGTATGCCCAGGGGTTAGCAGTGTCCTGGGGAATCAGTGAGTGCCTGGTGGGCAGAGCTGCCAGCACTGCAGTTCCCATCCAGGCTCAGCTCACCACAGCTAATGGGATTGCCCATGACCCAGCAAAGCTCCTTAGCCCCTGCCTCCCCCCACATCCACTTTCCCTCCCAGCCCCATACCCAGGTACTTGGCCCGTTCCTCGCGCCGCTCCTTCGCCTGCTTGTGCCTTGCCTGGGCTTTCTGGGCATCTGCAGAGGGGAAACACCATGAGGGTAGCACCTGGCCCCACCAGGCATCACCTGGTGCCCACAGGGTGCAGCATCACTGGAGCACTGCAGCCTCCTGGCACCCACCTTGCTTGGGCCGGGCGCTGGCGGCAGGAGACACTGAGGGGCGGCTGCTCCGGGGGGTCACATCCTTTGAGGGTCCAGCTGTGGCACCCAGGGAGCTCTTGGCATCAGGAGGGGCCCCTTCAGTGGCAGCTGGGGCTGGGGGCTGGCTCCCATGGGGCAGCACCTCCATGGAGTGAGGGGCGGCAGCGTGGACGGGGACAGGCTGGCCAGTGGTGTGGGGCAAAGCCTCTTCTTTGGGGTGCTCCATCCCAGGCTGCTTGGGGGGTCCGGGGGGGGACCGGTCACACTGTGGGGGAACACTCTGTGCTGAGGGGACCGCAGTGGCAGGGCTGGGGGACACGGGCTGTCCTGGCAGTGCCACGGCCGGAGGGCCGGGTTGGTCACGCTGTGGGGGGCTGCTCTCAGAGGGGCGCATCACAGCCGGGGGGCAGACGGGCTGCTGGGAGGGGGGCACGGCTGCAGGGACAGGCGAGACGATCTTTTCAGAGGGGGTGATGGCTGCAGGGACTGGTGGGACGGTCTTTTCCGAGGGGATGACATCTGGAGGGCCGGGTCGGTCACGCTGAGGGGGGCTGCGCTCTCCATGCAGGGCATCCCCAGGTGAAGGGGGCGGCACGGAGGGTGGGGGGATGCTGTCTCCCATCGGGGATGGTGGCTTCCCTGCAAGAGGGGCAGAGCAGAACACAAGGTCACTCAGCTGGGGAAGGCTGTGAAAGATCCATCCTCCCCAAACACAATCCTCAGGGGCACAGCCCTGTCGCCCCCAAACACAGCCCTCAGGAGCAAGGCTGGGGAGGGCAGTGGGACCCCACCTCAGCCCTGCTGCTGCTGCTGCCCCAATCCTGGGGGACACCCACAGCGGGTGCCAGGCGCTGGGCACACAATGCACAGAGGGACAGCCGGGCTCCACCAGGCACTGCCACCACAAAGCTGCCCTTCATCCCCTGGCAGCTGCCGCCTGGCCCTGCCGTGGTGGGACACAGACCCAGAGACCCCCCAGGGGCACAGGGACCCACAGACTCCCCTGCCACTCTCCCTGGGGTGACGAGGATGTCGAGCACTTCCGCGGCACAGTCGGCGCAGCCGGAGGCAGGATGGGTGCGGGCTGTGGCCTGACGTCACCGTGACAGCCCATGGCCCCCATGCGCCACGGACCCGCAGCCATGAACTCATGGCCCAGGAATGCACACCAGGCTGCCAGACAGAGCCCCCTCCCCGCGTGGGGCCGGCCGTGGGGCAGCCCAGGGGATCTCCCCCATTCTGGATGGCCCCTGGGCACCCCGAGGGAGCCCTGAGCACGCCCCAGCATGGTGCCAGTGCCTGGCAATGCCATGGTACGTGCCCTCTGTGAAGTGGTGTCGGAAGTGTCCTCAGTGACAACAGTGGTGCTGACTCCCCCGGCCCCCATTATCAGCCCTTTGCAAACAAACCCTTCAGTACATGCCAGGATCCCAACTCCAACCCCCACGCAGCAGCAGCACCATCACTCCTGGCCAGAATGCCAGACCACCCCAGGACACACAGCTCCAGCCCCATGGGCACCACTGCAGAGTGAGCCCCCAGCTCCAGGGGGGATGGCAGAACCCCAGTGACCAGCACCCACCACCAGCTGATGTCACACACCGGCCCAGCCGTGTTTGCAGAGCTCTCCACAGCCCTCAGCGAGGGGCAAAGTGTGGGCTCTGCAAACACAGCCGGCGCCACTCCTCACCCATCCCATGGCTCTCACCCACCCCACGGCTCCTCTCCCATCCCACGCTCTCCTCCACCCCATGCTGGAGCACTCTGAGCCAAGGTCAGCCCAGGCTATCCAAAGAGGCACTGCCAGCCCCATGCATTGACAGCATGGGCACACCCCAGGTCCCCTGGTCCCAAAAGAGGGGCTGGGGGTGCTGCTGCAGCCCCCCAGGCCAGGGCTGTGCCAGCAGGATTCCCCACCCTGGACTCCGTGGGGACATAGCAAGCCCTGGCCCCCCCGCAGACCTTCCGGGTATTTTCTGCTGCAGGAAGCCGGCCCATCCCCTGGCCCCGATCCTGCACATCCCATGTCCCCAGCACTGCGCCCTGTGAGGCAGCCATCGGTCTTATTAGGGACTGGGACTGGGGGGGTCTCCTGCTCTGTCCCCCCAGGGCTGCCCCAGATGGGCAACCACAGGCAGGAGGGCTTGGCAGCCCCCAGTTGCCAGATCCCAGGATGGCACCTACAGTGTCACCATGCTGGGAGGGGTGACCCTGGCACCACTGTGGTGGCACAGCCAAGTGCTGCCCACAGGGCTGAGTGAAAGCCAAGCCAGTCAAGTGAAGGCCAGGCTGATCCCCTGAGCAGATGGAAATACCTCAGGAGAGCCCTGGACATGTGGGGAGCACTGGCAGGGGACAGTGGGTGCCTCCTGCCACCCCACACAGCCAGGCACAGAGCCCTGGGCAGGATCTGCCCTGCCCCACTGGCCAGAGAGACAACACCACCTGTGGCCAGGGAAGGGCTGGCCAAGACGTCCAGGCCCAGCCAAGACCCCCAAGGTGGGGCAGGGCCAGCCCTGCCACCATCTGTCCCTGTCGCTGCTCCAGCACGGCAGCTGCCCTGAAACCCAACGCTGCCTGCACCCAGGCGGCGCGGGCGTCCCCTCTCCCCCGGCCAGGGCATTCCACACGGATTAGCTCCCGTCCCCCCAGACACGCAGGCATGGCTGTCCTGCAGCACCCAGCCCGGGTGAGCCTGCATGGCACCAGCTCCACTTCTGCCACCAGCACAGGGTGAGGTGCTGCCCTCAGAGCGCATCACCCAGCCCATCCTGCTCCTCCCATGGGTTCCTTTGGCGCTGCTGCCTGTGCCACCGAGCACCAACGGCACCTCCAGCCCGGCAGTGCCCGGTGCAGTGCTGTTCCTTGGCCAGCACATGGCCAGGGATGCTCAGCCAGGCACAGGCACATCCCCAGTGCTGTGAAGCGAGAGCACATCGAGGCCCGCGGGCGCTGCTTGGACCAGCGGCTCTCGTTAATTGTCTGCCGCACACCCCTGCAGGGCACTGCCCATAAGAACGGGGCGGGGGGGGCACCCTCCTGATGTCACCTCAGCTCCCCCCAGCTCCGTATCCTTGTGTTCCCTGCTGCAGCCATAGGCTGCTCCGTGTGCAGCGCCCAGCAGGGCAGGGGGCATCAACCAGGGGGACCAGGAGAGCAGGGCTGACAGGGCAGTGGTCACTGCTGAGCACTGGAAAGCCACCCAAAAGTGCTGGTGTCACAGTGCCCAGCCACCCTGGGCATTGCATCAGTCCCTGCTGTGCCAAGGACAAGACCCTGTGGCCAGCCCAAAGAGCCACTGCTGGCCCTGCAGGGCTGCTCCCCACAGCCCGTGGGGACGTCCATGTGTGCAATAACACCCTCAGACCCTCCCTGGTGCAGCTGTTCCCAGCTGCCTCCCCTGCCTTGACAGCAGCCGCACGGGGATGGGTCCGTGGGTCTCTGGTTGCCAGCAGGTCCTGCTGCAGAGCAGGAAGGCAGTCATGGCTGCAGAGCAGGGACTGCTCTGTGGGTGCTGGAGTCCACTCTACCTGAGGCCACAGGAGCACTGTGGCATGCACCGGGATGCTCCAAGCCCTGGGGGTGCTCCAAAGCCCCAGCGCTGCCCCCGATCCCACCCCCAACGCAACTCTCAGATGTGCCTTGGGGCTAAGCCCTGCCCTGTTCCACCCAGCTCCTGGGATTCCCCTGGCTGCAGCAACCCTCACACCTGGATGACAAGGACAATGAGCAAGTGCTCCTGACACATCCCTGGAACGTCCACAGCACATTCCCAACACGTCCCCACTATGTCCTGCCTGCAGGCACAGCACTGACACGCACCCTGAGCGCTGGCTCACATGCCTGGGCAGGGAGACATGGGCAATGCCAGCAGCCCCTGCCTCAGGGGTGGCCAGTGCCACCCTGGCAGCCACCATCAGCAATGACACCCTGTCCCCAATGGAGACAGCCACTTGCAGCCTGTCCCCAGGCACAAGGGCACTGTCACCCATGTCTGGCTCCTCTCCCCACCAGCTTGGAGCCAGTGAAACACAGCTGGGACCTGGCTGGGCTTCAGCCCACAGTGCCCCACCTCTCCCCCAGCCCGACTTCAGGGGACTGGCCTCTGGGGACTGGCTGGAGCAGGGCAGGAAGGGGGCAGGCAGCAGGGCCCCTGGGAGGGCACAGCCAGGTGCCAGGAAGGAGTAAGAGGCATATCCAGCCCCCTTTCCCAGGATTCATGTCCTGCCAAGGCTCCAGGATAGGGGTATGGGGGGCAGCCATGGGGGAACTGCACCAGCCCCTGGGCCAGGGCAGAGGTCACTGAGCTCCCACGGCACTGCCGAGCCAGCACTGATGTGCCGAGCTGCAGAGCAACAAGGGGAACTTGGGATCTCGTGGCGAGAGCGAGGCCAGGGGGTTTCCAGGGTTTAAAACACACGCAAAGGAAAGAGCTGGAGCTGCTGCTGGCCCCAGCACCCACACAGCAAACTGTGGTCACAGTGCAACCCCAAACAGCCCGAGGGCAGGGGCAGGAACACCTGCCCACCATCCATCTGGCACTGGCAGTGGCGACAGGAGTGCCCTCGTCCTTGGGGCGACCCATGCGGCGCCACCAGTGCCCAGGGCAGCCAGCCCAGCTGCGTTCCCAAAAACCTGTCTGCTAGCATCACGCTGGGAAACAGAAACCTGGCTGGAAGGCAGGGCATGGGGCTCTGTGCCTGCCAGCATCCAGCCCCTTGGGGAGCAGGTCAGTACGCCCAAAAAACAGGTCCTGTGCCTCACAACACGGATGCGGCACCTACCAGGGCTGGAGCAGTGCAGGATCCAGCTCCATTCCCAGCAGGCTGCCTGTGGGGCTGCCCAACCCTGCTCAGAGCCCTCCAAGGAGCAAGAGCTGTGCTAACTATTTTGGACATGGCACCACGGGACTGTCACTTCACCACTCTGCACGTCGCATCACGTTGCTCTGATGGTTTCACAGCAGCAGCCCCTGCACTGGGAGAACTCCTGAGCTGCTGCTCCCAAACACAGGCACTGGCGGGCAACCAGCTCACCCTCCCTCTCTGCTGTGCCAAGGGAGAAGGGCTGGAGAAGCTGGGGGAAAGCTGGATAAGGACAGACCTCTGCCTGCGCCCTGCCTTGATCCCTGTCCCTCTGTGCCCTGCATCCCTCTGCCAACCTGGGCAGCTCCGCAGGTCACACCCTGCCCTGGGTGCCCTTCATGAGCTTCTGGCACCCAGAGCTGCCCCACACATGGTGGTTCCTGGCCCCTTGAGTGAAACCCCGTCCCTGCTGGTGGCTCTGACCCGCTCTAGGCAGCAAGACAGGAAGCAGCCTGGGCTGCCAGTCACGCAGGTCACCCACATGGGACAGGTCACGGAGGGTCCCTGAAGGACGACACGACACAAAACCGCCCGCGCTCCTTCAGCACCATTCTGTGCTCTCAGTAGAGCACCCAATGACCCATCCGGGTGTGCAGGGTGCCCAGGGTGGCCGGGAGCAGCCAGTCCTGGTCCCCGGGCAGCCACAGCACTGAGCAGGCAGGCCACGGCGGGCGGGAAGGCAGCAGAGGCAGAGAGCAGGACTCAGACAACGTCTGGCGCAGGACGCGACGTTCGGGCAGCGATGCCAAGACCCGCGGCCGGTTAGTGCCGGAGCCGCCAGTTCTCAGCATCGCCGGGAGCCGCAGCCATCCCGCCCTCTCAGCGGGCCCGGGCGATGGAGCACTGGGGCCGAGGGGGAGGGGAGCCGCCTCTCCTCTTCCTCCCGCGGTGGGAAGCGGCTCCGCCGCGGAGCTCTGCTTAGTCACAGCGAGCGCTGCGCTGGAGCCCCGAAAGGCAGCGCCAACCGCGGCCCCGAGCGCGGCCCCGCCGCCGCCGCCCTCCCCGGTTCATCCCGGGGCAGCGAGACCGGCCCAGCCGGGACGAGCCGCGAGTCCACGCGGCGGGGCGGGGGCGGCCCCGGGCGGGCGGGGGGCAGCGGGTGCCTCCCACCGGGGGTATAACCCACCAGCCCACCGGCCGGCGGGGACCAGCCGGGGCGGCGCCGGCGCCGCCACCCCCGGGGCTCCCCAAGGGCAGTTCCCCTACACCCCCTACGGCGGCGGGGCCGGGGCCGCTCCGGCCCTCCCCAAGATGGAAGGGCCGTGCCCGGGCTTTGTCCCTCCCGGGAAGCCGCCCTGGCCCCGGCAGCGCGTTCCCCCCCCCTCGCCCCCCCGGCTCCTCCACCGCCTCCCCGGGCCGCCGCCCCGCTCCGCTCCGCCGCATTCTGCGGACCCGGCCGCCGCATCTCCGCCGGCACTGCGGGCCGCATCCCGCACCCCCCGGCAGACCCCGCACCCCCGGGCCGCATCCCGCAGCCCTCGGCCGCATCCCGCACCCTGACTCCCTGCGGCCCCGCGGTGCGGGAGGGGTCCCGGGCGCTCCCCGGAGCCGGTACCGGCGCCGGTGCCGCCGCGGATCCTTACCGAGGGGCTGGGGCCGGGGCTGCGGCTCCCGCCCGGCGCAGCTCCGCTCCATGGCGCGGCAGGCGCAGGGGCTGGCCCAGCCCCGCTCCCCCCGGCCCGCGGGGGAGGACGCTCAGCGCTCCCCGCCCCGGCCCCGCGGCCCCGGCCGGGGGGAGCGGCCGGGGGATGCTCCGCCTCGCCCCGGCTCCAGACGCGGCCCCGCAGCCCCGACCCGGCGCCGCTCCTCCCGCAGCCGCGCCCGGGACCCCGCGGCCGTCACCCCCGTGTCGGGCCTGCCTCTCTGCCTGTCCCCGTAATGCTCAGCATCCCCCAGCCCCTGCTCTCCCAGATTTTGGGACTCGCACACACATTTTATGATGCTCCGGTCACGCGCGAAGCGCTGGCCCCGCAGCAAACGCGCCCCGCCCCAAGCAGCACCGCGATGCACAGCCAGCGCCACCCGGACCTGCTCCCCCAGCCTCAGGCACCCCAAAAAGACACCGATTTCCCGTTTCCGAGCCGCACCTCAGCTGTTGGAGAGGCCTTGGAGCTGCTGCTCCCCCGCTCCCCGTCGCTCGTGAGCCTTAGTCACCGCCAGCAGCCGCCCCCGCTCGCGGGGCTCCCCCCCCGCATCCCACCCTGCCCCGGTAACCGGCGGACAACAGAGGCCGCTCCCGCTCCCCGGGCAGGAGCAGCGGCCCCGCTCCGAGATTAAACCCCTTTCGGCCCTGCTCGCACGGCCAGGGTAGGGGACAAGTGGGCAGCACCAGCAGTGGGAGGAACACAGCTCCAGGCTCTGCAGGGGCACCGGGAGGCAGGGACATGTCCTTGTCCACCACGTGGCCAGCCTGCTCCAGGCATCCCGCAGAGTGCCCGGCTCTGGGTGTGTGCATGAACAAAGTTAGTTTTCTGCGGGCAGCACCCATCAGAGATGCCTGGTTTGGGGATGATGTCATCGCAGGCCGGGAGATCCCCTGCTACTCATTCTCCCTCACCTACCAGGCAAACAGGTCTACCGAAATCCCAGCCCTTTCCCTTGGAATTGCATTCCCCTGACTCGGATGGGGAGCTCCTCAGCAGACAGGGTGGCCCCACTCTGTCATGCTGCAGGGGTAGCCCTACCCCCCAAATCACCCTAAAGTCATCATCCTCCTACAGCCTCCAGTCTTGCACCCTCTCACCTGGCTCAGACAGAGCAGAGGCTTCCTGAAACTCACAGTCAGAACTCACCTGTCAGCTGACTTCCCACCAGGGAATGCTGCATGGCCAAGCCTCAGCTCTGGGAGCTGGGCATCCCAGGAGGATGGCACAGAGTGCAATGTCCAGCAAACTCACAAAGCCAGGATATGCCCTGGGATGGGATAGGGGAACAGACCCACTCACATTGTTGCATGTCTGAGCCTCCAAGGGGCTGCAAACAGCCCCCCAGCCCTGTATTTCCATGGCACACAAGGGATCTGGCAGAGCAGGACTGGAGCCACTCCATGACATGTTCTGAGGGTGACTATGTGTGGCTTCCAAAGACTCTTTGCCTGTGGGTCCCACAGCATCACCTGGAGCAGATGAGCATCTCAAGGCTCTGGGACAGCCTGGTGCTGGATCCAGCCCCATCCATGGTCCCTCTCCCCACAGTGGGGTCAGTCTGGAGCAGGGGGCATGGTGAGGAAGAGGCAACCAGGGGTGTACAGGGCCTGTGGCCGTGCTCCAACAGTGCAACATGAGAGGGCTCATGAATGCCATGCCAGCCCAAGTCGATGGGCTTATATAAGCAGAGATTGATCAATCACTCTGCTGCAGGCAGAGCCCCGCTCTGTTGGGGTTCCTGGGTCCAGCCCCGCCATTCCCATGGTGCTGGGAACAGCTGCCCTCCCTGAGTTGATGGAAAATCCGATGAGCTCATGATGAGCACAGCACCCAGCCCTGGCTGCTGCATGCCCCAGCACTCCCTGTGCTCCTCAGCCCTGCAGCATGGGGTGCAGCACTGCCATGGCTCTGTTGGGTCAGTCTGGGCAGGGGGCTCCACCCCGAGGCCCAACACCTGGCTCTGACACCGATTGTAGGGACCCAAAGGGGCCTGCACCCCCAAGTCAAAGGATAACTACAGCCACAGCTCAGCCCTGCCCAGCAGGAGCTGACACTGTGCGAGTCTGGGAGCAAACAGGGATAAGGATGGCAAACAAACCCCACCAGCACCTCTGAGCAAAGTACCATGTGGGACACCCCATCCCACCCATTTCCACCTGCTCCCTATCCCTGTGCTCCCACCTCTCTCCTCAGCCCCAGGACTTTGCCCCAGGCTCCTCCCAACCTGCTGCTCTGTGACATGCTGCCTGCAAGGGCTGGTCTGAATCCCTGTCCCCAAAACACTCCAGTTGACTCCCATTAGCCGTGGGCAATGACCCGACAGGATCCTGGGGACAAGTGTCTGTCCCTGTGTCCTGTCCTGAGGTGGATGGATGCAATAGGTACCCATCACCGGCAGCATGTCAGGATAACAACCAGACCCCCAGCATCTTGCCATGGGGCTACACCACGGCCCATGGCAAATCCTGGCTGCTGCAGGACAATCCCCTGTGGGTGTCTGACAAATGGGCTAGCAATGGGCTGAGCCACAGCAGGCTGTGCCCTGCCCTGCCACAGCTCGTGCCTGCTCTGTAATTATCCCAAGCCGCATCTGTAATTAGTGTCCTGATGTCATGGGGTCAGGCCTGGGCAGCCCCACGTGCTCCCCGCCACCCCCACCTTGGCCTCCGGCCTCAGGGCTGGAGGAGATCACAGTCTTCCAACACCATCCGGAGGAGTTCCTGCCCAGCTCCGGCTCCCCGCCAGCACTGCTGCCGGAATCACATCCCAGTGCCGTTCCACAGCCCCCGAGCTGCTGCAAGGTTGGATCTGTCCCTCGGGTCAGCGCAGCGTTTGGTCATTCCAGCCACTGCATCTCTGCCCCCTTCCCTGCAACATCCTGCCCACTCCCTGGATCCTGCCTGGGAAGGAGAAGGGCCAGCCCCTGCCCTCCCGAGCCTCCCAGGGCTGCCAGTCACCTGCTCCCTCGGCACAGGGAATGTGCTGGAGCAGCCCAGCAGCTATAAATAGAGCGGGAGGCGCAGGCATGTGTGGTCGCAGCACACAGCGGGTCCGGGCGGCCGCTGCCCCATGGCCGGTGTGGGGCACAGGCAGGATGTGGGGCTGCAGCAGCGCCTCAGGGTGGGACAGCGATGGGAAGAGGGTGAAAACACTGAGCAGGACAAGCACAGCGTGGAGAGAGGATGGAGGGGAGATCCCACACAACTTCCACGGAGCACCAGCACTTTATTGCAGGGCAGAGAAGCACCACACTGCCCACAGCACATGGAGTATCTCACAACCCTTTCCCTCTGCCAGCACCTCGCGGCCACCGCTGCCACTAACACCCGCGTAAGGGCCGGGCCGTGCCGGTGACACTGAACTGTGCGCTCAGCACCTCCGATGGCGCCCGCGTCTTCTGGCCAGGCTGCTGCCCACCAGCAAAGAGGGTAAAGGTGCCGGGCTCCAGGCGCCAGTCCTGCACCCAGACCGCTCGCTGCTCTGCCAGCACCTGGAAAGACAGCTTGGCCTCCTGGCCAGCCAGCACAGCCACACGGCGGAAAGCCACCAGCTGCCAGCGGGGCACCGGCACGGATGACTGCTCCCAGCGCAGGTACAGCTGCACCACCTGGGCAGAGGGATGGGAGTCAGCACAGTGGGACTCCACAGCAGGGAGTCGGGCACATCTGTACCCTGTACAGCCAGCTCAGTGCAGAGCTGTGCAGAGCTCAGAGAGCTGTGCCCACCTCCTCGCTGTCCCACAGCCCCGTGTTCTCCAGCACCACAGACACAGAGAGGTTGGCACAGATGGGAATCACTGGGGGGCTCAGCACCAGGTCCCGATAGCGGAAGGTGGTGTAGGACAGCCCATACCCAAAAGGGTAGAGCGGGGCCTCGTGCCCATAGTATCGGTATGTCCGTCCCTCCATGGTGTAGTTCTCCATCGGTGGCACCTGTGGGACAAGGGGCCAGTGGAACAGAGCAGGGCTGGGCAGGCACAGGCAAGAACCAGCCCTGCATCCCACAGCTGCTCCAGCCACCAAGGCAGGGAACGGCTAAGGGTGTGACCACCAGCCTGGCCTTACCTGGTGCATGCCTGCAGGCCAGGTGGCTGGGAGCCGGCCAGCCGGGCTGGCCCCCGCCTCACCCAGCAGGACCCTGGCAATGGCCAGGCCGGTGGCCTGGGCAGGGAAGAAGCAGGCCAGGATGGCCCCCACACTGTCATGTGCCTGTGCCCAGCTCACATCCAGGGGCCCCGCGTTGAATAGCAGCAGAATGACGGGACGCCCAGCAGCTGTAGGGAGGTGCCTGTCACTGAGAGCCCTGTAGTGGCACTGCTGGGACGGCCCTGGGGTGTCCCATGGATGGGGAACACCTGGGCGGGTTGAGGTCCCACAGAGCCCCTACCTGCCTGCACAGCATCCTGCAGCAGTTCCAGTTGGTGCCCCGGCAGGGACAGGTCACTCCGGTCTTTTGCTTCTGTCTCCACATCTATCCCTGGGTGGGGACAGCCAAGGGAGAGCCCCTTACACCCCTGTGGGCAGACAGGGCAGAGGGGCACTGACCGCCTCAAAGGAAGCTCATGGGCACCTCCTCTCCCCCAGATCACTCCCCTTCCCCTGGCAGTGCCCACCCAGTGCCCTCCCACTCCCACCTACCTGTCCCCAGGCAGACCAGCACCACATCAGCTGCCTCCACCACCCTCACCAGCTCTGCCCGTGAGTACTGCTGGCACCGTGGCTCCCTGCAGCCCGCTGTGAAGCTGACATTGGCTCCAAGCATCTCCAGCCCCCTCCTGCACCAGGGGAGAGCAGAGGATACAGGGGCAGCTGTGTCCAGGGTCAGGCACAATGGCACAGCCCTCTTGCCCTGGCCACCAGCCAAGGGCCAAGAAGCTCCAGCAGCAGCCCTGGATAGTGCCCCGAAGAGGGAAACAGTGACCAGGAGAAGGGGACATGAGGTGGGACCATGCTGTCTCACCGGGGAGTGTAGATGTACTGAGGCTCTGGCACTGGTGCATAGTCCCCAAACAGTACCCGGGGATTGTCAGCAAAGGGACCCACAACCTGCAGAGGGCAGATGGGTGAGGGTGGGCACCAGCAGCCCTGTGACACCTGTGTGCCATGGGTGTGGAGCCAGCATATCACCCTGCCCACCACATTGCAGGGGCTCACCGCGAGGTGCTGGCCGGACAGGTCCCGGGCCCGCAAGGGCAGTGTCCCCCGCACATTCTTCAGCAGCACAAAGCTCTTGACAGCAGCTTCCAGTGAGAGGTTGCGGTGCTCAGGGCTCTGCACCACACTCAGGTCCAGGGAGCTGTAGGGGTTCATGTCTGGGGGGTCAAACTCCCCCAGCCGCATCCGTGTGTAGAAGAGGGGCCGGACTCGGTCACGTAGCATCTGTAGAGATCCCGACCCAAACAGCTCAGTTGTGCTTGGCAGGGACAGCCCAGGCTCTCTGCTCACACCCCTGGTCCCACTCCCCTCAGCTCACCTGCAGCGTGATGTTGCCCATGGCCAGAGCCTGGGGGATGTGCATGAAGACGTTGTTCCTCATGCCATAGGAGAGCTCCAGGTTGCATCCAGCATTCACCGAGGCTGCCACACCAGGGAGAAGGGAGAACTCCCATCATGGCTACGCGATGCCTGGGGGCTGACCCCATGCCCAGCCCGTGAGCTCACCAATCGCTGTCTCCAGGAAGCTGTGTGTGTAGTGGTGCCCCAGCATGATGAGCTCCACAGCCCCTTCGTCGCTCACCACATACCCATCAAACCCCCACTCGCCACGCAGGATGTCCGTCAGCAGTTTCTTGTTGGCACAGGCGGGAACGCCATTGATCCTGTTGGAGAGGGGATGGGGCAGCCAGAACAGCGGGGCGCTGGCCATGCCCAGGGCAGCCCGGCCCTCGTGGCCACGCTCCACACCTGTTGTAGCTGCACATGAAGCTGTAGGAGCCAGCACGCACACACTCCTGGAACTGGGGCAGGAAGGTCATGCGCCAGTCCCGCTCCAGCACCTGCAAGCACCACGGCAGAGTGGGGTCAGCACCTGGAGTGTCCCTTGCCCTCTTAACACCCCCTGCCCCGCTGTGCTCACCTTGGCATCAAAGCTTAGCCTGGAGACGGGGATGTTCTCAGGGCCTCCGTGCACACTGAAGTGTTTGCAGCCAGCGCTGGCCTTGACATAACGGGGGTGCTGGCCCTGCAGCCCCTGCACAAAGCTGCGGGCCAGCTCCCCACTCAGGAATGGGTCCTCCCCATAGGTCTCCTGTCCGGGGCACAGGTGAGTCACCTCTGGGAGCCCCGGCCCCACATCCCCACATCTCAGCAAGCCATGGCCATATCCAACTGGTCAGCCACAGTCCTTTGTGGCCCAATCCCAGCGAGGGATCACCCGCCCAAGCTGGCACCTGGTTCCTCCCCCACAGTGGGTGCCTCATGATGTTCAGGACAGGGCTGAAGCAGCTGAGCCCGGTGTGGTCACTGTAGCGGCCGGCAGCAGCAAAGCTGTTGTGCTTTGCTCTCACCTCGGTGGCCGTGGCGTTGGCCACACGGTAGATGAGCTCGGGGCTGTGGGGACAGCACAGGGGTGTCAGGGCGGCGTAGGCAAGGCGAGACCTGTCTCACAAGGTCTCATCCCACATCCCCGGTTCCCGGTGCTGGTACCTAAAGGCGGCTGCAAGCCCCAACGCCTGCGGGAAAGCCGTGGCCCATCCGGGTGCCTCGCTGTCGCCCCGCAGACACTCCGTGTTCCAGTTGTAGGGCGCGATGCCCAACCTCGGGATGGGGGGCGCGGGACCGTTCCCCATCGCTCCCCCCCTCGCTACCTGCAGGGCAGCGGCGCTGAGCGGGGAGATCCGCGGGGCCCCCGAGGGGGTCCCACCGCCCCCTCACCTGCAGCACCAGCTCGGCGGGGCTCAGCCGGCCCAGCAGGTCGTCGAGGCGGCGGTGCCAGGGCAGCGAGGGGTCCCAGAAAGGGAAGGGGGGCGGCTGAGTCCGGACCGCCCCCGCGCCCAGCGCCGCGCTCAGCACCAGGACCCGCAGACCCAGCGCCGCTGCTGGGAGAGCCCCGCGCAGCACGGCACGGCTCGGCCCCCGCGATCCGCGCGGCATGGCCCGGCCAGGCTCCCGGGATCTGCACAGCATGACTCGGCCCGGCCCGGCCCAGCCCCGGCGCTGCGAAGCCCCCGCGGTGGGCGCGGCGGGGCGGAGCGCGCTGCAGTTTGTCCTGAGCTCACCGAACGGGGCGGAGCGCGCTAGGACGGGTCGGGTATAGGGGGCCCGGAGTTCTGCCGGGTCCCTGCCGTCCTCCGGGCCGATTTGCGAGATTCACCCCGTGCACCGCGGTCTGTATTCGAGGGGCGGCGAGCCCCGAGCCCCGCGCAGCCCGGCCCCGCCGTGGGGACAGGTCGCGGCGTTTCGGTTCCACCCGTCTCTCGGAGCATCTCCCGTGTGCGGGCGTGAACAGGCAGAGCCGCCCGGCGCCGTCAGACCGGCTCTCGGTGCCGTCGGCTGCAGCGGGGCCGGGCAGCAGTAACGGCTCCACCCGGGAGGGATCTCCGTGTGCTCACCCGCTGGGTCTTATGGCTGGACACGGGTACCGTATGTGCCACTCGTGCCCTCCAGCTCAGCACGGAGGGACACTGCGGTGACCAGGGACACAGTATTCTTACAATGAATATTAGGGAAAGATTCTTCCCCCAGAGGATGCTGGGCACCGATCAGGCTCCCCAGCCTGGGAATGGTCACAGCTCCAAGGCTGCCACAGCTCCAGGAGCGTTTGGACAATGCTTTCAGAAACATGATGAGATTGTTGGAGTGTCCTTTGCAGGGCTAGGAGCTGGACTCCATGATCCTTGTGTTTTAGGATTCATGGTCCCAGAGCGTTCTAGAATTCAGTGATCTCCATCGGTCACCAGCACAATGGAGCCACTGTGGCAGAGAGCACGAGGTAGTAGTTGGGACTCTGAGCAGGAGAGGACCTGGCACTGCAGAGCTGGTGACGGGGAGCACAGACATCCATCCCATCAGCTCACTGGCACAATGGAGGTGCTGCTGGCAGCCCCCCAGCCCGGGACGACCACACCACGCCCCAGTGCCAGGCCCGGTGCCTCGCAGCTGGCGGTGTCCTGGGGATGCAGCCATGTAAGGCAATGCCAGCAGGTCACCGCAGCCCGGCTGGTCCCCACGCTCCTGCTCGGCCGTGACAGCGAGCCAGCTCCCAGCTGCTGGATTCCTGAGCAGCCAGCACGAGTGGGGGAGTCTCCCTGTGCCCAGAGCATGCCTTGCCCCCAGCACACCACCCCAACCGGGTCAAGGCTCAGCATTCACTCAGTGACAAGTCTGGGAGAGGGACATAATGGGATAAATAAATAAACAACAGGAGATTAAATAAATAAGTAACCAACGCCAGGCACAGTCTGTCTGGGAGCAGAACTTGGTGCACTGGGGTGCATGCTGGCTTGGGGAGCATTAAGGTAGGCTGGGTTATTCCAGAGAATATTCCCTGCAGTTCCTGCAGCCCCAAGCCAGGCTGGTTTCCATGACACCTTTGCCCTGTTTTTGCAGGGCCATTTGCAGGCCTCACAGGGTGGAAACCTGCTTGTGTTCCACACTGAGCTGCAGTCTAAAGCCCTGAGCCTGCCCAATCCTGCCAGCACAGGGCTTGCTTCATCCACCCACAGACACCAGCTGCCCTTTCCCCAGGAATCAGCCTCTGCTAAGCCCCTGGAGATGGGCAAGGAAGGCACAGAAACAATCTCCCCAGGGTCTGGCCCTGGCAGAGCTCAAGGAGTGTTCACACAATGCTCTCAGGCATATGGTGGGATTGTTGGGGTGCCCTGTGCAGGATCAGGAGCTGGACTGGATCTTTGTGGGTTGCTTCCAGCTCAAGATATTCCGAGTCTACTCCGTTTCCAAGGTGGCAGTGTGGGACCAAGGTGGGAGCAGGAGCCCAGCCCAGGTACACCGGGAAAGGCCCTTTCCCACGGCGAGACCCTTGCTCTGCCGACGGCTCACGAGGAGTTATTGACCCGGCAACACCAGCCGGGGCTGGGGGGTAACGGGGACGCCCGCAGGAAACCGACAGCACCGGGACCGACTGTAGGGAGCAGCACGGGGACACCATTCCGTCACCCGCCGGGCAGGGGCCGCACGGTGCCGGCGGACAGCCGGGGATTTGAGGCCGGGGCAGCGGCGGTGCCGGGCCGGGCCCAGCGCGGCCTCGACGGCGGCACCGCCACAGTTGCGGCGGGCGGTAGCGCCCCCTGGCGGCGACCGCGGCCGTCACCTGACCCCACTACACGCCGGGATTGGTCGGTGCCTGGCGATCACGTGATGCGAGACAGGCGCACCATGTGGGCGCGCGATGCACTCAGGGATTTGTAGTTCAGCCGGTCGGGCGGGGTACGGACGGCGGCGCGGCGGGGACTACGTGTCCCGTGGTGCCCCGCGGCGCCCCGGGGTCCCTTGGTGCCCCGCGGCGGACGGAGCGGCCGGGCCGGGCCGGGCGGACACGATGTCGCGGCAGGGCGGGCGCGGCACCGAGAGCAAGAAAATGGTAACGGCGGGGTCAGCGCGGCGAGCGCATGGCGTGGGGCACCCGGGGAACCGGCCGGGGGCGGCGGTGTTCGGGCCCAGCCCGCAGCGCCCGGTGCGGCGGGGCCGGGCAGCCGTCAGCGGCACCGGGCGCTCTCGTTTATGGGAAGTTCGCACCCAGAACGCTTCCCTGGCCTGTCTCGCTTCCCCTCTCCAGCACATTCCGCGTTATCAGCCCGGCTGTATCGGGAACTGAGAGATGGAGCCCAAAGCTCCAGAGCTGAGCTCGAATGCTGGGTGAAACCAGGTCGAATTCATTATTTTTTAATGCAAAATAAGTAATAAAAAAATAAAACCTGGGATTTTTTTTCCCTCTTTGGCCGCGAGGAGGGGCTGAGTCGGGCTTAGCTGCTTCCTCCTGCCTCTCCACGCCCCAGGGGATTCTTTTCTAGGGATTCAGCTCCTTAAATTCAACGATTATGTGAAGAATTGTGTTCATTTACTGGAGTTCTGACACTTCCATAGCCATTGATGCATAATGTGAAGACTGTACACTGCTCTGCTGTGTCAAATAATAAAAATACTGGGAAAGCTTTGGGCACTTCAATTCCATCAGATGTTCAATTCCATCAGATGAGCTGAAAACTAAAGAAAAATTGTCCAAATCTGAATTTGGGAGTTTGCCTTATTGTAACAGCTTAAGTTGCATTTAATAACAGTATCTCAGCAATAAGTGAGATCAGCTCTGGGTGTGTTGGGGCTGATGGTGGCAGGTGACACTGCCATGGCCTCACATGGTGACAGCACCTCTGGCTGGGGACAGCTGGATTCCCTCCATCCATCCCCATCCCCATCCCCTCTCCACCTCTATCTTTACTAAAACAACTGAAACCCTCAAAACCAGCACTACCTGTTCTGCATGTCTGTTAAATTCTCTGCCAAGTCTCTGACTCCAGCTGAGCCAAAGGAACTTCCACCTTGTCCTTCTGGTGATGTGAATTGCCCAACCTTTAGTTTTCCGAGAGGAAAGCAAATTTTTAAATAAAACCCTCAAAGAGTGTGTCAGTTCTTTAGATCCAAAGTGGAGCAATAGCTCCAGCCAGCCTGGCTGTTTTTTTCTTACCTGAAGCCCTAAAGTTCATCCCATTCCACTCCCTGCCTGAGCAGGGACACCTCCCACTATCCCGGGTTGTTCCAAACCCCATCCAGCCTGGCCTTGGACACTTCCAGGGAAGCAGGGACAGCCGCAGCTTCTCTGGGCACCCTGTTCCAGGGCCTCACCACCCTCACAGGGAAGATTTTTTTTCCTAATCCAGGAACAAGACAAGGTGGAATTCCTTGTGTCCTCTACAAACCCAATTTCTATTTGTTTGGGGGTGTTTCCTCTGTGTGTTTGCTGTGGCTTTGTGTGAACTTATGGTGATCTGTGTTGTCACTTAACTCTGATCTTGTCTCTTTTCCCTCCCTGCCTGCTGCTGCTTTCATTCTCTAGTATTGGTATTTGCCATTCATTTCACCTTCTGCCTCTCTGCAGCTCATGGTAGGTGACAGATCCCAGGTCAGCCCCTGTGATCCCTCTGCATGCCAAAACTGACAGCAGAAACCAATGCTGGGGGTTTGTTTGTTCCCCAAGACACTTCCTTTTGCAGAGTTTTGTTCTGCAGCCTGTAATGACCTCATTAATCACTGGTCTGGCTTAATGGCTCCCAAAAATGCTCTTTGTCATCATTTAAGTGTGAGGTTTGAAGGTGGTGGATGGGAGAGGAGAACTTTTCCTTTTTTTCACAAATTTTCTGCAAATCTGACAATTGTGCAAAGAAAACATGAATGACTTTGGTCCTGGCCAGTCCCAGAGTGGATGTGCACAGCACCTGAGTGCTGAGCTGGCCTGGGTTTGTCCTTCCTGAGCCTATTCTGGGTCTGAGGAGATGATTTCAATCTGTGAGCAAATTCTGTGCCTGGACAACTTTCTAGGACCAGATGAGTCCTTTTTCTTGGTACAGAATTTCGTAAATCTCTGACTGGAGGAGCATTTTGAGCCTGTTGGAAGGACCAGAGCTGGAGCCTAATGGGCACTGCCTGCTTGTAATATGTTCGTGAAACAGAGGGAAGAGTTTGAGTCAGATCTCAACTCTAGGCCAGTGGTGGAGGTAAATTCAAGGCCCTGGCACCTCCAGCTAATCCCAAAATCCCAGAATGGTTTGGGTTGAAAGGAATCTTAAAACTCATCTAGTTCCTTGCCAAGGGCAGGGGCACCTTCCAGTAGACCAGATTCCTCCAAGCCCTGCTCCGAGGAGAATGAAGTTGTTGCCAGAATTGGATCTGGGATCTCTCCTTGTTAAGCACCAGATTCCTTTGAGACAGCAGGTCCCCGTTCCCCTCTCCGTGCCGAGGGCGGCGCTGGACACAGAGGCAGCAGAGCCTGGGTGGGTTCTGTTGGGTGAATCCCTTTTCCTGTGTGCAGAACTCAGAGCTGTTCACACTGACCTACGGTGCCCTGGTGACCCAGCTCTGCAAGGACTACGAGAACGACGATGATGTCAACAAGCAGCTGGACAAAATGTGAGTGGACCTGCCGTGCCAGAGCTGTGTGGGAGCTGGGATCACAGCAGGATCACATCCCTGTGTGCTGCTCCAGGAGCAAAATCCTGGCAGGCTGAGACATTTCTCAGATTAGACTTTAATAAATATCTGTTGTCTTTCTAAAGATGTTGCTCTGGTCCTTTCACAGGGGTTACAACATCGGTGTCCGGCTCATCGAGGACTTCCTGGCCCGTTCCAATGTTGGAAGATGCCACGATTTCCGTGAAACTGCTGATGTTATTGCAAAGGTAAATGTCCAAGCACAGCTTTGTCAGATTTTTGGGGGGTTTTGCATGTGAGGTTGGAATATTTGCTACTCACAGGACTGTTCTGAGAGTTTGATGAAGATTTTGGGGTGGGAAAAAAAACAAACTTCAGCGCAAGTACTGCTGGCTGGTGGGAACTGGAAGAAAGACACGATATTTTCAAACCCCTTGAGTAATTCTACAAAGATCAAAGCTGTGCTGTTGCCTCACCTGTTCTTGTTCCTCCTGTCTGCCACAACAGATTGCATTTAAGATGTACCTGGGCATCACTCCAAGCATCACCAACTGGAGTCCTGGGGGCGACGAGTTCTCCCTGATCTTAGAAAACAACCCCCTGGTGGACTTTGTGGAGCTCCCTGACAACCACTCAACCCTCATCTACTCCAACCTGCTCTGTGGGGTGCTGCGAGGTGCCCTGGAAATGGTGAGCCACAACTCTCTTCCCTTGGGATGAGTGTATGGATAGGCAGGTATCAGGAGATACTGGAATTCTGGTCCAGGTTTGTGACTTCTGGATTTCCTTTGGATTTGAAATGCATTCCCAGGGGAAGCGCAGAGCTGCAGGAGGAGCACTTGGCTGCTGTCATGTGTGGCAGAGGAGGTGCCTGAGCCCCTTCAACTCATGACCTAAGTTCAAGCACTTTCATCTCCCTGAGTTTGTATGAAGCTCCAAAATCCTCACTCTGCAGCTGCTGTGAGCCTTAGCTGGGAATTGGTTGGGACAAGAGAACAGCTGTGTCTCAAATTTAGGATTGTGTAGAACACTATATGTCATGTCACGCCCTTAGAGCCCTTAAGCTGATGCTCTGGGATCATTCAGTCCCTGGAGAAGCTGCTGTGAAGAGGGAGTTACCAGCTGCTCTCTGTTCCCTCACTTAGGTGCAGATGGCTGTCGATGTGAAGTTTGTCCAGGACACGCTGAAGGGCGACAGCGTCACAGAAATCCGGATGAAGTTCATCAGGAGGATTGAAGACAACCTTCCAGCTGGGGAAGAGTGAGCCACAGCCCCATCTCCGTGGGGACTGGAGGGACCAGCTGGGTTTGGCCATTAGCTTTCCTCACAAATCCACAGGGATCTCCTGCCCCTGCACACTCAGACTGACTCACTGACTGTCTCAGATGTTATTTTCTTCTACTTTCACTTCCATCCTCTGTAGAAGACAGTTGTCTGGTTGATGTTTATTTCCCAGGTTCATTCTGAAGCTTTTTCATCAGGTGCTGTCCTTTTCCCTTCCCCTGGAGGCTTCCTATGCTCAGTTTCCAATTGTGACCTGGGTTGTGTGAGAACAACTGCTCAGACTCCAGGAGAGCTCCAGTCTCTTTGCATCTGCATTGGTGTTGGATGGCCAGAATTGGAGACCAAGCTACAAGAGCCCACTGATTTCCTGCTAAACCCTGTCCTTCCTTAAATGAGGTGTTAAAAATCCATTTGGAGATGTGTGTAGTGTTTCTGTAGATCAAACTGGCTTCCTGCACTTGGTTCTGAAATCACTGGCAAATGCAGGGTTGATCCAAAGGGGTGACTGGGGAGAGCTGTTGGAGTGCTGGGACCAGGGTGAGGGCTGCTCTGCTCAAGGGGCTGTGGCACACAGAAATCTGGGAGTCCCATGGCCTTTCCAGAAGCCTCAACACTCCCCTCTCGGGAGGGGATGAGATCAAACTCCAGTGGAGCAGTAGGAACTATTTTACATGGAGAAGGAGTGGGGTAAAATGGCATTGGTGGTCCACAGTGGGCACAGCCCAGGGCTGCATGGGGAGTCATGGAATGAGAACCACACTCAGGCTGAGGCCTGGGAGGTGTTAAAGACATTTCAGGCTCTGTTCTGCTTTTGGGGGATGTAAAGGCTGCATGGTGTGAAGGCAATGTTCTCACTGGTGTTCAGGCTACAGCAGAATTTCCCAGCTATTTGGCATGTGGCACTTTCTGCTCTGAAAAATTAATACATAAAGAAATATTAGATAACAAAAAGCAAGAGATTGGAACATCAGCTTCCTCTGCCACCCAGAGCCAGAGAACACAGTCAGGCCTTGGAGTCCCAAATCACTTTACATAGCATGAAGGCACAGCCCCTTGAGGTCTTTGTGAGCTCCACAATTTGTGTTGGTTGATGCCCGAATGTGAGGTGAGAGGGAGCAGCCCACTGCTTGCTGCTGTTTCTTGGCTTTTCTGGAGGAATGTTGGGTCATCTGGCACTGGATGGCTCGCCCTGTCCTTTTTTTGGCCCCTAAGAGTCCCTTTGGATGCCCTGGGTGACATGTGCCCTGCGAAGGGACAATGAGTGGCTGTAAGAGCAGTCAGAGGTGTGGTGGTGGCCCAGCAGTGGCAGGTGGGTGTTGGTGGCAGAGGTGCCACATGGTTACATTGCAGAGCTCAAAACCATCCCTTTTTTCTCATTGTTGACCATTCCAAGTCACTTTAAAGCTGCATTTTAGAAGCAATTGCATTAAAAGAACCGCCGTGTCAATCCTTTGGTCTCCTCTTGCCTATGTTCTGGTGGTGGGTGCTGGTGGGGAGTGGCAGCAGGGGCCCAACCCCTGAGGCTGGCAAGGTGACAGTGGTGACAAGGTGCCCAGGGCTGGCAGGGTGACGGCAGCACTGCACCAAGAATTCCTGGCTGCTGGCAGGCCTGGGAGCTGCTGCCTGGAGGAACCTGCCCAGACGGAGGGACTGAGGGCAGACACTCAGTGCGGCTGTCTTGGGCTCTGTGAATCCACTGTGTGCTCGGTGCTGGGACTCTGTTGCCAGCCCAAAGCAGCTGCTGCAGAGCCAAGACTCTCTGTGGGCATTTGCAGTGGCAAAAAATCACCTGGAGAGGCATCTGAGCCTCCTCTGCTGCCAGCACTGTGCTGTTCCATGGCATCAGCCGTGTAGTGCAGCTGCCAGGAGCGGGGAGACAAGGAACAGCAGCGGCTGCTCTCCAGGAGCAGTTCATGCCTCTCTTTCTTGTGTAAGTGCTCCCCAGGAGCCCTGCTGTGGTGGGATCTCTGCTCCATGCTCACAGGCATTCCCTGCTCTGGGGTCACCCTGCAGTCACGCTCCATCCCGAGCGCCCAGGGCTGTGTCCAACCTCTACCAGTCCCGAGGATGGGGAAGTGGCAGCTTTTGCAATAGAGTTTTTTTTCTCTTGAGCTGGCGTGCACCACGTGCTGCCGGCCTGGCCAGGAGCAGGAGCCAGCCAGGGCGGCCCCAAACAGCCCCAGCACGCACCCGGCTCCTGAGGCTGTGTCCCAGAGGGTCTGGGGAGAGTGAGATCCCTTGTCCTCACCCCTGCAGAGAGTGAATCCCGGACTCCTGCTCCCAGTCCCTTGGGAATTGCAGTAATTTGCTGGGGCGACAGGGTCAAAACCAGCCCAGACCTTCTGGAAGAACAAAAAGCAGAAATTGCATTAAGTAAATTAAAACTGTCTACTACTGAGCAGCTCGCTGCAGACCAGGGAGAATATGCAAAAAGCTCTGTTTGAAACCTACTAAATATTACCATGTGCTGTTTATAGGAAACAAATGGGGAAAGGCATCTGCATCAATAAACCCCAACGTGGCTGGGCTTGGACTGAAGCCTTTCCACGGCTCTGGGTTATTGAATACCCGTCGCTTTCATGTGGTGCCAGCCCTGACCCCTGACACATACCGCGGAGGGGAAAGTTGACTTGTGGGAATAATAGACATTCCTGGTGAGCGATTTAACCTGGCAGGAAAAGAGGCGACTTCCAGCCTCTCACATCCCTGCGTGATATTGGAGATGACAATAGCAACAAGTCAAGGAGGGGGGGACGTGGGACATGGGGTGGGAGCGGTGCGGGAGAGCGATGCTGTGGGATCCTGGGGCCTGGGGTGAGCCCCCCATCCAGTCCTGTGCCCTCACCAGCACCCCACGGTGGCATTGGCCACAACACCGTGTCCCAACCACATCCCAGGCTCTCACAGAAGCAGGCTGCAAGAACTCTGGTTGGTGGAGTGCCTGCAGAGGTGGGACTCCTGCAGGAAAAGTGGGACATTGGCTGGTGTCCTGATGGAGCATGCTGCCAGGAGCTGAAAGTCAATGTGTGACTCACAGGGTCCAGGGTGAGGGTTTAAACCAGTTTATGTCCTCAGTGGGAGGACAACCTGGCCAGTGTTGGAAAACCTGGGCAACCTGGCTGCTGCTCCTGGCTGGTGGAGAGCCCGAGCCACACTCCCCCCTCTTGCACCAGTCATGAGCCAGGTGGTCCTTTCTCTACTGTCCAGTGGGAAGCAGAGCTCCCAGCCCCGCTCCTGTCACCCAAAACAGCGTGAGTGACATCCCTGGGCACTGTCCAGACTCCAGAATCCAGCACTAGCTGAAGGGGCAGGGATGGTGCCAGGATGGGATCCTGGATGGGACAAGAGAATCTCTCTGGGAAAGAAGTGTTTCCGGGCTGGTGTCCTCATTGCTGGGGCAGCTCCCACAGCTTTCAGCCAGATGTGCTTGGCCAGGGCACTCACAGAGGCCGTGCAGAGGATGTCTCACCCACAAGGGCTTGTGCACCGGCTATGGGGCTTGTTGGCAGGGTTGGCACGGTGCCCCCAAGCAGCCGAGGTGTGGGTGGAGGCAGCAGGGCAGGAGGGTACCAGCCCCTCAGGGGGCTCTGGCCCCATGTCCCTAAGCACCTGCCACATCCAGCTGTGGCATATTCAGGGTGTGGGTACCACTCAGGTGCAGATCCAGCACCCCTCCATGCCCAGCTGTGGCCAGCCTGTCTGAGCATCTCCCCGCGCTTGGCACTGCACAGGCACCAAATCCATGAGAACCTGTTCTCTGGCTGATAATGATCGGGCGAGTTTGGGTATCTGGATGTTTTATAACCCTTCCCGGGCCCCTGGGCCGGCTGCAACACGTGTTTGGCTACCCTGGAAGCGCAGGCAGCTGACAAAATCCTCTCGCAAGGCACGGCCGCGCTGCACCCCCCTGGCCTGACCCAAACGCAGCTTCCAAAGCTGGGAATGCCTCTGGCAGCAGCGCCGGGTCAGGGCAGCCCTTTGGCGATGCTCCTTGGCATCCGCCCTCGCACAGCATCCCTTGCCAGGGCGAGGAAGAGGAGGAGATGTCTGCAGTTCCTCCCTCGGGTCAGGGGACACAGGAGCAGCCCCGCTCGGAGCTGAGCCACATTCTGGTGGCGTTTGGTATTTGGGGTGACGGGAAGGAAGCTCCATTGTTCCTCTTTTATTGTTTTGTGTTTCCTAAGCGGGATCGGCGCTCTCCTCCCACGCTCTGCCCGGCTGCGGAGCGGATCCAGCCCTGTGAAAGCCAAGGCTGTGCCGGAGGCGGCTGCTGAGTGCTGGGCAAGGGAAATGCGGGAGGATCGTCCTTGCTGCAGCACGGACAGGCCACCAGAAACACGTGCAGGGATGGCGAGTGGCCGCGGCAGGGACACGGCTCATCTCAGTGCCAGGTCCGTGCTCCCGGTGCTCCTGGTGCTCCGTTCCCCTGTGTAGCCATTTGGGGAGCAGCAGCTGAGAAGGGGCGATCCAGCCGCAGGGAGGGGAGGGTGACATCGGCCACGCCACCACTGCCAGCCCCATGGCATGACCCAGTGAGGACGCCGGTGTTCTCCCAGGATGGGACAGTCCAGTCCCCCACAACCCCAAACCCCGATAATTCAAACCACAGCACCGCTGTCCTACCCGCAGCACCTCCATCCCCTGTGGATGCTGCCGGTGGTGCAGGATGTGACACAGGGACACAGCGTCCTGTGTGACTGGATCCTCCCAAAATTCTGCTGGAGTGCCTGTGGGGTGGGAACAGCTCAAGCTCCGGCTTTGCACCATAAACACCAAAGCCGTGAGCTCACCGGACCCTCGGAACCGCAGGGCAGCAGGGCAGCGCTGCTCCAGCCTTCCTGAATTTCCACAGGAATATTTCAATTTTCCCAGCTGCAGCCAGGACTCCAAGAGCCCAGCATGGTGGGTTTGCCCAGAGGCATCTGATGGTGCTGAGCAGTCTCGGCCCACAACGAGAGCCAGAAACAGGCAGGAATTTCGATGAGAAATGTTTGTTTTCTTTTAAAATAGTTTTAATTGTGGCTTCCGAGTAAGGGAGCCTCCGGAACGGTCGCTCTTTCCCTGAGCCTGTGGTGAATGAGGGATTTGGGGTTGAATTGCTGGCAAAAGCAGGTTTGATATTATTTTATCATTCTATTTCTTATGTTGTAGATAAATCACACCAAGAAAAATAGGATTAAAAACAGTCTACAGTGATTTAGGTGGAAATGGGGAGAGAAAAAGGAAGGGAGGAAAAAGTCAGGAATGCAAGGGGGTAAGGGACACTCCCAAGCTGAGTCACCAGGCACAGAGAGGATCCCCTTACTAAATTTAGCCTCAGATTGGATCAGTGGATTAAGTCTAAGGGATTTACCAACACTTAATCATAACAATACCTCATTAACACAGCAATAGCAGCACTTGATCAATTGAATAATTTAACTCATACAAAATGACTCAAATGTGATTTTCTATAACCATCACTCTAATTAAATTATAAATTTAAAGTAGCAACATCCATAACGTGCACACACATGGACATAAAGAGCCTGGACAAAGGAAGAGACCTGTGAGAAACTCCCCTGGAGTTCAGCAAAATACTCACATGGATGTATCTCCTCAGTGGTGAAGGGTAGAGCCCTGGGGGTGGGTGATATCAGCCCAGGTCCTGTGGGTATCACAGATGGGATGAGCTCCAGGAGGAATTGTGCTCTGAGGGAGATCCTGGCACAGCTGCTGCAGCCCAGGAGAGTTCCAAGGGTGTCACTCAGGACCGCTGGTTGCAGGGTTGTGAGGTGACAGATTTCAGGCATCAGTGAATTCCCATCCCAGCCACAATCCCAATTGGTAGCTATGGGAATTTTCTTCGAAGTGTCCAATAACTAAAATATGATTCCACTCGGGCTGTTTTTTGAGCAGAAAAATAATGTCTTGAGGCTGTTTGTGAGGGAAAACAGGAGCTCCTGAGAGACCAGGCATTCTGGGACCAGAGCAAGTTTCTGATAAGCTCAAGGGGAGCCACCTGCGCAGAAAACATTAATTAAAGTGGAGACCTAATGAGCCAAGCTGTCCCTGGCAGCAGGGACAATCCAAATCCCCCAACCCTGATCCCATCCCCAACCCCATCCTGTCCCTGCCAAGGCAAGTGGCTCACCACAAGCAGGACTGAACCAGATGCCTCAATGACCAGGGATGGCTGCAGTCAAGACTTCCAAACAGTTCAGTTAATAGAGAAACGAGAAAACAAATTGAAAATTTAAAACCAATCCCCTCCCTGAATGAAGCAAAGCCCCAGACGTTCCTTGCAGCCCCAGGATCCCGTTGGCTTCTCCCTGCCCGTCACACAGACACAGGAGCTGACTCGGGGAAAGCGCCTGCCAGAACAATGTCTCTTTTTACAGCAAAAAAATATTGATTTTATTTTAATTGGTGCTAGCGCTGACATCCAAGAGCTCAGGGAGAAGTTGCCAGGCACTGGGCTGGCTCTGCCCTGGGCTGTGGCTCCTTGTCCTGTCCCATGGCAGGCACAGAGCCCCCCACGGCTGCCCGCGTGCCCCGGCTGGAGCCAGCGGCTGCCCGGGGCTGGGACCAGCATTGTGGCCTCTTGCCCAAGCTCTCGGCCAGGGCTGTCACTGCTCCCCAGGCCCCGCAGCGCCGAGCCATTGCTGGGAAGGCTCTTGAGCAAGATGCCACCGAGGAGCTGGAGGGTGTTCCCTGCCAAGGGGAGAAATTTAGCGGCTTCCTTGAGCATGGAACACTGAAATGACCTGGTGGGACCTCTGCCTGCCTCGTGCTGAGGAGCCTGGAGGGCACAGAAAGGCAACGGGGCTGTCCTGGCCTCTTACATCCCCCCAGCGTCCTGCACTCCCACATCCCCTGAACTCCCGTATCCCTTTACTGCAGGGTTCAGCATCCCTCTGTCCCACACTCCTGCACCCTCCAGGGCTCAGCATCCCTCTGTCCCACACTCCTGCACCCCCCAGGGTTCAGCATCCCTCTGTCCCACACTCCTGCATCCCTTTACTCCAGGGTTCAGCATCCCTCTGTCCCACACTCCTGCACCCCCAGGGTTCAGCATCCCTCTGTCCCACACTCCTGCATCCCTTTACTCCAGGGTTCAGCATCCCTCTGTCCCACACTCCTGCACCCCCAGGGTTCAGCATCCCTCTGTCCCACACTCCTGCATCCCTTTACTCCAGGGTTCAGCATCCCTCTGTCCCACACTCCTGCACCCCCAGGGTTCAGCATCCCTCTGTCCCACACTCCTGCACCCCCAGGGTTCAGCATCCCTCTGTCCCACACTCCTGCATCCCTTTACTGCAGGGCTCAGCATCCCTCTGTCCCACACTCCTGCATCCCTTTACTCCAGGGTTCAACATCCCTCTGATCCACACTCCTGCACCCCTCAGGGTTCAGCATCCCTCTGTCCTACACTCCTGCACCCCTCAGGGTTCAGCATCCCTCTGTCCCACACTCCTGCACCCCCAGGCTCCCCCATCCTGGCTGGGCAGGGCACAGAGCTCTGTGCTGGGGGTGCTGGCTGGCCAGGAGCCGGGGAACCGAGCGTTAACCGGGACAGGCGGGCCGGGGAGCGCAGCCCCAGGAATGAGGAAGCCGGAGCTGGTACCGTAGTGGAAAGGGCTTGGCACGGGCTGTGGAAAATGGAGGCCTAGAGAAATGTGACAGCAGGCTGGCCTGGCCGGCAGTACCACACAGGCGTAGTTAAGCCTTCAAGCCTGCCATTGTTCTCCCCTAATTATTCCCACTCCCTGAGTATTACACCCCATAATTCAGGAAAGCTGAGTAATGGAAGAAACAACAGCAATTTTAATCTCTCAGTACCGGTGGTCTCCACCAAAAAAATGCTTTCAAGAGCTCTGCGGTTGCGACTTCCTCGGTTTGGTGGGCAGTGCAGGGGAGGGGGAGCACGGCCACCGGCCTGCGGGGGCTTGACTGAAACCAGGGGTGAGCAGACCAGCAGGGATGGGACCAGGACCTTGCTCCAGGTGATGGGAGGTGATGGGAGAGGAACATGCTGGGAGCATCCCCACCAAGTACCTCGTGAGCCCCACGCTGGGAGCTGGGCTGGCATTGGGGTGATTCCAGCTGTCCCCTGCACGGGGGGACCTGGTGTCCTCTCACTGCTGACACTGTATCTTCTGTACTTGGCTAAACCACACAGAAATGGGCATCAGCTTTTGGTCAAAACATGTTTTCCTTCCTGGGAACTGGCTTTCAGGAAAGGAAATTCCGAACTGCCTAGAAATGCTCTTGCTTTTTGACAAAAGCCACTGCGGGTTTGTTCCCTAAGGAGCAAGCTCTTAGTAAACACATTCCCATTTCTGCAAGGAGCAAGAGCAGGAGTCAGCACTGGCAGCACCAGGGTGCTCTGGAGGCTCCCACATGGGCAGGAGGGACCCCCAGCCCTGCCTGTGCCCCTCTGCCCATCCCAGCACCCCTGGACAAGTCCAAGCACCTGCACTGTCTTGCCAACCCTTTTCTCACTGTGGCTCTGAGCATGAGTAATGTGATTGGTGGGTCAAAATGAGCCTTTGTCTCCTTTAGCATCACCTGCTCGTCAGTTCTTGGGGAGCAGGAAGAGGAGGATGGGCAGCAGTGCCCACAGTGGAGCCAGAACAAATACACTGAGCTGGAACCAGGCATCTCTGGGGAACAACTTAAGGTGTTTGCCAGCCTTCACCTATCCTTCCATCTCTCCCTCCTTACTGCTCTGAGATGCAGTAAAAGCACCAAAATAAGCTCAGGTGTGCCCTGCCCCAGCTTCCTGTAGGCACAACTCTCACCTGTTGTAAACTACCACGACCATCTTCCCTCGTCTTGGAAGTTTTGGCAATGGCAATGCTCACTGAAATGGTGATGTCACAGAGCCAGGGACCTGACACACTGAGGAGCCCATCAGAGTGCAGGGATTGCACAGGAGCCGAGGGGTCAAAGCCTCCCAAAGCCTCTCAAAGGTTTTGAGACAAGTTCAGCATCACCTCTCAGCAGCTGCTCTAAAGTTTGGCTGCAGGGTGCTCAGGTCTCTATTACATTTAGCAAAGCAATGAGAGGTCACATCCCTCACCCCAGGTGCAAGCTGGGGCGATGGCCCTGCCACCCTGGGAGCCTCATGACAAACCACCAACCCCTAGGGGACCAATCACCCCACTGCCACCCCTTAGGGCTGACCCTGACACACAGCTCGACCTGCCGTGTCCCTTGGCACATCCCCCAGCCCCTGAGGTGACCGAGCAGGGCAGGGGGGGTGGGATGGGGTGGCCAAAGGTGACGGTGGCGGTGGGCGCTGCGTCTGTGTGGTCTGAGCCATCTGGATGCACTTACAGCAATACTGCAGCAATTGCGGAAAGATCAAAACTCTTCGGGCCAACCTTGATTCCCGGTGCATTTTTTGCATTTTTGAGGACTCGAGTCTATAACCTGACAGCGGGAGGGGTGTTGCCTGCACAGCCCTGGAGCCCTCTGCACAGTGCTGCCAGATTCTGGGAGTGATGCCTGGGCTGCCCTGGCAGTGCTGCGAGATCCCTGGTGTGACCATGAGGAAATGGGGCTGGGTTCTTTGTCAGCACCCAGCACTCAGAGCAGGCACTGTTTCTGCTGGGGGGCCAAATCCCTGAGCAGAACAAATGACACTCACATCTGGCCTAGGGAACAACAGATCCCATCCATTCCCACCACTCTCCTGGGGCTTTCCATCCCCTTTTCGAAGCTCATATGGGGAAACTTGTCCAGCACCCAACATGGGGCATAAAGGGTTTGAGATTGTGGCAGCTTTGGTTGGTTTATGCTGTGCTGCTGTTACCTCACTGCTGTGCCTGGGAACATCCTGGTGACAGCCACGGTTGGGAGTGGCAATGGCACTGGTGCTGTACTGGAGCTCCACTGTCACCTCTGAAACAGAGCATCCCCTGCAGCCCGTGATGAACACCACGGTGAGGCAGGCTGTGTCCCTGTGTCCCTGCAGCACTGTGGCAGCATGGCCCTGAACAGCAGCTCCTCTGAGAGGTGGCAGCCCTGCTAATTAATCATGAGCTCAGCCTTTATGACCCTCCAGCACAATGGGGAGGGCACAGGGGTGTCAGAGAGGGCACAGGGGGGTCAGAGAGGGCACAGGGGGGTCAGAGAGGGCACGGGGTGTCAGAAGGGACACAGGGGTGTCAGAAGGGACACGGGAGAGTCAGAGGGGGCACAGGAGAGGCAGGTCCTGCTCCCATGCCAGTCCTGCCCATGCTGACTGACTGGCTCAGTCATTAGTGGGAGTGGGGCCGTTTGGCTTCTCCCTTCTCCTTCTGGAAAGGGGCCACTTACTGTTTTACAACTAAAATAACAAATTATTTCATAGGGGCTGGAGCTGCTGGGAACTCTTGGGCCATGGTGCTGCACTGGGGCAGGCATAGGCCCCCGGGCCCCCTCTCCTGAGCTGGCACAAGCCATGTCCCAGGGTCCCCAGAATGGGCCCATGTGGAGCACACAGCTCCCACCAGCATGGGAAAGGGGGCACGAGGGTGAGAATGAGAAAAGGGAGCAGCAGGGCAATATCTGACATGACCTCATGATTGCCTGTCCCTGGTGATGCTCATCCCTCCACGGGGACACCATCCCTGGTGGTGCCCAGGGACCCTCAGCCCTGCATTCATCTCTCCAGGGGGAACAGGCTCCATGCAATGCATGGCATCTGCATCCTGTGGCAATGTCACCTCCCAAGCACTTGGCTTCCTCTGGGAAAGGGATGCTGAACTGTGCCCCAGCTTCCTCTCCCGGGGAAGGCGATGGGAACCAGCCCTGGTGCCCGCTCCCTGCCCTCCCCTCTGGAGCTGCTCACGCACAGTCTGGCCCTGCAGACGGATCTCAGGGTGCCACAGGATGCAGCACCCGCCAAACAGGGCCCCCCACGCCCCCTCCCCAGGGTGACCTGCTGACAGCCCCAACAATAGTGCAGCTGAAAACCCCTACAGCCACACATGCCCTTCCCTGTCCGTGCCCACCGTGGCCCCAGTGCCAGCCTGGTGCTGGGGGATGGATGGGGGCTGGAGGAGCTGAGCTGGGGGTGCCAGAAACCTGGAGCCTGCCAGGACCTGGGCTGATGTCTCTGCTTTGCCAGCCTGACCTCCTCAGAGAATGACCCTCATAAAATGAAGCAGCAGCTGTTTGGTGGATAATAAAATGTTTTGGGGTTTTTTTTCTGTTTTACAACTAGTTTACTGCCTAAACGTTTCAGCAGCTTGGCAGAGCACCAGGGCAGCAAACTTCCTCTATGTGCTCTGGGCAGCTCCTAGACAGGCTGCAGGACCCTGCCCTCATCCCATGGGATGGGTTCCCAGTAGCCACCCCAGCCACCAGTGCAGGAACGGCACTGGGAGGGAGGATACAAACTGGGAGGATGACAGCAGCTGGGCAAGCCTGCTCCTGACAGCCCCTTTCTTGCACCACCTCCTTTCAGAGACAGCTGGATGCTGTAGGGTCACCCTGGCTCCGAATTGGAGCAGCCCCCAGGACCCAGGGACTCCATTCATCCACCAGCTCTGGGGGCAGATTTACTAGCTCATAGCCAGGGGTGTTTATGGTGGGCTGGAATGTGCGTCCCCAGCACGTGATGAATTTACAACGTGCCAACGAGTGGATTTATTCCAACCCCACTGTCAGTGAATTAATCACAGCAGCCACGGGAAGGCTGGAGGTGCAGGTGGGGAGAGATGCCCAGAGAGGGGGGTGATGGTGGCACATGGGGGCATCACAGGGATGTTGTGTTGAGCTACGATGAGCTCTGGGGCTGCTGCATCCCCTCCAGTGCTCCTGGGAAGGGCCAGCAGCCTCCAGAGCTGCCCTGGGGAGAGATTTAAACTTCAGCTTCCAAATCCACGTGCCATTTCCAAAGAGAGGTCTGGGGGCCACCAGCTACCACCTGGACTGGTGCTCTGCAGACAAGGGAGCCCTGGAAACCGTAGGTGAGTGCAGTTTTTCCATGCATATGTATATAGGAGCAGAGTCAGCTGCCAAAGTAAATACAACCCTTCCCTTTCCAAAAATGTCCTCCAGGAATTGTAAAGGATCCTAGAGCGAGAATTCTGTCTCAGATCCTTTTTGCTTTCTATTGGGGGAGTGTATGAACTCGCCTCGATTCAGCCCGAGCAAAGGCAACGTGAGAGTGTTTTTTTATGGCGTGCACCAAAGGTGCTGGGAGCCGGAGCCACCATGTGTACCCCGGGCAGGGCTCACACAGGAAAACAATCCCAGTAAAGAGCTTTACAGCCACCGAGGAATGTGGAACCTCCACCAGCCCGGCCGAGCCTTGCAAAGCTAATTGCTTTGGGATTTGCTCTTTGGGGGGGTTGAGTCTCCATGGTTGCTGCCTCAAAGGGTCCCAGCTGCCCTTGCGGTTCATTAGGATGCTGAGCGGGGAACTGGAGATGCTTTTAGGAGGCTGCAGCGGTGGTGGGGTAAGGGAAGGAGCCCTGCGGTTCCCAGCTGCAGCCCTGCCTTCTCCCATTACAGCCGGGGACCCTTCCTGCCCCGGCGGGGTCCGCGATGGGAGCTGGGCGAGGCAGCGCTCCCTGACCCCAGCAGGGACCATTCCCTTCAGTGTGACCCATCCCGGGCTGATTCCTCAGGAACAAACACAGGGATGTTTTTTGAGGCCCGTGCATGCTGGTGTCTCCCAGGCTGCAGTGCTGATAGTGGCGTGGTGCTGCACCCGCAGCCCGTCCCCCCAGGCCCCGGCTGCTCGCGTGTTTTCTTAACTGATCTTTTCTTGCTCATTTAAGTGACTTTGGAAAATGGGATTTTGGCTCTTAAATCGTTCAGGGGCTTTTGAAAATTTGACTCTAAATACTTTCCGAAGTGCATTTGTATGAAGTAATTCTCTCCAACCTCCCACAGTGGTAGTCAGATTGCATTTAATCCATCACTGAATGTTCCCGAAGGCTGGGGTCTGGCACCATGCTCCACACGGAGCCGTGGCTCGCCCCGCTCTGTGCCGACACCGCCTATCCCTGCCCGGTGTCCTCCTGTCTCACCTGCATGTCACTCCTGGCACTGTCAGGACGATGTCTCCAGCCTCTTGCCTGCCCTTGTCACCTCATGCCAGCACCCTGAGCAGGCACAGCATTGCAGACACAGCTCGGCATTGCCAGCCCAGCTCCTGGCCCCCTCCCACCCCCATGGCACATTTTCCCACTGAGCACCAAGGGCTGGTTTTCTGAGCACAATTATCCATCTTTGTGGAAACATGGAAACGATATTCCAATGCACGGGGCTGATTAGATTATGTCCGTGACCCACTGAAATTAAGTTAAGGCATTTTTCAGCCCTAGATTGAATTATGTCTCCTCCCTCTCTCTTGCTCTTCCTGTGTGGAGCAGCTGGTTGGCTGGGACAGGGATTTTGGGAGGCAGTGAGCCTGGGACCCTGAGGTGCAGCAGTGCCCAGGGCTGCTGTGGCACTGGAGCTCTCAGTGGTTCAAGTGTGGGCCTGGCAGGGCCAGCGCAGTGCTGGGGACACCGTGGAGCCCTGGCACAGCAGTGGGTGCAGAGCTGCCAGGAGATACAGGCAGCAAAGCCACTAAATCCCACTCTAAGCCTGGCTTCCCTCTCCCACTGGGAACGAGAGCCATCAGCGGTGGCTCAGCACAGTGCTCAGAGGTATCAGTTGTTTAGCTCAAATAAATAAATTTTAAGTAGGATGAGTTATTCAGGCTTATTTCCCTGGGTGAGTTGGGATGTTGTTCTCTTTCCTTGCTCAGCACGAGGAGCTGATATTGTTGTGGCCTCGGGCTGCGAGATGTGAGCTTACACTTGGATATCTTTTGGGTTGGAATACAGTTAATTGCATAGTAATTTCCCCAACAGCTGGTACAGAGCTGGGTTTTGCCTTTAGTATAAGAATATTGATAACACACTGATGGGTCAAGTGTTGCTTGGAAATGTTTATTCAAGTTCTGCATATTTTTCAGTTCCTTGCTCTCTGCCAGTGAGCAGGTGCACCAGCACCTAAACCAGAGGATCGGGCAGCTCTGTCAGAAGCAGCTGTAACTCCACAAGATATAAAAGAAAAGAAAGAACCCAGAGAGGAGTTAGAAGACCCCAGAGTAAAAATGACCATTGGTGGACGGCAGGAAGAAGCCTGTGCATGGCCAGGAGTGGCACAGCACAGCCAAGGTGGCATGGGCAGGGTGCCATGGCTGCACCCCAGGCTCCATCCTGGTGAAGGGACAGGCTGGGGAGGAACCAGCCAGCCCAGGAGCGATGACAGGCAGCAGAGGCCAGCACGGAGCAAGCCTGCAGCCGATGGTTTGTTCTGTGGGACAGAGGAAGGTCTGTGCTGGCAAATGAGTCTCTGAGCAGAGGAAATGCTTTGCCAGTGAGAGCTCTAGTTAAAACAGGCTGGTTCATTTCTGCAGGAGCTGTCGTGCCAATGGAGGCCCCTCCATGCCCTGCCCTGTGCCCGGGTGCTCCAGGTGGAATAAGGGTGTGGGCAGGAGAGCTGATACTGTTGAACACTGTGCTCTTGGTGCTGAGGTGGTGGCAGAGCAGTCGGGCTGTGGTCCCCGAGCACAGCCACCATGTGCCGTGGTTCAGTCGGGCTCAGCCCTGGATCAGCCCTGGGGCTGCTCTGAGCTGCTCACCGTGGCCTGCAGTGGGGACTGTAGTAAAGGACCTGCGGGTGGACCCCCAGCCCTGCCGCTCGGGGCAAGGAGGGGACGCCAGCCCCGTCCGCCCGCGCAGGGCACAGCACATCAGCATTCCTGGGAGCAGGGTCCGGCCCCACGGCGGCTGCTCTCCGGGGGAAGGCATTGAGGGGGGATTAACTGTCTGATGCCCCCCTTGCTCAGGCGCTTAATACAGAAAACAAACACCCTTGTGCACCCAGCGGCCTCCATCCCGACGGGCTTTCTCCGTGCCCGTTGCCTGAGCAACCCTAATCTGCCTCCCGGGGCACACCGGGGCCCTGCACCCCGGCCCACGCACCCCGGCAGCTGCGGCAGCGCCGGCCGTGTCCCGGCTGTGCCTGGCACGCGGCTGCCAGCGGGATGCCACGGCTCCTCCGCCTTGGGCATGGGCAGCACACGGGGCTGGGATGGAGGGAGGTGGGGGCTGCAAGCACCACGCTCTCATGGGATTGGGGCACCCCTGTGCCCGGTGTGTGATTTTAAACTGTGCCAAGACACGAGGCAGCAGGACCCGGCTGCACCACATTTCCAAACTGTTTTTTGCCCAGGGTAACAGGATTTTCAGAGTGGCGAAGTTGCCCCATCACAGAAATGGGGATCATCTCCTGCTACGGCCCTGTATCCACAAAGGAAATGGGCTATGGTTTTGGGCGAGCATGGGGGCAACGCTGCTCCATCCCTGGGCTGCCGTACGGGCCAAGAAGGGGAAAGAAGGCTGGACCCCAGTGCGCCCCATCGCAGGGGCAGGCAGCACCCAGTCCTGGGTGCTCTGCAGATGGAGCGGGCTCTTTTCCCACCCTGTGGCTGCTACTGCTGGCATCAGCATCCCCGGGGCACAGGGTATCCCTGCTCCAAAAGGCAGGCGGGTCTGGGGGCTGTGCCCACGGGCCCCCTGTCCCGCGTGGGGTGGCGAGGAGGGGCCGGGGGGGCGGGGGCAGGGGCCGCGCTCTCGGGGGTGCGGTGCGCGCAGTCTCCCTCCTGCGCCGGAGGAACGAGCAGCGCGCTGGGACCGCCAAGGGGAGACAGCAAAAAAGAGGGAAAAAGAGAAAAATCGCAGCAGCCGCCCCGGCGCGGCCCCGCTCCGCACTCCTCCGCACCTTTGGTCCCGCTCTGCATCCTCCGCAGCCCTGATCCCGAACCGCATCCCTCTCTCCACATCCCCCCGTCCCGCTTCGAAACCCCCGCACCTCCCGCGCCCTCAGCCCCGCTCCGCCCTCCCTCCCGCCCCGCTCCGCCCCGCGGGGTGCCCGGCCCGGCCCGGCCCGGCTCGGCCCGGCCCGGCCCGCCGCTCCCGCCAGCAGCCACCCGTGCCCGCCGCTCCGCTCCGCTCCGCTCCGCCGCGCCGACGGGAGGTGAGGTAAGGTCCGCGCCGCTCCGCCGGGATGGGCTCGGGGCTCCGCCGCTCCCGGTCCCGCTCTCCTGCGCATCCCGCGGGTTGTGCCGGGCTCGGGCGGGAGTTGATCCCGTGGATTTCCCAGTCACGAGTCCCGCTGTTCTGGTGCCTTTTCCCCGAGGAACACCGCAGGACGCCTCAGCCATCCCTCCTCGGGCAGGTCTGAGCTCGCTTTCCTCTACTTTACCTTTTCTCATCCTTTCTCCCTCCTCTGACCCACCTCGGTCACGTCCCTTTCCCAGGGAATCCTCCCCAGAGCCTCTGCTGTCCCCAGTGCCCAGCTCTTACTTTCTGCTGTTAGGAAATACGTTTGTGAGAACAAAAGTGTTTTGGGGAAAGTGCCGTGACCTTTGGGACAGCCACTGCTGGCACTCCTGGAGCCTTGTCCCCTCCCGCAGCTCCCAACATCTGCACCAGGTACCGGCACCATTCCTGGATCCTGGCACTGTGGCGCCTTCCACAAAAACCTTGGGAAACACAAGGTGCTTATTTTTTTAAGAGTGTTACTGTTAATTGGCTCCTGAGCTACCAGGTTCTCCAGCTTTGAACATTCCCAATAAGCCAGGAAAGATCCCCCCTGTACAGTAGCCCCAGGCCAGGCAATAACCTACCGGAGATATTTCTCATCTATGGGCAGCTTTGCTATAAGGAACATGTTTAATAAATCATAAGGCCGGTGAATTCCTGGGATTTTTATTGCTTCTGTAAAAATGCAGTTTTGATCCGTCTGCGAGGGATACTGGGAAACAAAGCAGCTCCTTTCAGAGCCGGATCCTACGAATTTAGGACACAGACCTGGCAGCAGGGCTGGTGGCTGCGAGCCCCCTGGGCAGGGACAGTGCTGTGGTGGGCACAGGGGCTGTCCTGCCCCTGCTCTTTCAGGGACCAATGTAACCCAGGTGCCTGAAGCCCCATCTTGGCTTTCCTCACTCCGCTGAGGCTCTGGACACAACCGCGTGTGTGGAGCTGAGGCAGCGATGCCAGGGGAAACATCACAGCTGGAAATGCAGCAGGGCTGCACCAGGCTTCCAGTTACATTTTTCCTCCTTGCCCTGTTGGCCAAAGGGAAAAGAAACAGCAAAACCCAAACTGCTAAAAAATGGGAGAGGTTCTTGCAGGAAGACTCGCCTGTTTCCGCCAGCCCAGCTGACCCTATCTCCCAGCAGTGGGGCGGTGGATTGTCCCAGATCCCAGACTGGGCAGAGGAATGGCAATAAAGCAATTTTCTTTGCCTGTTCCAATCTGAAAACTGGGGTTTAGAAGCAGGAGCAGAGCCGAAACGCAAACAGCGCACAGAGATGTGAATCCAACAGCTGTCAGGGGCTCGCTGGGATTTTGGAAACCACGAGTGCTGTGGCCAGGGGAGTTAGTGGTGGGTTGAAATAGGTGGTGGAGACTCTACCCCACTGCACTGGGCCAAACTGAGAGGCCAGGCTGCCCTTGTCCAAGGAGGTAGCAGTTTGGTGATTGGGATTTGTCCCGTCTCCTGCCATGCCTTTGTTTTAGGCTGTGCAGAGCCCGGCCACAGAGGCGGGGAGGGAGAGTTTCTTTGTACAGGGAAGCATTTAAATTCTTTGCAGTGATTCATATATTCCATTCATATGAAACACAGTCCTGCCGAGTGTGAATGGGGACTGCGGGGGGATTTTTTTAAGGCAATAAGCCCTAGAAGTGTCAAAAGTTATTCACACCTTGGTGAAATCAAGGATATTTCTGTCCGTGGCTCTTGGCAGGGGCTCAGCACAGCTCGCCTTGCATTGGGTTTTTGGTTTCCCACTTGGATACAGAGCAGGGGGAGCATAGGGGCAGCGCTCCCATTCCCCATGCCCAGTGCTGGAAGATTTCCTGGTGCCAGAGGGGCCCTGTGTGGGCTATGCCCGGGGGTCACAGCTCACACTCCTCGGGGTCACACGACCAGAAAGCCCCAGGGCTGGTGAGCAGCCACCTCAGTGAGTGGTGTGGGCTGTGCCTGGGGGTCACAGCTCAGACTTCTCAGGGTCACACAACCAGAAAGCCCCAGGGCTGGTGAGCAGCCACCTCAGTGAGCCCATGGCTGGGCTCATGTGCTGTCCCTCGAGTGATGGTCACCAGGGCTGTGACCATAGCTACCCACCAGCTGTCCCCATCAGGGCAGACCTGTCCTGTTTGCCTTCAGCACAGAGCACAGGAACAGCCCAGAGAGGAGCCTTTTTGGGGGTGCTGGGATCATGGTGAGGAGCTTCTGGGGTCAAGCATGACCCTGAGGTCACTGACCTGCCATAGGGGGCTGCCAAGTCCCTATTGAGGAGTGTTAGTTTGTGGGGGAATCAAGTGGAGTGGCTGGGGACCAAGATACAGGGACATCACCCTGCTGCCCTAAGGTGCCCCAGGTGTGGGGACAGCGCCCATGGGGAGCTCTCGCCTCTGCCAGCTGCTCCAGGATGCTTTGAACCACTGTAAATCCTCTCTGAAGGAACTGGGAAGACAGTTTTATGGCTGCTGGGGAGGCAGATTAGTAGGGTGTTGTTTTCAGAGCTGATCCATCACGGGGATGCCGGCGCTGTGTGGTGCATCCAAGTGCTCGGTCTGGCGGGCAGTGCAGCCTCTTCCTGGGAAGGTGGAGAAGAAACCGCCTGGTTTTAATGCTCTGTCTGCTCTCTGGATCGGTTATGTGGGGGCCAAAACCTCCTCCACGGGCCCTATGTGCCACGGCCAGCAGTAGCCGGGCTCCTCACACTTTGTGACAACAGCGGATCAAAGGGATTTGGGCAGTGGCACCTGCAAAAGGCATTAACCCGGAGGGGAGGGCGTGGGGCCGGTCCCGTCTGTCCCCACACTCCCCTCTGCCATTCTCTCCTATTTCATCTTGTCCACAGCCCAGGAAGGAGCAGAGTTTCCATTCCTCTGCAATAAAGAAAATATCTGTGACAATAAAATCTCATGGTTCAGAAGAGGGAGGGATAAAAAGACACCAAATTGCATTTGTCTTCCCTAAGTGTCTCAATCTCACCTTTTTCCCTCTGGGAGAGGGTGCAGGCCATCCACTCTATTGGGCATGTGCTAGACTCTGAGCATCCCCAGTCGCCCATGCACTTTGTCACAGCTAATTAGAGAGGGTAATTAACTGCTTTAACAAGGGCAGGGGGACATTGACACGTGCCCATTCCCCGTTTTGCACTCAAGGGTTCCCTGTACTGGATATGTGGGGAGCAGAGCAGGATGCTGCTGGAGCCTGGCTGTGTCCTGCAGTAATCCAGTGGGATTGGCACCCTCAGGGTGACTGTCACCCCACACCACCCCACTCCAGCTCTCCCCTCCTGCTCAGGGCTCAGCTGCACGTTGCTTCCCTGCGTTGGCGACTTGGACTCCGGCACAGACATAATAAACCGCTTTTCCTTTTCCCCCTGTCACCGGAGCCGTTCCTGAGTCACATCCCTGGCTGCCTGGCTCTTCCCCAGGGCTGTCTGCTCTGGCTGCATAACCCTGCACATCGGCTGCAGACTTCAAAGCGATGGGATCCATCCCAGCCGGGAAGGGCTGGAGGGATGGCAACGCTCCGGGGAACATCTGCACGGGGCCGGGGGGGCGCAGGGCTGGCGTGGCTGGTGGGATGTGATGCTCTGCTCCCCAAAAGCCTGGCTCACCCCTGGGCATTGCTTATCTGCCCCAAAAATCTGCAGGAGCTGGACTCATCACTAAAGTCACATCCTGCCCTGTTCTCCCATGTTCTCCCAGGAGCATCCCAGGAGCAGGGACCCCACAGCTCCTGAGGGCTGCTGCCTCCCTGCAGCGCTCCTGAGCTTGGCTGGGGGCTGCAGGTGGGAGATGGGTCCTACCAAAAATGGGATGAGATTAAAGAGGAGCCAAAGGTGGCAGTGTGAGGGTGTCTGCTGTCCCCTCAGCCGTAAGAGTGCTCCCGTGGCCTCTGGCCCCAGTGTCAGCTGAGTTCACAGAGCCAAGCCCCAGATCACAGGCAGCAACTGCACCCAAAATCTGCAGAGCAGCCAGGTCTGGTCTCTGTGACCTTCCCTGGGGCTGAGCCTGTCCCACTGGCCCATCTGGAGATGTTTGTCCTCAGAGGCTCTTCCAGGCACCTCCATCCAGGACAGGGCTTGGCAGGGAGCAGTCGGGGGAAGGACAATGACTTCAATGTCCACCTGCCGTGGATGCAGTGGCCGATGCAATGCCTTGCCCAGCTTGGCTGTTTTGCACCAAAAACCTGAGTCCTTATTGTTTGCAGCGCTCCCAGCCCAAGTTCTGCCTTCCCAGGCAGGATGTGGCCCCAGAAATTGCCCCAAACCAGCAGATTTCTGCAAACCTGCTGCACACAGGAGCAGCTTGGCAATGCTGGACCCCTGGGACCTCGCAGCACTCCTGTGCCTGCCCCACAGAGCTCTGGCTGTCGCTGAGAGCCTCTTTATTGTTCTGGCAGAGGGTTTTGTTTCACTGCTGCCTTCCAAGTTCCCAGGGATCTAAATTCTAAAGCAGGGTCTTGTAAAGAGCCCTGTCCAGATGGGCGAGATGATATTGCTGTATCAGATGAGAACTATCCCTGTCTTTATCCACAGACAATGCAGCAGTGGGAGCAAACAAGGATAGAGCCTTTCTTCGGAGGCACATTAGCCAAATAAGAGCCTTCACTTTGTTTTGTGCCGAAACCTAAGGCCTTGAGGCCAGACCACCTCAGGGAACTGCCCCATCCCTGCAGCCACACGAGGATTTACCCCTTTCCCCATGCCCATTTTCAGGGCAGGGCAGGGCAGGGCAGGGAAGGGAAGGGCAGGGCAGGGCAGGGCAGGGCAGGGCAGGGCAGGGCAGGGCAGGGCAGCAGGTCCTGCCCATCTCATTGCTGGGGTGTTCCCTGTCCTGTCCCAGCTGTCAGAGTGGTGTCCATGCCCCCAGGGCTGGGAAAGGCTCGGCAGTGCTGCAGGGATTGGGCAGCACTCAGACCTCTTCTGTCCTTGGATACCGACAGAAGGTGGAAGATGCTTTGGTTGTGCCCCATCACTGTGGGATAGTTGAAGCCACTCAAAGAGTGGGGGCTGTCCCGAGCAGCTCCGTGCACTCGTTTGTGGTGACGCACGAGCCCTGCGGCCAATTCACCTGCTTTCAGATTTCATTACAAGACCCAGAATTCAGCCCAGGTTTGTTTTAAGAAGTTACAGGGAGCTGAGAGAGCCTGGGACTGATTTATGGCTTCCCATCAAAATCATGTGGTTTCACCACAAAACTTGGAAGCTCTGGATGCATTTTTCCTTTGGAGATTTTGGCTTTGCTCCAGGGCCGAGAGTGTGAATCCAGGGTGTGCATCAGGGCTGGAGCGTTCGGGCATTTCGGACTGAAATGGAGGAGATATGGATCACCACAAGGAGAATATTTGATGTCAGGACAACACAGCCATCGTTCTCAGGGAAGCACCGATAAGGAGGCGAGAGGCTTGGCACGGCACAGAGCTGCAGCAGCTCCTTTGCTCTCACTGCAGCTTTCATTTCAACACTCAACACTTATCGTCCTCACATCCTGCTCTGTGTCAGCAGCCAGAGCAGCATCTCCTGAGCTGCTGTGCTCAGGCAAGCTGGGAAGTTCCAGCTTGGGAAGTTCCACTGCCCTCCCTGAACCCTGCTCTGGACTCACAGGGTGAGCTGCCGGTGCCCATCGGGGTTAAATATGTGGGCTTTTGCCAGAGAAGCATATTTCCAGCCTCAAACATGCATTGTCAATGACTGCAGAAAGGTATTTCTCACTGCTCCTTGTGCTGTGAGCCAGCAGACAAGAACAAGACCACTTTTATTGCTATTTCTTCATATTTCCTGATATTGCCAGTCTGGCACTCACAACCCACAGGCAGATCCTGGCCTGGGCCTGGGTTTGGATTACAGCAGCGATACCTTTGTCTTTGCTTTGCCTTTAATTTCAGATGCTTTGGGCCCCATGGGGCTGAGCTGATAACCCTGGAGGGCAGAGCCCACAGCCCCAGGGTGGGCAGCCTGGGTCAAGGGCAGACCCCAAACCAGGCCCATGCCCAGCCACTGCAGGCACACAGAATCATTAAGGTTGGAAAAACCCTTCAAGATCATCAAGTCCAACCTTCAGCCAAATACCCCATGCCCACTAAGCCGTGCTGTGAAGTGCCACGTCTGTTTTGTGAACACTTCCAGAGATTCTGACTCTGTCACATCCCTGGGGAGCTGTTCCACAGCTGGAGCTGGGCCAACTCACAGCAGCTCAAGGACCCCAAAACCCAGCGAGTGCCACGGGCCCACAGACCCCTGAGGGGGCTCAGCATCTGGCTCCTGGCAGTTCATGAACAGAGGAAAAGAGCTTTGTGTTACATAAATAACAAGGTCAGGGCCCTGTGAGCTGCTCCTGCTGCGCGCGAGCGCCGTGTCCTGCTGAGCATCCCCCGGCGCAGGGGCCAGCGGGACAGCAGAGTCCCTTCAGGGCTTGGGTGCCTTTATGGTTTTAATTTAGTGCCTTTTTAAAGTCAAGATGAAAGGGAGAGCCGGGCAGGGCCGCAGCAGTTCCCCTGTCTGCATCCAAAGGAAGCTGGTGGGGCCACGCCGAGCACCAGTGGCTCCGTGCCTGCTTCCCAATCCTCCGCTCGCTCCTTCCCACCACCGGCACGGACACGTCCACACCATGAACAGACCCTGTCTGTGCCAGCCCTGTGCTGTGCTAGGAACTTGTGTGGCTGTGTGAGATGTCCCCTCCAGGCCTGGTGTGGGACACTCAGGTGTCTGGCACTGCTCTGCCAGCCTGGCACACTTGGTGCTGATGGTCTTTTCCATTACATAGCCATTCATTAAAGACCACACGTGATGTCATTGCCAACCATCAGCTACGGGCCAGGACAAGACCCCAGCTCTCCTCCAGCAGCCATAAATTGAGCTGTACAAGGAGTCTGTAATTATTTTATGCCAAGCCTGGTATTTTCCTCCCCCTAGGGAGGCACTAGAGCGAACAAGAGCAGGCCTGTGCCAAACCATGCCCAGGCAGTGCTTTTATGAAATCTTGGGTTCGTCAGAATTAATTTCATTTAAAACATTCTTCTCGTTTTTCATAAAGCACAGCAAATCCGCGGTACTTAGGGCAGGAATGCAGCCAGAGCGCTGCCGGGCAGGCGGTGAATTACCCGCGGCAGATGGGCCGTGACGGCGGGGTCGCCCCGGTCCGGAGCTGCGCTGGCCTCACCTTCCTGGGGGCATCCAGCTGGGAAGAGATGCTGCAGTAACCTCTGGGAAACAGCCAGGGATGGGGTTCCAGCAGCCCCATCCCATCCTGTGTTCCCAGGGGCTGTGGGAGTCCAGGTGTGTTTGTCCCCAAAGCTCTGTGAAGGTTGTGGCTGTGACTGCATTCCCGTCCCGGTGCCCGGTGCTGTCCCTGCTCGTGTGGAATGGGGCATCACAGATTGTTTGCTAGCAGCTGGCCCAGGGGTGGAACCTGGTCAGAAACCTGAGCAAAACTGCTCAGAGTGCCAATAATTCAAGTGGTTTTTGGGGCTGGGGATACCTGGCTGGGGCTGGGGAGGGAGCAGTGTGGGGACAAGGGTTGGGAGCTGGTGCTCCTGCCCTGCACTAGAAGGTGTGAAGACCAGAGCCATGGGAGATGCATAACCTCTGTCCACTGCTGCAGGGTCAGAGCAGGGGCACCTTCCCAAAGGCAGGACCTCTGCAGGGCTGCTGCTGGAGAGCTCTCTTGGGATGGAGTTTAGAGCCTGGGGTACAATCCTTACTGGAGAAATAGCTCAGAAATCCCGTAATTCTGGAGATCTGACCCACTGGAAAGGGGTGTAACTCCCCTCCCTTTAACCTTCCCCCCCTTGCAGCCTCCCAGGGCAGGACAGGTGAGCATCTCAGCCACTGTGTCCTCTTAGGATGCAAACAGGAGCTCGTGACCTTGGGTGACCCTGGGGCAGTGAGAGGAGACACGGGACATCCCTGTGGGAGTTTGAAACTAGAGGGAGCCAATGGATCTCTCCAGCTGGTTCTGCTGCAGGCTGGGATTATTTCTGCCATGCTGGAAACTTTGTTTGCTCCAAACTTCCACCTCCTACCAGGTCAGTGGGCTCCAGCCTGCCAGGGAGCTGCCAGGGGTGAGTAGGGATATTGGAGGGATTAGCAGGTGTCGACCCTCATCTTTCTTCCTGCTGCAGGGAAATCCATGGCTTCATCTCCCCTGTTCCTTCACAAGCCTTGCCCTTTCCCCTCCATGTGTTGGCTGCTTACTGGGATGCACTGGGAGATGGAACAGCACTGGAGTCTGCACCATGGCCCAGAGCCCTCCAAGCACAGCCAGCTGAGTTTTGGCTGGATGGCACTGCAGAGGAGGGGTCAGCAGCTCCAGCACCGTGTGGCACAGCCAGGTGCCCGGCTGATGGCGTTTGCCAACACAGGGTCGGGCTGATCCACAGTTTGCCGTGGAGCGTGAGAGCACAGGGCTGGGTGTGCTGTTTATTTTGGTTAAATTGAGTTTTCTCTGGGAGATTGGGGGGCGCAGGGGGCCTCCAGACAAGGGGCTTTTGTGAGCTGAGCTGCAAGCCGATCCCCTTTTGTGGTTTTGCTTTTTTGGATGATACAATTTGTTATTCCAAGAACTACCCAGCAAATGGACCCCATTAGCCGAGTCCCCAGAGCAGCTGGAGCTGGAGCTGGCGCTCGCAGTGCCTTTGTCTGCATCCACCTTGGGCCCTCTAGGAGAGCTGGGGCCATGGCACTGCTTTGCCCCTGGATGGTGTTTGGGGGAGATGGATGGAGCAGGAGCTGCTGTCCCTCTGTGCTGACAAGGCATTTTATGGGATTAGCCTGGGCTGGGAGCAGCAGAAAGCACTGGGCTTGTTGAATTCCCTGGCACACTCATGTCCCTGGCACACACTACACAATACACACAACCTGTTGTTGTCATGCTGCTGGGAGCTGGAGCCAGTGCTGGGGCAATCCATCCAGGCCCAGCCCCTTTGGCCCCTCACACAGGGCTGGACCTCACCCTCATGCTTGGTGGGAGCTGTGGGAATTCACATCCCTCTCAGCCTTTGGGCACAAACAGCATTCCCTGCAGTGGGGGCAGCATTCAGGATCCCACTGGCATCCCCCCACCTGCTCCAAAAGGCCCCTGCACAGCCAGCACACAAAGGGCAGCTGTGTAAATGCCATGGCAGCCCGTGCTGCTGGAGCCTGCCCTCAGGGCTGTGGTGCCAGGGCACGGCCATCTCTGGCCACCAGGGCCGGGTGGTCCAGCCGGAGCATCCTTGGCCCGCTCAGCGCTGCCTCCCGCTGTGCAGGGATGCTGCTGACTCTGTTTGTCTTGGCTCCGATGGGCTTTTTCCTGCATGTGAGAGGCTGGAGCTGCGCGGGAGCCAGCGGGTTTATAAATAAAAGCGTCGGACACCTCTCTGGGTGGTGCTGAAAGCTCCTGAATTTTCCCCACCGCTCTGACACACCCCATGTGGCTGCTGTGTTCGGGAGACACCCGGGGCTCTCCCTGCTTCCCCACTCCGTCCTGGCCGCTCTTGTTCCCCAGCCCCACCTGCATCCACCCCTCCTGAAGTGCTGGGACACGCTGCCCTGGCCAGCTGGGATGTATCCCTGCTTCCACCAGCCTCCTAACGGGACATGTTCCCCACACCTGGCTGTCCCACAGCGTGTAAGGGTGCCCAGAACTGGGCAGCAGACACCAGCCACGCCCGGAGATGAGTTTGCCACAGGGGCTGGGTGCGGGAGCATCCCTGGGGCACGGTGTGTGCTGGCACCGCACGGAGGGGACATTGGCTGCCGCTTAGTGGCCTCTTGGCCATCTCCAGTTGCTGAAGAACCGGGAGGACAGTGCTGGCCTTACCTCCTCCCCTTCCACACTGCCCGGCACCGCGGGACAGGAGTGGCCCCAGGCCGTGGGATACTGGCCTTGCCCGGATTTTGCTTTCCATTGGCTCATCATGGCCACGGTCCTGCCCTGGCAGAGCCCAGCGGGGGCCGTGGGAAGAGGCAGCCGTGGCTTCCCGACAAAAGGAGCCCGGCAGTGGGCAGGAGACAGCGCCGGGAGCCAAGCGCAGGGCAGGACCCGTCCGGGGCTCCCCGACCCGCTCCGCGCTGCCCGCAGGGGATGGGGGCGGCCGCAGCCCCCGGAGCCTCCCTTGGGGACAAAGGCCAGCACAGATGGGGGGGTCCTGGAGCCCAGCCGCCACCAGAGCCCTCCTCCCACCGCGCCCCCGCCGCATTCCACCCAGGGCCTGACATTTCAACGTGCCGAGCCTTCGGAAAACGGCATTTTAATGCTCTTGCTGTAAAAGCGGTGGAAAATGTCCGTGGGCTTGTGCAGGAAGGCTCCCGGGAAGGGGCCGCGCCGTGGGTGTGCCGGGGGCTGGCTGAGCCCTGCCAGGGCAGCTGGGGTGGGGTGGGATCCTGTGGAGCCCCAGGTCTCTCTGGGACACCCTGTAATCGCTGCCAGCTCTGCTTATCCCGGTTATTTCTGCAGCAGGGGTGAGGCTCGTGCTGTCCTGGGTGGGTTCTGCTGCCCCTCGAGGTACGGAGGGACTGTCACCTCTGTCACCTCACCTTCCCCTGGCATTGCCTCCTGCCAGCATGGCAGAGCCTCCAGAGCATTTCCCTGCTCTCTTCCCACACCAGCTCCAGGCTGAAGGGTTCCCTGGGCATCTTTTCTTTTCTGATTTTGGTTTTGTTTTTTTCTTTCTGATTGTCCTCTAGGAAAATGGGCTGAATAGGTCAATTTAATTTTCTGCCCATGTTTCATTTGTCAGAAATGCCAGGCCAGTGTGGCAGGGTGGCACCTGCCCAAACTGGGGCTGCCACACATCCATCACTTCCTAGAAAGCAACAACAGGTTGTGTTTGATCCCTGGATCAGGTCTGATCCCCTGGGTTTGGATCTTTTTCCAGATCTAGATCTGTTCCCAGGATCTGGGTCTGCTGCTAATATGGGGAAATGATTGGCGTAACAGTTGGGGTCCCTTGGGTGCAGTAACTGTGCCAGCCCCCTCCTGAGCACCCACCTGTGCCCAAACAAGGGTGTGCCCCCTTGCCAAGGCTGGGGTGTCCTGGCCAGGCTCAGAAATGTGCCACTGGCAGGAGGAGACCCTCTGGGCAGTGGGTCCCAAGTGGACACTGAGGTTCCCACATGACACAGCCCAGAGGAGAGCTCAGAACGAGCTGGGTGCTTTTCCAGCTCAAAGCCTAAACAAAAGGTTTTGTAATGAGAGTCTCCCTGTCCTCGGGTTCAGTGTCCATTTTGCGCCCTGGTGCTTCTGAATGGGAGCATTTGAATGCACCAGATGACAGCACAGGGGTGCAAAACCAGGGACTGACCCTGAGGGACTCCATCCTATTCTCAGTCTCTTGGGACACTGCAGGGACATGGAGACAGCCCTGAGCACCACTGGCTGTGTGTCCATCCAGAGCCACTGTCTCTGACAGAAACAAATGAAGAAAATATTCCATATATTCTGCACTGCTTTCCACTGGCGCTGGAGCTCCAAGTCCCCAGTTTTGCTTGGCAGAGGGTCAATGGTAACAGCGACGCCCAAGGCAGATGCTCTGGAGCTGTGAAGGTCACTGGCTCCTCTGGGGCTTTCTTAGCTGGTTCCCGGCACTGTCCCAGCTGCTCCCTTCTCCATCCTGGGTCCAGAAGTGTTTTTCCCTTGGGATGATCTGGGACACATGAAATCCTCACCATTTCCCTCTGGGCTGCCCTGTCCAGGACTGCTTGCTCTGCAGATGCTATGTGTGGGGCAGGGCTGCCTGATGGTGTCACACTGGGAGGAGAAGAGCAGTGGGGGATGAGGACGTTTGTGGGTGCAGGGGTCCAGGCAAGGGGGGTGGTCTGGAACCCTTTGAAGCAAATTCAGTGGGATGCTCGATTGAACTGGAAATTTGGAGCCTGGAAATGAGAGCGTGGCTTTGAGCTATGGCATGTTGGTGCTGATGTTGAAAGATGGTTAATGGTAGAGATGGGGCACCTCATGGTCCCCAGGACATGTCACCCAGCTGTCCAGGAGTGGTGGATTCTGCTGCCTCTGCACAGGGTCCTGGGTCATGGGGGTTTGGTGTAATCCCCAGGAAAGCAGGACCGCTGGAATTCCCTGCGAGGCTGTCGACTCCAAGACAAAGGAAATGTGGAAACTAAAAAAAAAAATTAAAAAAATTGAAAACCAGAAATTTCAAATTGAAAAATCAAAGCAGCTGATTCAGCAATGGTGAAATATCTTGTGACAGCGTCAGGCAAATTAAAAAAAAAAAAATCAGGGGAAAAAGTCAGCTTGATTTTGCGCAACCCATGACTGTCCCAATGGAAAAGCACATGGGGGATTGTCCATTGAGATGGGGGCATGGTGCTGTGGAGTGCAGCCTGGCAGAGAGGATGCCCCCTAAGATGGGGATTACAGGGCACAGGGGAAATCTGAAATCCAGCCAGGAGCATGAGGCTGTGCCAGACAGGAGCGTGGGATATGGGAGTGTCTTGTCAGAGTTTCCACTGAACACCTCGGGCTGGCTGGGGACTCGCATCAGCTCACAGAAATCAAATTAAATTAAATAACATAAATACTGCCTGAAACGTGCACTCCATCCCCTTCCCTGGGTGTGGAAATGGGGAAGCAGCTGTGCGTGGCTGCCGTGCCAGGAGTGCTCCTTTATGGTTCATGGCCTTGGGGACAGCAGGGAACGGGGATGGGGATGGGGATGGGGATGGGGATGGGGATGGGGATGGGGATGGGGATGGGGATGGGGATGGGGATGGGGATGGGGATGGGGACGGGGATGGGGATGGGAATAGGGGTGAGGATGGGGATGGGAATAGGGGTGAGGATGAGGAAGGGATAGGTATAGAAATGGTGAAGGGATGGTGAGGGGATGGGGAAGCCGATGCTGGCCCGGGGCTGCGAGCCACCGAAGTGAAGGCAGGACCGAGGCACCGCCCCGGCAGGTAACCCCATCCCCCAGCGCCGCCCGCCAGGGAGGGACACAGCCGAGGCTCCCACTCCTGAAATTTATTTTAATGTAAACCTAGCTGTAAGGCAGCTTTTTCTCATTTTTAAACTATTTCATATCAATCCTTGGCCTGACATTTGTTTTCTTTGAGTGCGGTGGGGAGCGCGGTCGGCATTGCTGAGGATATCTCCTCTGGAATCTTGGCAGAGGCGGCTCCCTATCTTTGAAGAAACGGCAAATGCAAAACAGAAGGCCGATATTAGAGAAGCATAAACAATACTTTCCCCCGTTAACCCCAGGAGCGGCGCAGGGCCCGGCTCGGCGACACGGCGGCGGAGGGACACTGACCCTCCCCGGCCACCCCGCACCTCCCCAGGCTGACCCCAGGCAGGGGCAGCCCAGAATCGCTCCGGACAGGTCCCAGCACCTGCGGCCACGCCGTTGTCCCCAAGGGCTGTGGCCCTGGCGGGACAGGGAGCGGTGGCAGCCGGGGAGTGGCCGCACCGGGAGGGTTTGCAGGGGTTGGGGAGGAGCTGGTGCAGCCGGGGTGCCCCAACCGGGGTCTTGCCCTGTTGGGGCTCAGGAGCCGAGCTCTGGGGTCTTCCCCGAGGAGATGCAGCTCCGAGGGTCAAGCGGACTCACCGGGTGCTTTGTCAGAGGGATTCTGTGAAGGGTAAGCACAGAGAGGATGTGCGGGAGGGCAGGCACAGGCAGCAGTGCTGGCACCAGCCAGGTTCACCTGGGGGTGTTGCTAAAAAGCTGGAAGAGGAGAGGAAATGGAGATCAAAGGACCCAACAAAACCAAGGAGACAGGATTTCAAACTCTAATGTTAAAATAAAATTACTGTTAGGATAAACACCGCGAGGCAGGTTCCTGTCCGAGCAGCTGGGCAGGGATGTGGGATGTTCCTGGTGTTTTAGGCAGGAGGGGATGTTTGCACAGCAATTCACACATTTGCTGTCGTACCTGGGCAGGTGCCGAGGGAGGAGTGGAGAGCTCAGGTGGGAAAACCACAGGGTGGGGACACCGTGGTGGGGATGCTGTGCTGCTGACCAGTAGCACCAGCTGTCCTGGAGCACTGGGAGGCAGTTCGGGAGCTGCTGGCTCCCTGTTGTCCCACTGCTCTGGAGCTTGTATTTACTGTGGTGTGAGGCCATTACATCTTTCCCTTTGGAGAACAGGTGCTCCTGCTGAGGCTCCTTGTTGCACCTGGAGCCACTGTGGGCTCCCCAAGTGCTGTTATGGGGCCCCACTGCATCCCCCTTAGCAGGGATCCCCTTCCTGTGGGATGGGTGGGCAGGGCTGGAACAGCCACAGTGTTGCTGCCCCGCATGTCCCAGCTCCCAAAGGGAGCTGCCCTGAGCACCCTGCCCCAGAAGGTTCATTATAATGGAGCCAGTGACCCCAGCACAAGGCTGGAAGTTTAAATGTCTGCGGTTCATGGCCACTTGCCTGTAAATTCCCTGAGACGGGAATCGCTCTCTGCGGGTCCCTCCAGGCTTAGCAGATTTCTTTGCAAAACACCCGTTGCCTCAGAAAACGTTATTTCTGCACAGGAGCTGTGGAAGCAAGGTGGGCCTGACCTGCAGAACTCGAGGAAACTCCAACTGCTTCCCACTGCTCCCACCAGGACTTACATGTCCCTGGAGCAGGGCTGGCTCCTTGGAGAGCGATGCCAGTGCTCCGGCAGCTCACTGGGGCTCACACCCCCTGTCTCTCCCCGTGGTGTTGGGCAAATGCTCCACATCCCACACCAGGATCCATCCAAGTGTCTGTGCTTGGTCACAGAGCAGTTTGGACCCTGCACAGCCTCTGTGCAGTCCCCTGGAAAGGGGTTCCAGCCTTGGAACCCTCCAACACCCTCATCCCTACTGCAGCCCAGCTCTAGCACTTGGCAGCTGCTCTGCTCCTCCATCCCTCAGGGTCAGCATCACAGCTGCCCTCGGGCAGGCCACCACTCCACTGGGAAGAGGAGGAGTAGGAGGAGAGGGGAAGAAGAAGGGAAGAAAAAAATGAATCCCCACAAAAATGTCTTCATAACAGGAAACGTCTCATAAAATACCTGTGGTTTGGCATGTGTGATTCGACTGGTCAAACTATGCACCTGGCAGGGAACCCTGCTATTAATGCTGCAGCTCTGGTATTTTGGTGGAGTGGAGGCTGGCGGGGGGGTGGGGGGGTAGGACCGGAGATTTGGGGTGCCGAAACCCTCCTCTGGGGCCAGGGCAAGGGGGGACATGTCCCCTGTGTCTCACTCACCCAGCTGTGTGTCAGTGAGGGAACTGCAGCACTCCAGGGATGCCGTGAGCCAGGCTGAGCCTTGCCCCAGGCAGGAGCCAGGCTTTTCCACCCAGACCCGGGCCCCAGCCAGTCCTGACCCAGGGGTCTCGCCGTGCCCAGGGTGGGTCTCAGCCCCACGCCCACCCCCGGCAGCCATCGCCGGGGTTCTGCCGCTCTCCCGAGGAGTTTTGACAGCTGGAGGTGAAGGATTAAGCCCTGAGCCGTGACCTGCGGCTGCGCTCCCGGCACACACGCCCGGGGTCACTAATCCGCTTGAGCTGAGCCCTGACCCGGCGGCCGCGGAATCGAGCGGTGGCACCGCCCCTGGTGCTGACATCGCTGCGGGACCCCTGGAACCCCGGCGGAGTGAGCCACGGGCAGCTTGCACCACGGCCGTGCCATGCCGTGCCGTGCCATGCCATGCCATGCCGTGCCATGCCATGCCATGCCATGCCATGCCATGCCATGCCATGCCATGCCGTGCCGTGCCGTGCCGTGCCGTGCCATGCCATACCGTGCCATGCCATGCCATGCCGTGCCATGCCAATCCCGCTCCATTCAGGGCCAGGCGCGGGCACTGTGCGAGGGAGCAGGTCCCTGCAGATGGGGTGGGGTGTTTTTTCTTCGTCAAGGAAAATGTTTTCTTGTTCCCTGGGCTGCTGGCGGGCGAGGCTCCGGCTCCGGCAGCGCGTACAGCAGCCTTGGATCGGATCAGGTGTCATGCAGTTAAGGACAGCCCGGTGCCAAGTCTCCCCCGCGCTCCGGCGCTGCTCAGCCGAGCTGCTCCCTGATGCCTTTGGCTGTCGCAGCCCGGCCTGCGGAAACAACGTGCTGCTCTCCCTCTTCATAGCTCACTTTTCGTTTTTGACTCGGTTTATTATTATTTTTAAAGCATGTGTAGCGCAAAGCAAATCATCGACCTCCCGCTGGAGCCGGGCCAGCCCCGTGTTGGGCTTGGAAATCCTCCCTGCTTTATTTTTTATTGTAAATGACCGGAGGATGGAGCGGCTCGATGGGACACGGCGGCGGCCAAGCCCGCCTGCTCCAGCCCACCCACACGCGGCGGCTGCTCCCGGTGCTTCCCCTTCCCCGAGTCCCCCCGCCCCGGGCGGGTGCGAGGTGCTTCCCACTGCTCCCCTCCCAGCCCGGGGCCACCTTCTGCCACCGCTTCCAGAGGTGGTGGCTGTGCTTGTGATGCCAGAGCCCAAAATGGGGACTGCGATGGGGACAGGTTTGGGCATGAGGAAGAGGATGGGGACAGCAATGGGGACAGGGACCAGGATGGGATGAGGCCACGCCAGTGAGCCTGAGCATGCAGTTGAAGTGCATCAAATTCCCCATCCTGCCTCATCCCTGAGCCCCTCTGTGGGGCTGGGATGGATGTGGGGCCGGAGCTGGGGTGAGTGCCAGCAAGCACATGCTGTGCCCCAAACTGACCACGCTTTGACTGCCGGGTTTAAACAAGTTCCCCGTTGTGCCGACCTTCAGTCACAATGGCAGATCCCCCGTGGATCACATATATTGACTTAAAAAATAATTAGCCTCAAAGGGAGCAGGCGCAGGGCCGGCCAGGCCCTTCATTAATATTTAAGTAACAGGGGCCATAAATCAGCAGCAGCTCAGCCAACAGCTCTGGCCATGTCCGTGGGGAAGCGGGGCCATGGTGTTCACAGGAACATTGCCCAGTCCACAGGCATGGGAGTGCTGACATGGGCTCTGGGGGGAGAGTGGGACTGTGCAGGGGGCAGCAGCCCTCTTCCACTGGGAATGACCAGGAGCACACCAGGAACATGCTGGGTGCTCACCAGGCTGCCCAGGACAAGCCACGAGTAGCTCTGGAGCGACGGAGGCAGCACAGGCTGGTTGTTTTCCTGCAAGAACAAGGTGACATTTCTTGTCTCTTTTCTCATGCTTTAAGTGTGAGATTTTTTCCCTGTTCCCAGTGCTTTCATGGCGTGCCAAGGGTTTTTAACACGTCTGCTCGCCGCCTGCCAGGGGAGCCGACACTCACACCGTCAGCGGGGCGGTGGCGGCTCTGAAGCTGTGCCAGGGGTCTCGGTGCTGGATCGGGGCCCTGCTCCCCCCAGAGCTGAGCAGTGCGGTGTTGCTGAGCCCCATCCTGCTCCTGCATCCCCAGAGAACAGCATGGACCCCTTAAGTGCTGCCCCAGTATGAACCCTCCTGGCTCAGCAGCTCCTGCTGGGCTTGGCTTTGTGTCAAGGGATGGTTTTGGTCGTACTGGAGTGTGCTGGGGGGGCTGGAGCTGCCCTTGAAGGACAGCAGCCTGGCTGGTCAGTGCCCAGCCTGGTGGCTGCAGTGCCCAGGCAGAGTGGAATGAGCCAGGAGGGGCTACAACTGGCACCCCCAAAGCATCTCCCCGGCTCCAAGAGGGAAAAAAATTAATCTTGTGGGATCTCTGTTGGCCATCCAAGAAGGTTCTTGACCGCAGACCCCAGGAGGACAGGCAGATATTCCCCAGGAGGATGGGCAGGTGATGGTCAGGACAGGCAGGTGACCCCCAGGAGGATGGGCAGGTGACCCCCATCTCTCTGCAGCCACCCCGTACACATGATGGATTGGCCACCATTCGCGACCTGCCAGGCGAGACGGGAGCATCGTGTGGCTGCTCTGTGTGATTAATTATCAGTTCATAACACAGGAGATTTCAAGCATGAAAGAGCCTCTCCACAAGCACGTTGTGCACACTTTATCCATCATATGGGACTCCAGATGTTTCCATTTTATTGTTATTAAATCACTGCCTGGAGAGCACGGGTAGCAGGAGGCCTCCAGTGCCGGGCATGGCTGGGGGGGACAGCAGAGCACCAGAGACCCCTTTTGTTGAGGGACATGTACCTGAGGGGCTCAGGCCAGGCTCCCCTGTTGCTCTGCAGAGACTGGGGCAGTAGGAATGACCCAGCTGGATCAAGGGGGTGACAGAGGACACAGAGCAGGGAACTCAGTTTCACATCCAATACACAAATAAACCGTGGTCAGATTCCCTTGTCTTCCCTCTCCCTTGCCTCTGGCTCCATTTTCCCTGCATCCCACATCTCTCTGAGCACTGAGGGCTCACAGAAGGAGGATGTGGTGCCCAGCAGCGAGGGGCTGAACCACCCCAGGGTGCTTCTCCCATGGCAGCATCCTGAGAAAACAGCCCAATGGAGGGGAGGAGCAGGGGAGAATCCAGCCCAGGTGGGAGAGGAGAGAGCTAGGAAGGGAGGGAGGTAGAGACAGAGGCACAGGGGTCATACCAGGTAAGGAAAACAAGTAAATAGCTGATTCAGGGGTTTGTTCTTCTCTTTTATTTAACAGAAACTGTATTTTTACAGCTGCAATCCCTTAAAATGGGATTCTTTTCCCCTTAAACAAATCCTTGTAAAATAATGCTTCATAAAAAGAAGCGTTCCTCTCCTCGACCCTGAAGACAGAAAAACAATAATGCCGGCGAGGCCCCGGCCGTGCTGCCAAGGCCGGGGGTGGCTGTCACCCGTGTCCCTGGCAGTGCCACCCAACCCACAGCCACGGCTCCGGGTGCCTCGGTGGCACCGCTCTGGGCCTGTGGCTCTGCTGGGACGGGCAGAGCAGAGCTCCTCTTCCAGCATCTGCCACAGCCACCTGCATCCTCACAGGGTCCGTCGTGCTGCTAATGGCAGGGCCATCCCTGTCCCCTCCAGCCCTCAGCTGACTCCACACCATGTTCCAGGCACAAGAACAACTGTCAAGGCTGCCTCGTCCCTGGAGACTCCAAAAACCTGCCAAGCCCTTGTGGCATCAGGAACAATCCCATGCCAGGGCTCCCTGCTCCCTTGACTTAATTTGCTTTAATTTTGTTTTAATTTGGGTTGTTTTTTCTCTAGGCTGCAGCTCTTTTTTTTTTCACTGCTGCTTCAGCAAAAGCAATTCAGGAAATTCCAATGAAATCCGGGCATGCAGCAGCCCTGCCCCTGCTCCCTGGCAGGACAGGCCAGGAGCTTAATTCTCATTAATAACCACCACAGGTCAATTATTACGAGAAGGAGGAAAAGCAGCAAAAAGCTTTTTGGCGTCACGTGTTGTTTAAGCTTCCGAAAATAAATGTTCTTTGCAAATCAATCTGTTTGCAGCTCTGCACGTGGAGCTGACAGGGAGAGTTGCTGGAGGAAGAAAGTATTTATAAAGGGGGTTTATTTTAAATAAACAGGCACTTAAGGCTGAGGCTGCAGCTCCTGTGTCCCATCCCTCGTCCTCCGCGCGAGTTCCCGGCGCTGCCCGCGAAGCGCCGCAGTTGAGCCACAAATGCAGCAAGTCTTTGGTTCCCACATTGAAGGTTTAGCCCACCACCCACTTGGGAGGCTCAGCACCCACTTGGGAGGCTCAGCACCCACTTATGAGGCTCAGCACCCACCGGCTGCCCCCAGGGAAGGCAGGGCTTGGCAGTAGCAGGCTGTGCCTCCCATAGGGGCCATGGCTCTTGTGAGAGGAGCCCCTGCTCACTTGAGGGATGTGACAGCAATGCTGGGCTCAGTGGGTTGCAGGTCTCATCTGCTTTTCTACTCCCCTCTTTTATTTGTTAAAAATGTATAAGGGATGTGAGAGTTACCACAGACACTCAGGGCAGCTTCTGTAAGAGTCCAGTAGGCACCCCTGTGGTTGGTTACAGTGCAAGATGAGAGAAGAGCCTTAAGCTGTGGCAGGGGAGGTTCAGGTTTCCACAGAATTTCTCTGTGGAAAGGGCTGTCAGGCTTTGGAAGGAGCTGCCCGGGGAAGCAGTGGAGTCCCAATCCCTGGAGGTGTCCGAGGAACAACTGGACATGTCACTCAGTGCTCTGGGATAGTGACAAAGTGGGGATCAGTCACAGGCTGGCTTCAATGATCTTGGAGATCTTTTCCAACCTCAGTGATTCTGGGATTCTATTCTATAAACTGTATTTTCCATGCATCTCCCAGCTGTGATGTGTCAGGAAGGGCAACATGTTTTAGGCTATCTCTGATTCACAAAGGCAAATTCAAGGGAGTCCTGCTCAGGGGGGGATCATTCTCAGGCTCCCAGCTGGTGCTTGTGAGGTGGGGGTGTGTACCCAGTGTCACTGTTGCTTTGTCTGCAGGAGCCGTGGGAGCAGGATGCTGCCGGACGTCGTGGTGATGCTGGGGACGATGGTGATGGTGATGGGCCCTCGCTCGGCCGTGGGAGGCGGCGTGGGGGGCTACGCTCAAGTCAAGTACATGCAGCCCATGGTGAAGGGACCCCTGGGACCCCCGTTCCGTGAAGGCAAAGGGCAGTACCTGGGTAAGGGATGCACTCTGTGGGACTGTGGGAGGGCACAGGGCAGTGAGGAGGGGACACTGGGCACTTGTCACCCTCTGCCCTTCAGGGACAAAGCTCCTGGAAGCCGCCTGGCACAGCTGAGGGTGCTACTGTCCAACACGCTTTTGGCCAAGCATAGAGGGACCATTTTGGTCTCTAACCCACTGCAAAAGGACAGGATGGACACAGATAGAGGCTCAGCAAGGAAGTGAAGCCCTTGGCTGGGGCTGGGAGGGCACCTTGGTCTGGGAGTCAGGGGACACAGCCTCTGGCTCCTGCCCATCCCCAGCAGCATGAGGTGCAGAAGCCCCAGCACTCGCTGTCTCTGCCTCTCCCTGCTGTTAAACCTGAGCTGTCCTGGCAAGGCTTTTTCCACTCCTCCACCTATTCCGTTTCCCTGTCTGCGTTTTGCACCAGCTGGGAAAGGAAAGAGTGCCAAGGCTGGAGCTGAGACCCAGCCTGGCAAGGAAAGAGCAGGAGAGAGACATTTCCTCCCTCAGAGAGCAGCCACCAGAAACTCCACACGTGTTAAATCACTCCCCACTGAGTGACATGCACCCAGAGGGACTGAGGCACCAGGGTCATTGCTCTGCACACCTGGGGCTCCAGCACCCCCAGCCTTCTGTAATCCCCAGTCCCCAGCTGCCCTGCCTGCATCCACCCCAGTGCTGGCAGCACCAAGGGATGGGGCACTGCTGGGCTCGGGTATCCAGACCCGCCAGGTCCATGTTTGGCCCTTGGGAAGAGCCACTGGAGCCTCTCCATGGTTTGCCACAGACCTGGACCCTCCCAGGAGCTGGTCTTGGCTCTGGAAAGAGAAACTGGAGAAGGCTGGGCCACTGGTGGCTGATTTACTGGAGGGCTGAATGGCTTATCAGGAGTTCAGCTCAGCACATGTGTCAAAAAACACACAGCAAAACCTGCACTCGAAGTGTGCACAAGCCCCCCCTCCCTGCCCCCTTCCCAGCTGTTGTAAAGCTGCTCCCTGAATCCCAGCCAGAGCCAAAACCTTCCAGTGTAGCACAGGAACACTTCAGCTGCTGATGGGACTGGATTCAAATCTCTCCCTGCTGTTCTCCCTTCTTTTTTTCCCTTCTTCCTATGCATGAGAGCGGCTTGCACTGAGCAATGCTGAGCAATGCTGCCCATGGTGTGTAGAGCAGTGAGTGTGCCGGGCTGAGGCAAGGAAGGGTTTGGACAAGCTCTGCCAGCTTAGACCAGGCAGAGGGGACACTGAGGCAGGGTAGAGCACAGAAGTCCCCTGGACATTACTGCTCTAAAACCCTTGGGAAGGAGAGGACAGGTGGGGGACAGGAGAGGGGGACGCAGGGACAGCTGCAGCCCGAGCCACCGGCTGTGGGGCCGCACAGAGGCAGCTGGGGAAGCCGGTGCCTCCTGGATCCCACTGAGTTCCCATCTCTGCTTAACCTCTAATTTGGCAAGGAAAATCCCTGCTGGCCTTCTGCCCTGCTCGGGGAGCTCAGCTGACTCGCCGCGACGGCGCAGGGCTGTGCCGTGCCCCCGCGGGTTACCCCGAGCCGGCGGGGGCTGAGCGGGGCCCCCGGGCTGCCCCAGCCTGGCCGCGGGGCCGGGACCCCTCCTGGGGGTCGGGGGGTTCCTCCTGCCTCCAGGTGCCATCTGGGGAGTGACAGGTTTTCTGTCAAGATGCCAGACACCTTTTCTCACCCAAAAACAGCTGTCCCAGAGCACAAAGGGAACTCAGGGGAGGAGATGCTGCTAAATGCTGAAACGCTCAGAACATTTTGCAGAGATTTGCACATTGGGGTTTATTTTGGCTCAATTTAAACCATGTCGATGGCCCTGCAGCCAGGTAAAGCCACGAGCGAGTGCTGTGCTGAGGCACCCACTGCTGGGAGACAGTGTGAGAGGTGCTAAAACACTGATCCCACACAACATCCCTGCGAGCCTGTGAAACTCTCTCACGAGACAGGGCTTGGCAGCAGCTCTGGAACAAGCTCGGCTGGGCTCCGCCACAGAGCAGCCAACCTCTCCTTCCTGCAGTGTCATCTGGCCGTGCTGGCCAGACCCACTGCTGGCTGCTCATGGCTGGGAACCACTTCCCATCCCGCTGGATTATTCCTCTGCTGGCCGCTCTGGCTCCCTTCTCCAGGCAGGAGGGGTCCTTAGCGGGATGGACACAGCTCCAGAGGGGCTGCTGCACCCACCGGTGCTCCCCAGGACACGGAACCCTCCGTGGTGCCCAGGTGGGAGCTCCCAGGGGTCATTCCTGCCCTGTCCCCTTCCCGCTGCCCCTGCTGGCTCCGCGTTAAGGTTCACGGCAGCTCAGCTCCTGCTTCGACGGGAACACAGAACCCCACGCTGGTGCTCCGAAGCGCAGCGCTCCGAGACATGTGTCTGTGGTAAGACATGAGCTTTTGAAATCGGACACCAGTGGGGCTGCAGTGTCCCAGTTTCTCTCCGCTGACGGCCCCGGTTTGGTTTTCCCGTCTGCTTTTTTGGCCGCCTGCAAGCTGGCAGCTCCCGCCTGGCGTTTCTCTGCGCTGCCTTGTGTGAGAGAGAGCGTGTGTGCTTTTTCCTTCCTTCGTGGGCTCAGCTGTAGATCCTTGTTCTGATTCCATGCAAAATGACCTAGAAAACTAATTCATTTCAAACCATTGCAAGGAAAAAAAAAAAAAAAGAAAAAGAAAAAGTGTGGGGAGAAAACACATTGAAATAATTTTCTGGAGAATTTTTTTTTCCAGAATCCAAACCCCAGAAATAGCGCAACACTGCACAGCTCCCTTGCCCTCTCTCCCTCACGGAGTGTTTTCTGGGGTGAGGAGCAGAAGTTTGCAGAAATCCAGTGGCAGTGTCATGACAGACAAATATTTCCTTCATCAAGAGAGCCAAGTGACCACAGCTACAAGCCCACAGGATGTGGGCCAGGGTTTGATTTATAGATAAGCTCTAAAAATGTTTCCATGACCCAAAGGAAAACACAGCGGCACCGGGCTGGGAAGGGCCAGAGCTAATTGCTGTGTTTGGGGCAGGCAAAGCCACCTCTGATGCTCCAGGAGCTGTGCCTGCTGCTGCCACAGTTATTCTTTTCACGTGTCTCAAATCTCCCGTAAGCTTTTCCCGTTGACTGAGGAAATCTCCATGCTGGCGGATCCCAGCACCACGTGTGTCTGTGCTCCCAAAGCCCAGCTTGGCTCACTGAGGGGGACAGACTGGCAGACCTCAGGGACTGTGGCATGCAGCCTTGTATCCTGCTCCCACCTCAGGCAGGATCCATCCCCATCCCAAGAACTTGTCCATATAGATCTTGTCCCAACTGGAATTATCTCCCTTGTGTAGATTTGATTTAAATTCACCCAAGATGTCACAGTCCTTTCCTCTGCCTTTCACATTTCTCATCATAGTCCCGTGTACATGTGACTGTCGAGTATTTCCTTCATTCCAAACTGCCCAAAAAAAAAAGAGTTTGTCAGATTTATGCTTTCTCACCCTTTCCTGGCATCACGTGGGAGGTGACACCCTGCCTGGGCTAGCCTTGAGGAGTTATTTATGCTCATGTCTGTGCTTTCCATGCTGAGCTGTGGTGGGCATGTCATCTGCCTCTCCTTGCCTTTGGAGTCTCTCAGCCCATTAGTTTCTTTCTTATATCCGTTTGCAAAAGACCTCAATAAATTCTTGAAATGTCAAGTGGTTGTGGCCTATTCCCAGCTGGGCTGACTCATTTGGATGAAGCTGAGGCTGCATTTCCCTCCCAGCTCTTGGCTTCTCCTCCATCCCCAGAGCTTTTTTGCTTTTTGGTTTTTCTCTGCCTTGCTGGACTCGGGAGCTGTGCCAGCAAGCACTGTGGGCATGGTCGAACCCATACACCCATCACCTCCTCAGGCTCTCAAATACATGTCCAAGAGTTTTCTTTTTAATCCAAAAGGATTAAAGGTCCCTCAAGGCCCTGGACTTGCAGGACAGGCTGAGGGATTATCCTCAATCTTGGCTCGCTCTGTCGCCATCCTCTCAGCTGAGCCCAGGCAGCAATGACTGAATCCCACGGTGCTTTCAAGGCCACTGGGAAGTGAGGCAGCAGGACGTTTGAATCCAGCTCCAAAAACACTCTGCAGTAACTCATCACAAAATAGCCCTGTCAGAGCTGACAGCAAGCACCGGCAATTTCCATGGTGTCCCCTGGCATCATGGAGGGATATGAAGCTGGAATGGGAACTCTGGGCTTTGGCCTTGCCTCAGGACAGCCCTGTTGATGTGGGGGCCCAGGAAGCTGCTTTGGCCATGCTTTAGTGGAAGGGTTCCCCTTCAAGCCCAGGCCACTCAGAGACCCTGGCTCCAACATCCCAAGGACACTCCTTGCCCACCACCAGCTCTAGTGACACTCTGTCTCTCCTCTCTTCACAGACATGCCACCACTGCTGCCCATGGACCTCAAAGGGGAGCCAGGACCGCCTGGGAAGCCCGGCCCACGTGGACCCCCTGGGCCCCCCGGCTACCCAGGAAAACCGGGCACGGGGAAACCGGGAATGCACGGCCAGCCTGGGCCTGCTGGGCCCCCGGGCTTCTCGGGCATTGGGAAACCCGGCATCCCAGGACTCCCTGGAAAGGCGGGTATGAAAGGGATGCCCGGAGCCAAGGGCGAGCCTGGCATGCGAGGGGAGCAAGGGCCGAGGGGACTTCCCGGCCCGCCGGGGCTGCCCGGGCCAGCTGGGCTCTCTGTCAATGGGAAGCCGGGTCCCCAGGGCGGCCCTGGCCTGCCCGGGTTTCGGGGAGAGCCTGGCCCGAAAGGAGAGCCAGGTCCCCGTGGAGAACGAGGGATGAAGGGTGAAAATGGCGTGGGGAAGCCAGGCTTACCGGGGCCCCGTGGGAACGGGGGCCCTCCCGGCCCTGCGGGGCCCCCGGGGCCTGCCGGCATTGGGAAGCCTGGCCTGGATGGGCTGCCGGGCGCACCCGGGGACAAGGGTGACATGGGTCCCCCGGGCGGGCCAGGTGTCACCGGGGAGCCCGGCCCTGTGGGGCCACGGGGACCCCCCGGGATCGATGGGATTGGTGTCCCGGGTGTCGCGGGGGTGCCGGGGATACAGGGCCCCATGGGACCGAAGGGAGAGCCCGGGATCCGTGGCCTCCCTGGCCTGCCTGGCCCCACGGGCTATGGGAAGCCAGGCATGCCCGGCCTGAAAGGAGACCGCGGGCAGCCCGGGGCACAGGGAGCCATCGGCGATAAGGGGGAGCCCGGCGTTGATGGGGAGCCGGGTGAGCCAGGCCCTGCCGGCATCATTGGCCCCCCAGGCCCACCAGGGTCCATGGGGCTGCCAGGCAAGCACGGGCTGCCCGGCCCCAAGGGGGATGTGGGGCCGAGCGGGCCTCCAGGAATGCCGGGGATGCGTGGGGACCAAGGCCCGAATGGCTTTGCAGGGAAGCCAGGGGTGCCAGGAGAAAGGGGCCTGCCCGGGTCACTGGGACCTCCCGGCCCAACGGGCCCCAAAGGTGAACCAGGGTTCATCGGCCTTCCGGGGGTGCCTGGATTAACGGGTGGCCCCGGGCCCAAAGGGGACGGTGGGATCCCGGGGCAGCCGGGGCTGAGAGGCCCCTCCGGCATTCCGGGGTTGCAAGGACCTGCTGGTCCCATGGGGCCTCAGGGGTTACCAGGCCTGAAAGGGGAGCCCGGGCTCCCTGGCATTCCCGGCGAGGGGAAGACCGGCGAGCCTGGCATGGCCGGACCCATTGGCCCACCTGGAATGCCAGGAACGCCAGGGCTGAACGGGCCACCAGGCCCACCGGGGCCACCTGGGCCACCAGGAGCGCCAGGAGTGCTGGACGAGACGGGCATCGCTGGGCTGCACCTGCCGGATGGCGGCGTGGAGGGGGCTGTGCTGGGCAACGGGAAGCCGGGCAAGCCGCAGTATGGCCGAGGAGAGCTCGCTGCCCGCATCGCGCCGGCCTTCACTGCCATCCTCACCTCCCCCTTCCCGGCATCCGGCATGCCCGTCAAGTTTGACCGGACCTTGTATAACGGGCACAACGGCTACAACCCAGTCACTGGGATCTTCACCTGCCCCGTATCCGGAATCTACTACTTTGCCTACCATGTGCACGTCAAAGGGACCAACGTTTGGGTGGCCCTGTATAAGAACAACGTGCCGGCCACCTACACCTACGATGAGTACAAAAAGGGGTACCTGGACCAGGCCTCGGGCAGTGCCGTGCTTGAACTCAAGGAGAATGACCAGGTCTGGGTTCAAATGCCCTCAGACCAGGCCAATGGGCTGTACTCCACGGAATACATCCACTCCTCCTTCTCCGGGTTCCTGCTCTGCCCCACATAACGGCTGTTGGGCACGTTTCCTTTTCACCCACTTTAGCCATAAACTGTCTTTTTTTTTTTTTTGGATAAAAAAGTGTTTTAAAATTAATACAAAAAAAGAAAAATCACTGGGAAGAACACGCAAGACATTGTCATGGGACCTTGCTTCACGCTGTTTGATCCATGAGTCAAGAGGGTAATTGGGAAGGAGACATCTATCCATCTATCTTTCTTTTTTTGGGGGAAGAAGGGAGGGAGGGGAGCGACTTCCTCAACAAAGCATATTTGGAATAAATACCCCAGTGACTGGACATCAAACACAGGAACATGCCTGGGATGGCAAGGATCTGGCTCTGTGATCCAGAGAGGGTCAGCTGAAAGACCAGACCCCCGTGGTCTGTATCAAGTGCCCTCATTTCCCATTTGGAATGCTAGATAAATAAATCCAGCTGTGTCATGGCTGGCGTGTTTGGTAACCAATGCAGGGTCCCAGGCACTTACACAAACCCATACAGCAGCAGGGATCCACGCTGGATTGAGAAATTTCCTTCCAAACCATCAGATGCCCAAGTTCCAGGCTTGCTGACGCCTGTTTTTCCAGACTGCTTTGGGGCAGTCTCTCCGATTCACTCCGGATTCAGTGTGGTTGGATTTATAATCCTAAAGAGTGGAACACTTTGCATAAGCACCTTCTTCTAAGAAGTAAATATTATTTTTAACCCTCCCCCCCCAGCACCTTTAGGAATAAAATCGTCCGGCACTGGTACCTGGGAGGATGCCACGACCGGTTCCAAAGGCGGTGAGGGAAGCTGGGACCCCCATGATGAACAACGATCTGCTCTCTCCATTCACCTGCTGGGAAGTCCAAGGGCTGGTCCTGTCCCGTCTGTCTCTGCAGCCCAAAGACTTGCTTGGCCTCAGGAGCATCTCTACCCACACAAGGATGGCAGTGCGAGCCCAGCTCACGGTGCTGCCAGCTGGTGTGACATAAGGAAGTGCCACTGATGGACAACTTGCTTTTCCTTGTCTCGCTATTTTGGGATGTGTGAACTCTTGCATTGGTGTCCCCCCCCTTTTTCTGGGGATCTTGGAATCAAGAAAAACAATGCTGGTTCTAACTTTCCACGCAGTGATTTCACCACGGTGCTATGACCCATTTAAGAACATCACTTACAAGTGTAGTGCAATATGTACCTGTGACAGGGCACCAGCCCCGAGGCCACTCTGTGACTTAGGTTAAAGAAATCAACATTTGCCTGTTGTTACCACTTTGTCTCTCTAATGCTTGGAGCATTACTGACCTGAGCATGAGCTGCAGGGCTCTGGGCCAGGCATGATGGCACTGCCCCATATAGATCCTGCAGGTTTTCTCACAGTAGAACGGTCACTGCCAATTCCAGGACAGGGATGGTGCTCATCCCAGGCCAGGAGCATGCTGCTGAAGTCAATCCATATGCATATCCCACTCCATGTCCCTCTGCAAAGGCACATCCCTGAGAAAAAGCAGTAATTTGGTCACCAGCTCTGACCTTTGCATTTTCCCAAAGCCTGTTTGATGGCCAAAGAAATGTAGCAAGACTGGGACTGGGCTTGTTTTCCAGATGGACTCTATGAGATATTTAAACAACTTTTCTTTTCCTCTTTCTGTTTTGCTTGTTTGTTTTCTCCTCAAGCCTGTCCTGTGTTTCTGCCTTTTGCCATTCAGGCCTTCCTTTTAAAATCTCACCTATCCCTGAACTTAAGAAACACAAGAAGGAAATTTGCAGCTGGAAGGCCAGTGCCTGTTGGGGCTGTGTGTCCCCTCCCTGGGATCTTCTCCCTGTGAATTTCTCTCCTTAAAGCTGCAAGTTTCATGCAGAGATGAAACTCCTCAACCTGAAAGGTGTCTGTTCCCACTGGACATTTTTAACTCCTGAGGGCAGGGTCAGGACCATTTGGGTTGTGATCCTAACAGTTATCTCCCAGCAGGAACAGGAGCATTTCCCAGCAGGAACAGTCCCTAAAATGAAACACGGAAGCTCAGATGATTTTTCCAAGCCCAGGTTTGGTAGGGGAGGGTGCTGGGAGGGGACTTGTCTCCTTTCCTGTGGAGAACAGAGGGATTTGAGCTGGTCCAGCCCCACGCAGGGCCAGGAGCTGCCACGTCTGGTGGGAGCTTCATCCTGCTCCTTAAAGCAACTTATTTATACTGTGCCTAATCCACAGCCCATCTCTTCTTATTCTGTTCTGCTTCATTCCAAACTTCTTGTTCGAGCTGGCAAAAAGCAATGACCAAACTCCTCAGTGTAGCCACCCCCAGATTAAGTTTGTGCTGTAGATACTGTTTTGTAATTCCACTTTCCCTTCACGTGCAGAGCAAACCCATAATCACCCCTTGCAGCTATTTAACCTCTTACATTTACACACTAATGGAAAGCAAAGATATTACACGCACATAGTTAGGCTAAAAAAAAAATAAAAACGATGCACAGGATGAGGGAGGCTGTTCACTCTCCAGAAAGAATTTTTTTCTGGAATACTGAGTACATATTAGCCAGCAGAAAGGATTGTTTTCTGTCGTGTGTGTGAGCGCGTGGGATTTTGGTTTCAATCACAAGAATAAAAAAGGTTGGGTTGGATGAGGTATGTCTATTTTTAATGCTGAAAACTGCATTACAATGTGCATTTTTATATACAAATTCTTACTATTTTTTTTAAATTTGCCTCTAGTATCTTCATTTCTAACCTAGTATATAGAGGTTTTTAGTTTTGTAAATACTTATTACATGCACTGTCCTAGTAAAAGTTGGTTTAAAATGCACTCTTTGTGACCCAAAACTGACCTGCTCTTCACAACTAAAACTGCAGTACTTGATTGTATTGACAAACATCAATAAAACTTATTGTATAGAGGTGGGCTCAGCTGTGCTTTGTGCTGGGACTTGCTCTGTCTCACACAGTTCTCTTACACTCTATTTCCACCTCAAATCATCTTGCTAATTCCCAGCAGATTCCCTAATGGTTATTGCATGTTTCTTGTGATTAAGGAAGACTCCTGTCTCCAGAAATTCAGTTTCAGAAAAGGTTGAAACCCAGATCCTTCCAGTCTGGTGATTATTAATTTGAGGGATTCAAGTTGAAGTCTTAGGGATTCTCTTTCCATTCTGTGTGGTTTTTTTCCATTATTTTTTTTATCCTACATCACACACCTTGTGCACAGTCAGCCTCCATCCTGAGCAAGTCAGGAACACTCAGGACTGGTGAATCACCTGCAGAGCACCTTCACAGGCTCACAATCCAAAGAGAAGAAAATGTGTTTTCTCACCTGATCTCACCTGGCAGAGACAAAACATCTCCAGGGAAGCTTGGCTAACACACAGGCACCTTCAAAAGCTCATTCCAAGGAGCAAGCCATCCTCCTGCTGCCATTCATGATGCTCCCAGTGAATTCCCTGGTCTCTGCACCATCATCACATGCTGGATTCCAGCACCTGAACTTCCTTCCAGGCTGAGAAGGAAAAGGGGCCTTTCCAAAGGCCCTCCCTGCAATGCCCAGGGTCAATTCACCCTTGTACCAAGAACCACTCCTGGTCCTCTTGGCACTGAGGATGCACAACTTCATGATTTGAGTGAAAACACAGCAGCAGTGGCTACTTAACAAAGACATCTGGGGATTTTACTTCTTTCCAGGGAAACTAAAGGGTTTAGTACACATCTAAATTCAGGCCCAAAGAGCTCTAGTCTTTAAACAGGAGTTCTTTGCTTGTCAGGAGTTCCAAACATTTAAAATTATAAAGCTGCTTTAAAAGAAAAATATCTTCTTTTAAATAATTACATGAATCCAGCTGCCCCTCTGGCAGAATAATGTGGAAAACCTGGTATTTTACAGCTCAGATCTGCAGCACAATACAAAAATATACAACAGACCAAAATTCCACATGTTCCCAGGACAAGAATCCATTTATACAAGGAAAACCCATTATAGCATCACACAAAAGACTGGCACTTGAAGGAAGCAGACTACAGGGAAAACTGGAAGGACCTGTGGCAGCCAGATTCCCACATGTGCATGCAGCCTGACAGAGCCACCATGTGCTGACACCTCTGGGGAGCACCACGGCCACTTCCCAGTGTCACAAGACATACTGGAGAAATAACAAGTCACATTTAAGTTTATAAACATTTCCATATGATGACTTTTTGTTTTCAGTTATTAAAAGCTTCCAACCCTTTCTAGACGTGCCATTCTCAAGCTGTTTCTCCCTTTTTGACCAGCTCCACTAGGAAAAGGTTTTAAATTCTTGAACACAGCTGTGGTAGAATGTTCCTGGCCACCAGCACCAGCTTCTTTTAAATATCCATGTCCCCAATTAACCCACCTTTCCCTTTAATTTTGGGGCAATTTTTACCAAGTACAGAGGCTGAGACTGTGATAAGTTAACTCCTGCATCCTGCTCAAGTCACTTTTGTGACTGACTGCAGCACAGCCAGGCATTCTATCCCTGTACACCTCCACTCCCAGATCTGCACTCCACAGGAGATGGACTCCCATGAACTTTGTGGGTCCCTTTCAATTTGGGGTATTCTGTGATTTAAACAGGAATCTCACTTGGTGCTCTGGGCATATACAGCACTTTTAAAATACAGGATGCATGGATTAGGAACACAGGAGCACCCAGAGTGGCTGCAGCAGTGTGACAGCAGCTGTACAAGGGGGTACAAAGTGCAGCAGGTGCCTGTTGGATTACAGGGTCAAGGACACAGGAGGAGCAGCAATTAGTGACACCCTCTCCCAGCAGGGACAATGAGTCAGCTGGGATTACCTGCAGGTATCAAAGGTGTCTCACAGAGCCATCAGCAATGCAAAGAAATCCCTTCTCCCTTCTCATTCTGCCTTTAAGGCAACAAACCTCCCTGGAAACCTCCATTATCCTAACTCAGTACAGGTAACAACCTGGGCCACCAGACCTGTCTGGTGTCTCCTGTGACATCACTTATCTGGCAGCTGAGAATGACCTGCTGCTGTACCAGGGATGTGAAGATTCCCAAAGCCACTGGACAAGCCACTGACCACCAAAACACAACCCATGGACACAGGAGCAGAGGGAAACAGGGAGAAAATCCACACATTCAGACACCTGCCAATAACTGCAATGAAAAATGGCACAGGTGGACAAATCAGAAATCCTATGGAAAACGAGACACTCATGCACACTCAGGGAGCTGCACCCACTGTCCAAGTGCAGTCCCTTCCCAGATGATCCATGACTGAAGGGGATGCTCCCTCTTTTCCCAGCTGGCTCTGGCTCCCAGCTCCCAGCTGACAGTAGCAGGCACCGTTCTCAGGTGAGGCTAGCTGGTGTCGGCCGATGGCGCGGATCCACCGCTGGGTCTGACCAGAGAAGCAGAGCTGACCATCCCTTCGCCTTCAGGAAAGCCCTGGAGCTGCCCCAGAGCTCAGAGCCGCTGGCAGTAGAGTTCATAGAGGCTCTTGGCCATTCTCTGGGTCTCTTGGAAAGCCTCACAGCTCTGCTCCCAGCTGGGGGGCACCTGCTCCTCCCCGTAATAGGCGCCGGCGATGGCCCCCGCCATGGTGGCAATGGTGTCCGTGTCCCCCCCCAGGGAGATGCAGTAGATGATGGTTCTCTGCAGGGCGTTGTAGTGGTCAGGAATGTCAGGATCAGTGTCCATGCAGCGCAGGAAGGAGTAGATGGCAGTGGGGACGGAGCGCAGTGCAGCGATGCCATTGCCTGGAACACAGCCTGTCAGCACCCTCTGGGCTTCCTTCTTTGTCCCCTCCTACTGCAACTTGCTGTTGCCAGTGACTTTCCATAACAATATCATGGATTTTACCAGAAAAAGGTGCAAAAGTTTGTCTCTCAGAAATCCCCCAGTTCCCCAGTACCACTCACATCCTGCAGAGCAATTTCCAGTTACCCCAGTATAGCCTGGCCATAAATATCTACTCATCCCCATTCAACATGATGACCCAATAGCCCTTAAGAAATCTTGCAACGTTAAGAAACATTATGTAAGGTAAATTTCCCTTAGCAAGACATTTTTTCCTGTCAACACATAGAAGAAATCACTGGGTTGAGACTCAGAATTGCTGACTGATGTGTACAGGCCACTTTTCCAGCATATTCTGTGCCTGACAGGCAGCACAGGCTGAAGAGGAATCTGGGGGAACACACATCTACCAGGCTTGCTACTTAGTCCTGCTTCCAGCTTTCCCAACGCTTGTACTAAGAAAGTTACTCACCCAACTCAAACAAGACATCTTCTTTGGGAACACTGCTGAGCTCCAAGAACTCCTTGATTTTCTTTAGACGCCTGGAAAATGGTAAATCCTCAAATCCCAGCCTGCAAACAGAAAGTGCAATGAAGAGGAGAGAACATGAAGAGCCAGAACAAACCACCAGAGCAGGGTTAGGGCTTTCCCAAGCTACTCACGCTCGGGCATCACTGAGAGACTTGTCATCTGCCTCCACGTGCTCCATGTGGCTGATGAGCTGCTCCAGGAAGGTTTCCCTGCTGAGCCCTTCCTGCAGCGCCAGGTGCACAGCCAGGGCCTGCAGGATGGCCCCGTTGTAGCCCAGGGAGTTGGCATGGGTCAGCTCCGCGCTCAGCTTTGCAAACTGCCAGAGAAACCCTGGTGTCAGCAAAGCTTCTTGCAACATTCCCCTGGTAGCAGGGACACCCAGAGAAGCCCAGAATGTTCCATTACCTTCTTGACATCCTGGATGTCAGAGTAGACGAGGGAGATGCTGGCCACCCTCATGGCGCCGCCGTTCCCGTAGGAGCCCTTCCCGTTGAACTGGGCTCTCGCAGGCTCAAACACGTCACTGCACTTGGGGCTCAGGAGCTTCTTGAAGACATTGACCACAGCCATCCCATAGCCCCTGTTGGGCTCCTTCTTGTACTCCTCAGCAAACCTGGTGTGGGCAGGGGGGAAAACACCAGGGGGTTGGTCTGTTGCTGGGGTTTGTGATTGGATGAAGCCTCTTGGTAAAGTGAATTAATAACACACACACATAAACCAGTGACAGTCAGGGCTCAGTGGTTCAGTTCTGCAGGGAAACAATTCCCAAAGAACAGTGTGAAAGAAGGATGTATAAACATCACCTTCCATAACCCACTTGTTTCTCTCTCAACTCTGCCTCAAAATAGAAGCAAACTAGAAACATTTCCGTGGGTCACAACCACAAGGAAAGTCTTTTGTTCAAGTTCAATGGAAGAGTTTTCTAAACAAAGAAATGCTTTCCCTTAAGTGGAACCAAATGCTCTCGGGGCTGGGGATTCAACAGGGAAATGGATAAACAGAGTCAAGCTGAGCTCACTCCTATTCCCTCACTAAATTAAGGGCAGTACAAACATAAATAGCAACAAATAAACATGAAACAAAATGGTTTTGGAATCTCCAAGCATTCTCCCTCCCAAAGGTGAACACACACAAGGCTGACACACAGCAGTGTTGCCCTGTCAAGGTAGCTTCAGACTCCACAGCTGACTCTGCTGCACAGTCCAAAGCATGGCAAAGCAACAACAAACTAAAGGATTAACCACCTCTTTCCTAACTTTTTCCCCTCCAAAAACTAGTAATTAGAAGTAGAATCAGTTTGCCTTAGCCCCTGTCCCCTTCCACAGTCAGTCACAGTGATGGTTACACCGTCAGGAAGCCTCATCCTTACCTCTTGGCCATGTCAACCTCATCAAACTCCTGCTTGGCCAGCAGTGACTGCACCACCGACCTGCTCATGGCTGTGTCGTCCGTGTACGGCAGCGACTCTGCAACGGGAGAGCAAAGAGTGACACCAGCAGCCAGGGACAAACTGCTCCTGCCCTTTGCCAGCACCACCCTCATCTCCAAGGCCTGACTGTCACAAGTTGCCTGGAACGGCTGCGGCTGCCCCTGGATCCCTGGAAGTGTCCAAGGCCAGGTGGACAGGGCTTGGAGCAGCCCGGGACAGTGGAAGGTGTCCCTGCCCATGGCAGGGGTGGAACTGGATGATTTTTAAGGTGCCCTCCAACCCAAATCTGTCTGGGATTTAAGTTCCCTGGTACTCTGAGGTTGACACTGCCATGGTGGTCAGAGTAAGGAGACACAGCCAAGGAGCTGCACCCACAGCTATAATGACACAGAATATACATCAAGATTAGTAAGAACAAGGAGAAGATGTCTGACATCCAGAGGCATATATGGACAAGAGAGTAAGGCCAACACAGAATTGTGGATGTCCAGGATGAATTGGGTTGGAAGGGACCTTAAAGCCCATCCTGTTCCACCCCCTGCCATGGGCAGGAACACCTTCCACTATCCCAGGTTGCTCCAAGCCCCATCCAACCAGGCCTTGGACACTTCCAGGGATGGGGCAACCAGAGCTTCTCTGAGCTACCTGTGCCAGGCTTCACCATCCTCATGGGGAAGAATTCTACCTCAATATCCCACCTAACCCTGCTGTCTGGCAGTGGGAAACCATTCCCCATGTCCTGTCACTCCATGCCTTTGCCAACAGCCTCTGTCTTTCCTGCAGACTCCCTTCAGGCACTGGAAGGCTGTAATCACTTCCTAAAATAACAACTCTGTGCTTCTCTCACTCTTCTCCTCCTCAAGTTTTGGTACCTCTGCTCCCTGCTGACACTCCAGCACTGCCATACCCATTCACAGCACACTGCACCTCAGCTCCCTGGAGTAAGAGCAGCATGGGCAGAGCAGAGCAAACCACGGGTCCCTCTGCATCAGCACAGGGGCACAAGACAGAGCAGGGCAGGGGACAGCCACGGCAGTCACAGCAGAGATGCCCCACAACAAGTGAGGGGTAAGGACTGGGGGCACCCACGTTTCGGGGGAGCAGAGGGGCTGGGGACTCTGCAGTTTGGGCACACTTCAAAGCCCAGTCCTGGAGATGCTGAGGGAGTGAGACACAAACATCTCAAAACTCAGTCCTGGGGGTGCTGAGGGAGTGGGACACAAACACCCCCAAAGCCCAGTCCTGGAGGTGCTGAGGCAGTGGGACACAAACACCCCCAAAGCCCAGTCCTGGGGGTGCTGGGGTCTAACCCGAATCTCCGGGGTGCCGAGTGCCGTGCCCAGCGGGGTGTGTGAAGGGGGGGACCAGGGGCATTCCCCGCTCCTCCCCGCGCTCCCCCTCACGCACCTCCACGTGCGCTCCCCGCCGCCTCCCCTCCCTCCTCAGGCGGCGCCGGTTCCAGCCCTTTGAGGAAACTCAGCAGCTCCGGAAGCTTCACAACGCTTCTGCCTTCGAAAACAGCTCCCAGGCAATCCCCCAACAACGCTCCGGCCAAGCAGCCCCGGAACCGAGCGGGGCCGGGCCGGGGACGAACCGGGAGCCGCCCGGGAGCCGAGGCCGGGCCCGCCGCCGCCATCTTGCCGCGCGCGGCGCCTTCCCCCTCCGGGCCGCCAGGGGGCGGTGTGCGCCGCAGGACCGAAGGCGCCTCCGCGCACACTGCCCCCTAGCGGCGCGGAGGACCGAGGTGCCGCCAGCACACCCCCCTGCTCCTTTAATCCCTCCTGGAATCCAGCTGGATTTGATCACCGTGGATGACAACTGGGGACAGGCCCTTTATTGTTTATAAATCTCCTCGGAGCGCGGGAGGCTGTAAACATCATCCAAGGGCCAGACAGTTATAAAACAAACTAGGAGGAGAATTCCATTCTCCCCAAACACGACACAGATGTCGCTTTTCCTCGCTACGGAACTGAATCACCGGGAGTTTTCCCCCGCGCTTGCACAACTCCCGGCGCGCTAAGCCAGCTCCAGCTGACTGCTCCTCGGCAGGTTCCTGGTGCGGTTGACAGCGTCGACCTCTGGATCAAACTTCTCCACGGGGACCACGAGTTTTTTCCGGGTGTCCATGCACTTGTTGTCCAGCTGCAGAGAATTGGTTTTGTAGCCAATATCGGTCTGAATGCGGTGAAGTTGTCGGTAAAGAGCATCCAAGGCATTCCTGGGAATGAGCAGAAAGGACAGGAGTTGGGATCAAATGCTGCACTGCTTCCCAGGAACAGGCTCCCCAAGGAATGGTCACAGCCCTAAACCTGCCAGAGCTCAAGGAACATTTGGAAAATGCTCTCAAGCACAAGGTGGGATTGTCGGGGTGTCCTGTGAACGGCCAGGAGTTGGTCTCAATGACTCTTCAATGTCTCTCTCAACTCAGGATATTCCATGATTTTAAACTGGACAGGAAACACCCAACTTCCCACTTTCTGGCAGTGTTTGGGCCTGTACAAACAGCAAATTCATCAGATACTCATTGTTTGGGGCAGTGAATAGCGAGCCCACACACTGCTCTGGGAGGGCAGCAAGAGATCTGCACCCGGGGAGCTGCCAGCCCACAGCAGCACTTCTGTTCCTTCCTTGTCACTCTCTTTTTTGTCCCTTTTGGAAGAGTCAGGGCCTGGATGAATTCAGAGTCAAGCAGGGGCTGTGGGAGCCCCATTCCCCTCCCAGCACAGACCTCTTGTGCCTGCACCCCACACCCACCAAACCCAAACACTGCTGTCCCTCACCAGCCCAAGCACCACAAGCACCAAGAGACAGGTGCTGGAGGTGTGCCCAGAGCAGGGACACCCAGAGCCACATCCCCTCAGGGCACTGCTGGACACTCACTGTGACTCTGTCCGCTTCTGCTGGAGCGCACGGATTATCTCCTCCAGCTGCTGGACCTCATCTGTCAGTCCATACTGAGCCTGCAGGGAGGAGAGGACAGCACTTACCAGGACTTCCACAAAGGTCACAGTTCCCTCATTTCCCTCTCCCCCAGCTCTGCCATTATTTCCTTGCTTTGCTATGTCACTGTAGGATCCATTGCTCAGCTGCTCCAAAACTCATCCATGTTTTTCAGAGCCCCCTTCCCAGTCAGCTCCCTGCAGGGCCAGGCCAGGGGAGGTCCCTGAGGCCAGGTGAGGTACCTGATCCCGGCACAGCTCCATGTGGGGCCGGTAGGTGCGAGTCTCCAGGCGGGTGTGAGCCACTTTCAGATCCAGTGTTCTCTTCCGGATTTCTTCCTCCAACTGCCGGATATCCTCCTCCATTTCAGCAATTTCCTCCAAGGTCTAAGGATAGACGTGTCATGAGGGAAAGCCCAGGATACATACTGGGAAACTGCCCTCATGTCTCTGGGAATTTTGCTGTGGTGGGGATAGATTTTACTCAAGGATTTCTGAGGACCTAATCCTCTGCTTCCACATGGACTAGGATGGTGCTGCTGAGGCAAGGGGTGAAATAAAAAGGACAAAACCTGGCAGTGCTGCCAAGCAGTGCCAGAGCAGCACTTGTGAGAGGTGGGATACTGCTGGGATCGTATGTGTGCCACTGAACAGCAAACATGTGGAAACTACGCTCAGGCCAATCACTTTCCATGTAACAAACAGCCTTTGGGATTCTATTCCCAGCCAGGGTTGTAGCTGATGACCCAAGAAACAGCACTTACGTTCTGCTCCTGCCATCTCAGCTCACTAAGGGCTGCTTCCATGTCCCTCATCCTCTTCCTCAGTGCAAACTCTGTAGCTACACGCTGAGCATCCAGCTCATTGTTTGTCTGAAGAGAGAACAGCTCCAGTCACATATGGCTGCAAGGTGTCTGTATCCCCCCAAGCTGTGCCTGGAAGGTTGAGACAAGCCCAGGAGCAAAACCAGCTGGGTTTGGCTGCTGTCACATGCGTGTAGCCCAGTAGCCAAAAGGCAGGGATTGATAGCCAGGCATGCATCCTCCAGCTTGCTGAGACTGCTGCAAGCTCTGCAGCATAACCAAGCTCCTACTAAAACCAGGAGGGCAGCTGCTCCCAGACAGACCCAGAGACCTCCCTGCCACTCTCCCACACCAGACCCAGAATGGCACCACAGATTCTGGGCCAAGGGAGCCATTTACCTGGGCAATGGTAAGTGTGATTGCTCCTCGGAGATCCACTGAGGCTTTCATTTCTGCATCAGCACGCTCCTTGTTGCACTGGGTGTACTGTTCCCACTCCCTAAGTGCAGTGGTTCTGTGAACAAATCAGTTGCAAAAATAAATTGTTTGCAAGACATTTTAAAGCAACCACCTGCTGCAGGCCAGGATGGCAGCACAAAATGTTTCTGGAAAGCTGGAGGTCACATCTTGCCTGATCTCCTCAGAGCCTGAACCCCACCAGGCCCAACATCTGCTCCATCCAGGGACACATCCCATGGACAGGAATGCCAGGCAAGTGAAAATGAGCTGTGCCAGAGGTGACACCAAACTGCTGAGTGTCACCCACAGCCAAGCAAGGTGCCTGGCCCCTGCTGGGTTTGTGGTGACAATTTAGCTCTCCCCCAAAAGACTGTGGCTCCCCATGCCACAGCCAACTTCTGAGCTCTCTCCAAAATTGTACCCATCACATCTGGACACAGCATGGAAGGAAAAAGCATCCCAGGGGTTGGGGCAGATTTGGCCACACAAGGACAGATTCTTTCCTTACCCGTATGGGATCCGTGTTGGGTTGACCTTGAAGGAGATGTTGCCAGAGGTGGGATTGAAGGACACACACTGCCGATCGAGTTCCAACGCTTCCACCTTGTGCCGGTGGTCCATGCTCAGCTGCTGACGAATTTCCTTTAAGAGGCTGTGGAGAGCCAGGCTGGAGTCAGCAGGGAGCAGGCTCAGGGCAGGGGCAGCTCACAACTCCCAAAGCCTTCATCACCATGTCAGTCATCTTTGTGAAATGAATGATGAGCTCCCACCCACCCAGCACTGCCTGCCTGGCTGCCCCAGGCTCTGCACTGGTGTCGCCCTGCAGCTGTGAAGGATTTCCACAGAGTATCAGGGCCTGGGAGCTTTAATATCTCATGGCCACTGATTCCTAAACCAAGGCAGGTGGCACAAGAGATCTGGGACAAAATTTCCAAAGGCTGCTTGTGAAGACCTTGAAAACCATCCAGGGTTCCTGTGTGGTTCCCTGTCTGCCTGCCCATCTCAGCCTGCCATTAGAGGCACATTAAATATCTGGGGCCAAGCAAAGAGAGCAGTCATAAGCTGAAAGCTGTCACTCCTCACCAAAGCTGTCTGAAGGCATCATCCACTCGCTGCTGCAGCTCTTTTTTGGTTTTCTCAATCACCTTCACCTCTCTGAGTAGCTCCTCTTCCACAGGATCCCTCACCACATCGATGTCACGACGGCTCTCACGGAAGGTCAGGCACTCAATGGCAACATCCAAACACAAGTTCTTTGCCTGGATGGCATTTTCTGCTGCTTCCTTCACCTGGAAGAAGCAATCGACCAGGTGTGGGGGGGATCTTTTAAGGATGGGAGAGAGAAAGGAAGGGGAACCCACCCCTATCATCATTAAGAGGGACTCACACTGTCTTTGCAGTTCTGAAATCTTTTATCAAGTCTGGAATAAAAGTTGCCAGAGCCGAACGCCTTAGTCCTCTACATCTGCCATTTGCATTGAGAATCACACCTTGCTGGGGGTTAACAACTCCAGAAGCAGCAGCAGCCTCTGGGTTTAGAACTCACAGCATCAGAGATTTCCCATTACTATTCTCAATTTAAACCCCAAAGTTTTTGAAGGATGGTCCTAACATATTTCTTATTATCCTTCAGAGCTCTATAAAAAGTCCAAACAACAAAATCCACACAGAATTCCAAACAGGAGCATGCAATATACAGCTGCATGACATGGCTTGGCTCAGCCAAGAACAGAGTGGTTTATTTTCCAGAAAATCATTCCATCAAGTATGGATCTCAGTATAATATATATATGTATGTATATAGTGAGACACCTCCCTTGAACTCCAGATGGGCTTGCCCATTGCACAAGACAAGCCTCAATTATTTCACATCCCATGTTCAGAGTGTAAGTTAATTTCCAGCCATCTGCCTTCCCAACATACTTTGGTTAAGGCATCAATTTCCAAATCTAAGTCTGTGAGGCATCTGGCCAGAGTCTCTCTCCATCTGTCCACGGTGGTGATGCGATCTTTGAGCTGGGTTCGGCTGTTGTGCTCATCCCATTTTGCCTGGAATTAGAGAGAAATGCCATTACTCTTTTTAAAATTGTAGTTGTGAATCTTGCTGAAGCCTTTCTCCATTTTCAGGACTGACTGAGCCTCTCACAGGAATACAACATGATACCATGTGGAATTACACTCATTTACACAAATGAAGAGCTCACAGAACAACATGAGTGACAATGAATGTGAGAAACACACGCAGGGATTTTGTGACAGCACAGATTGCAAGTGGGTTTACAGAGTTTTAATGTCCATATTTAGCATGTTCTATACAGGTAAAGCCCTTTATTCCCTCATCTATACACCCAAATCTAGACACTCTCCCTAGCTGCTCAGCCCACTATCCTGACAAACCTGCCAGAGGGCTCACCTGGTTGCCGGTTTCATTGCGGAGAGCTCGTCCTTCCTGCCGGATGTGATGGGAATTGTAACGCTGCTGTTCGGCATCTGCTGAGATGAGGATGGAGTTGTTCTGCCAGTCTGGCAAGGTGAAGCGCTGGCCTGGCTTTACACTCAGGGAGGCCATTGTGCTGAACAGGTGACTGAAAGGGAGCAGATTTATGTGTTTATTCATGGGAATACACCTGAAATTGAGCTGCAGCCAAAAACTACAGAGCTCTTCAGAAGAAAAACAAAAGCTTGGCACCTGGCCTAATGCAGATACATGTCCTTAAAATAGGGGAGTGCAAGGGCAGGTGATGGGAGCATCTTCTGCCCTGGGCCAGAGGGAAAAGACACTGTGCACCTGTCCCACCTGTCCCTCCCTAGGATGGAACTGTTTGCAGGGACAAGGAGCTACTCACAGCACCAGCTTCCATATGGTATTTACTGAGCTTGGGTAAAAAGAGCTACGATGCGACTGATTCCGTTGTGCTACTGCTGAAGGCTCAGCCCACGGCTGGAGACCCCAGGGGACTCCAAGGCTTTGAAGGAACAGCAGAGTTTTTAGGCTTCTCATTTTTAACCCAGCACACCCTGCACAAACTGCAGACCTCACTGCAGAATGTCAGGAGCTCCCGAGGGAGCTGCAGGTGCCCAAACCTGGTCAGGGGCAGCTCTGGGACAGAATCCCTTGGCAGCGGGATATCCCGTGTGTGTGTGTGTGCCTCAGCGGGCACAGGGCCGGAGATACCCGAGCACAGCCACCAAGGGGCTGACAGGGATGAGCAACCCAGGAATTCCTGAAAGGAAGGAAGCGCGGAGCGAGGGCACAAAGGGGTCCGACCACAGGTGGAGGGGGGAAAGAGGGAATGGGGAGAAGGAGGGAAAGGGCTCAGCCAGCTCGGAACGGGCCCCACCCGGGCGGGTATGAGGGCGCCCAGCTCCGGACCGACCGGGCTGCCGTCCCCTCAGGGCCGGGCCAGGCCGTGGCCGCTCTCCCCTCACTGTTCCCGGCCCATTTCCCCCCTCTCCCCTCACTGTTCCCGGCCCATTTCCCCTCTCTCCCCTCACCGTTCCCGGCCGATTTCCCCTCTCTCCCCTCACCTTTTCCGGCCCCCTTTCCCCGCTCTCAGCGTTCCCGGCCGATCCCCGCCTGCCCTGACCGTTCCCCTCTCGAGCGGGGCCGTTGCCGGGCGGCCCTGGCGGGTGAGGCGGTGGCTCTTGGGTATCGGTGACAGGGACACCGCAAAAAGCAGCAAAGCAGCGCCCAAATATTATTGTTTTAAAAAAATCCCACGAAATAACCCATTAAACCGGAAGGAGCCAGGAGTGTCCATTTCTATAGCAGCCATCCTTCCCCAGGACAGCTGTGGGCACTTCAAGTTCTTCTTGCTTTTTTTTTCAAATTTTATTTTTAAATTATTATTTATTTATTTAAACGGCATTAAAACACAAAAAGCCCCCAAAAGTAAATGGTCTTCTGTCCTTAGATGTGCCTGATGCCTCCTCCCTCTACACATCCCCCCACCCAGACCACCTCCCTCTGCTCCTTGCTTTAAGAATAAATCAAAGTGATAAAAGTATAAATAAAGTCTCACACATGTGCATTTCAAAAAAAAATTTATTTTTCAAATGAATACAGTTCGTTTACAATACACTCAAGTTGATGGTATCTATAGCCAGCAGAGATCGATGACTGCTGTGTCCTATACACAGTCGTACAGAGGTTACAGATGCCTACGAGAGGGAAGGAACAGTGAAAGAAGTCGACATTTTACTGTGCTGGAAGGAAAGCAACTCTTGCAACAGGTAGAAAATTTTGGCAAGAACAATTTGTCCGGAAAGGGAGAAGGGGCAGAGGACACGGCTTCTGCTTAGCAAGAACACCTCAAACACCGACACGTTCCCTCCCACCCCGCACGGCTGCAGCCCACGGTACAAAGAGGCACACATGGTCAAGATGGTTAAGTAAAAATAAAGGCTTTTACCAGTTTGTTTGCCATCCATCTACAATCTATTTGTGCAACGTCTCAAGTCACAGCTCTGTTTGATTCTTGAAACATTTCCCTTTTGCTTCGAAAGCCCCCAGGACCTTCACGGTGGGAACACATTCACGCTCCTGCCGAAGCAACGGGACACCAAAACAGGGGAGCAGTTACCAGCATATGAGAAAGAGCAGACACATGGGAGGGGATCAATCCAGACTGGTTTATTAGAATTTTATTCAGAAAAGGAATCCCAAACAGCATGACACTTGCTTTTTCTGAACAATTTAAACACATGATATTAAATACGCAAAATTTCTGTGTGTGACATTGCTTCCAGCAATCTCCAAAACTAACACAGCTCACTGGCTAGTGGTGTTTATGGCACACACAATGCCACCTGAGCCACCTTCTTCTGAAAATCCTTTCATATTGGCTCATAAATGCTACCAATTACTGTGAAAGCTCTGAAGTAACACCTGCTGACAATGTCCTTGTCCACGATCACACATCTCCAGCCAGGTGAACAGCCCAGTTTTTCCCTACCAAGCACCGTTTATCCACCACGAGGCTACCTGGGGAGCTGAATTGCTTATACCAAGGGAGGAGACAAGAACAACAGGCAGGAGGGTCCATTATCCTGTGAGCCCAAAGTGTCACTGCTCCCCTGGAATGCTGATGTGTACACCAGTGCCTGTAAAACCAACATTTCTGACCCAAAACTCGCTCTGCCCGCCCTACTGCTGTGCTGCAGCTCACTTTTCACACCTGCCTGCAAACAGACACCAAACACAACGAGCTAGAAGCAGGTATTTCTACAGGAAAACAACATGTAGTTGTCTCGAGGTGAGATTCAACACTGAAAACTGCAAAAATGAGAAGATTTCACTGAAAAACAGAAATCAAGTTCAAAAAAAAGTAAACACTACAGCCACAGGAGAGAAGTGATGCACAAAAGCGAGTACCCAGAAGAAGCCATTCTGCACTGCAAAGTTGCCAGAAGTCAAACTCCATCTCTGGCATTCTTCCTCTCACCAAATTTGTTGGTGTTTAAATTGCCTCACTACTTTAGGAGCAATATTCAAGTTTTCACTCTGCTGGCACACCATCAGGTTCCAAAACTTCCAAAAGTTTTTCAAATTCAGCATTGCTCCAGTGGGCATCACTTTGCTATTACATCTGAGTGGACACTACCTACCAAGACATGTATTTTCTATCAAAGAAACTGGTTTTGAAGATATTTAAGAGATTTGCAAGTGTAAGCAAAATGAAAGTTTATTAGTAACTATTTTAAAAGCTAAGTTTTGCACAGCTGTACTGAAATGGGTTGTGGATCTATGATTCATGGGCAAGCATGGCCCTAAACTCAACATACAGCCATATTTTTGTGTTGCTAGATAGTGTTATAGCATCAATTTCCCAACTGCCAAATGCATTTGAAAGACCTGTGTAATTCTTAGCAATGAAAAAAAGAAACCCTTTCATTTAAATAAACTTTCCCTCTGAGCATCTGTTTTACAACAAATGGGTTAAAGAAAGCAAGATGGCAAACACCTGACTGACCCCAAGGGGCTTCAGCCTCGGGCAGAGCTGCAATGGGATGGGAGGGAAGAGCTCTGGCTCCCAGCAGGGATGGGCTCCAAACAACTGGATTTACTGGAAGATGCAAACGTGCAAGAAGTGCACGGGTTGGCATCACGAGGTTACCACTGTCACGACATGAGGCACCCTCAGATCAGCCAGTGCTCACTCTCGTAAGGCGATGTGAATCATCACAAGCATTTTCTAGATGAAAAATGAGGCAGAATTGTTTCCCCCAGGTCACAAAGGGAACCTGCTTCAGAGCCAGCTGGTTCCAGAGCTGCTGGCTGGACAGCTTGCCAATGTCTCAAAACAGCTTCAAATTGAAGCTCCTGGAAAAGCTCTTCCATTTTGGTCTGAAAATCCATTATTTTTAGCAGCTTAAAGCCCAAACTGGCATCTAAGCACAGAGGTGCCTACTTCTGCACGATGCAGAGTCTACAATGGGGACCTGGGTCAGAGGATGGGGGTTGTTCCTCTTTCCACACCCAAGTGATCACACTGTTCTGTTCCCAGACATCACCACCCCCACTGCTGGAAAACTGCTTTTTGAACTCATCTGTGACATTTAATCCTCACCTCCACGTTCCCGCTGAGGCAGAGCTTTGCACTGCTCCCCAACATTCACTGGACAACATTCCCCATGTCCCTGCAACCTCCAAATGGATAGAGAGGGGAGAGGCAATGGAGTGTATGGAAAGCTGCAGGAGCACAGTAAAGAGCGAGGACATCACTGGACAGGCAACAGTCAAATAAAGGCAGAATTAATGATTCTCATTAGATAAACATATCAAGGTTAAATTTTATTTTTAAAAATTGCAAGTCTACCAGGAAGTAGGTTTATTTGATGACATTACTCTCCAGAAACCACTTATTTTAAAAGCTTCTCCTCTCTGGGTAGTTCTAATTCACAAATAATTCAGGGCTCACTTTGATTAAATAATTCAACACAAAACCAACTCTGACCAAGTACTTTGAGCTTTAAAAACGGTTCAAGAAAAATACTAACCATCCTAACAATGCAAATACAGGTTTTTCCAGCTCTGCTCCTAGTCAGAAAAAGGCACATACTAGCTCTCAGTGAGTTCAAGTCCAACACAAACAGTTCAGGATACCCAAGGTCATGTCTGATGTCCCTATCAACGTCCCTGAAAGGTGTGAACTGATCACAGCTCACCTGACACCCACCCACCTCCTACCCAGTCTTTTGTTTCTACAGGTTTTTGTCACCATCCCATCCCCACCTTCACATCCAGAGCTGATCTGTGCTCCATGCAGCCACAGCATCCTCAACATGGCTCATTCCATACAGGCAGTGGAGGAAGAGAGACCCTGGTCAGGGAATGGGGAGGTAGGTAAGAGCTGAGTAAGAGCAGAGCAACTGCAGTGCTACAGCAAAATGACCTCTACACCTACCTCCTGCTGTTCCTGGCACAGCTCCAGGCAACCAGGAATCTCTCAGGGCATCTGTGTTGTACAGAAGGGCCACATATTGCTCACAAAATCCCTTGGGTCAGTACTGTCTGAACCAGCAGATCCACTGGAAGCTGCATCTATTTCACCCAACTAAGGGATCCAAGTTTTGGATAAAACCACAGTTTGATTTCAGGGGGCAGCTGTCACAGGCACTGCCACCTGCTCACAGCATGGTCCTGGAGAACAGGCACCCCTAAAATATACAGGAACATGCTTTTCCCATGATATATTAGTTTTAGAATTAGCAGTCACAGAACAACAGAGTAGTCTGGGTTGGAAGGGATCTTTTAAAGCTCATCCAGACAAACTCCCCTGCTGTGACCTGGGATCTCTAGACCAGGTTGCTCCAAGCCCGTCCAACCTGACACCTTGGATGTTTTCAGGGATGGGGCAGCCACAGCTCCCCTGGGCAACCTGTGCCAGTGTTTCATCACACACATTGTAAAAACCTTAAATCTTATTTGAACCCACCTCCCTCAGTTTAAAACCATCACCACACATCCTGTGGCAACAGGCCCTCCTAAAAGTTTACCCCCATCATTCTTACAGGCCTTTTCAAGTACTGAAAGGTACTGAAGGAAAACATCAGCTGCCAAGTTTTGCTCTTTTTATTTACTATGGGAGGCAAAGGAGGCTCTGCTGCTTCATTAGCATCAATATTTGATTTTCCCACCTGGTAATTTTTAAAGGTTTGAATAACTCCTACTGCACTCTGTTACTTTAAGTCTGCCCTTCCTGCCTCTTCCACCTTTTTTCTTTCCCTTGCAGAGCTGTCCCAACAGCCACAGGATCTCGATGTACTCCCTGTCCACCTGCAGCTGCTCCTTGTTGTGTTTTGGTTCACTGTTTGTTTTTTTTTAAATTTTTTTAGAATTTAAAGTATTTTAATAATGTCTATTTTCAGTGGTTTGTTAGCTCTTATTTAATTTGGATACTTTAAACCATCATGCACCCGCCAATGACTGCAACAGAAACATTTCTGCTGGAATTAAACCTCGCTTGTGGCAGCTCATGGGCACCAAGGCAAGAGATTTGTGTCCAACAGAAAACTGCTTCATCAGGTGCAAGTTCATTCCTTTTGATAGAAAGAAGAGGCAGCAACTTCCTTTCTACATCTCAACAGATTCAGTACGAGCTAAACGTGGAGAGAGACAAAGCAGTTGGTTTACAGGCAAGGGAGGAGATGAGTATTGCTGCAAACAAGCTGATGGTGCAAGATTTTTGGCCCTTTTTAGTCTAAAATTTTAGAAACAGCTACTACTAAAAGGGTCAGGAGACACAGTTTTGGCTCAGAATTTAGACTGAAAAATGCTTTCTAAACCCCAGCCTAGTAACATTGAGAAATTTGAAATATAGAATAATTGAACAAGCTTAAATACCAACACAGTGGCATTGGGCACTGTAAGAAGACAAGAAAGTTGGTACAAGCCACAAGAGACATTGGATCATGTCTCGAATCAGAAGAAATTACAGAGCAAAGAGAGTCAACTTGTGCCTGGGGAGCTGCAGCATCCCCTCAATAATGAGGTGTGGGAAACTCAGCAAGAGCACTGCCCAAAGCTGGGACTCTGAACCCCACTTATTCTGTTGACCATGTCCAGAAGCTCTGCTTATTCCTAGAAAAAGTCCGGACATGAACATATTCCTGCAAAGAGACCACTTGGAATTATTCAGTGAGTTCTGCAGTTAAGCTCCTGATATTCAAAAATATCCTGACATCAAGTTATTTCACATCTTGAATGCCCAATACTATAAACAGTAATAAAATGCACAAAATCATTTTAGTTGTAGAGAAACAAGGTACCAATGAAGCACTTGTCTACGGCGAGCGGGTTAATTGTCTCCTCTCAAACACGACTGGTTAAGCCAACTTTCTTTGGAGAAGAAAACCAAAACATTCAGAAACTTCTCCTGCCTAAAAATAAGTGTTAAAAGCAACACACAGAGCAGACACACAGACTTATGAGCTGCATACAGACCACCAATAAATATACAGAAACACCACAACAAAGGACAAGGCTCGTCATAAAAGAAAAGTCCCATAACTGCTACTCAGACCGATACCAAAGGAAAGGGAAGTGTTTTTTGCAGGCATGTGCAAGCACATTACAGTGTCATCAAAGCACAACTTTGCTATTATTATTACTTTATGCAGCATTACAAGGTTACTGAGGTGCAGTGTTTAATAGTCTAGTCTACAGCTTTTCCTGACTGCAGGAACGCTCACCAAACTCAGCATGGACCCACCCCCACTGCAGCATTGCCCATCCCAAGCTGCTCCCATCCAGAGCACCCAGCTCCCAGCTGGCAATCTAAAGACCCACTGATCTGTCCTGAACACAACAAGCCATGTGAGGACCAACCATCTCCCAGGTCATCCTTAAGGCATCCTCCTAAAGACACCCTTCAGTTTGTCTCCATCTTTGGGAATGTGTTTCCCTTAAGAGAAGACATCCTTCAGGAGCTATGGGTTCCTCTCAGCACCAGTCATGTCCCCATGGCTTCTCCCACACCCCAAACCCCCAGCCCCCTCAATATGAAGAGGTAAATCACATTGACCAAACCCAACCTAACCCCAGCCTACCAGCTGAATTTGGTGATCGCTCCTCAATGCCTCCCTCTCCAAAGGAAAACACTTTCCTGGTTATTCTTGGTCCTGACTCAGAGAAGCTGAAGCTTGAAAGTACCTAAAAGATACCATCAAACACTTGGCATTTTCAATAATTTATCTTAAATTTGCAGCCACGTACAACTGAAAAATAAAAATCTACAGCACCATCTTCTAAAAAGGCACTTTCTGAGGACTGTCTTGCTTAAAAAAAATAAAAGTCACTCCAAGTTTTAAACAGTGGAACTGCTTTGTTTGAAAAGGACCCTATCAAGTGAGGGGTACCTCAGACAGGGTGTGAAAGGCCAGGGCACATGGGATGGAAAGTGGATGGAGTCTCCCCAACACCCTCATTCCTGCCAAACCAATGCTTTGATATTTTCCCTCGCACGCCTCTCCCTTACAATTTCTTCCTCTCCATATGCACCTTTGTCTACTCAGGGGACAACAATTTGGGTTTTAGTGTCACAGAGATCAGGATTTTTAAGATTCTGCTTGGGAGGTAAGATGTAGGATCCTGTATCCATCGTGCTAATACCTCAACTACAGAAAGTACAAAATCTTCTACCAGCAGAAAGCATCAACGAGCTCAAGCTCTAACCACAATATTTTACAAAAACAAGGAGTGAACTGGCTAAGTGAAGTTTGATTTCAACATGTGCCAAACCAAAAATGATATTCCAAACACTCAGCATCAACCTAAAGTACCATCTTTGGGTAGAAAAGACAGACAGAAATCTTTCCCTTTGACACCCCTATGGAATTTTTCACTAGATCAAATCAACCTGCCAGTAGCAGCCATGAAACTCCACAGCACTGAAAGGGACAGAGCATCTGCCCGGCCTGACCAGAGACCACGATGGCCATTTAGAAACAACCACCTTTGAAAAATCAATTTACAGGTCCAACATGATTTCTTGGTTATAAAAGTGCTTTGAGTAAGGTTCTAAACACTCAGTTCACAAAACAGGGAAAATACCAAAAGATGGGATATGAAGAAAGTATAAGAAAAAGGGAAAAAAATTTTAAAATGGCCTCAAACTCGAGCTTGGAATTTCACCAGAGTGAACTTTTAAGACTAGTAGAAAACCAGTATTTGTAGCTGGAATTTGTACAGCAGACTACATGGTATCTCATGTTGAGTATTTCATAGGACAAGTATTTATACATAAAGAAGTGAAAATCATTTAGGACCAAGAGCATCTTGAAATAATTTGACTGACAACTTCCAGAAACCCATTTTACTCCTGAAAACCATTTCTGTGGCCAAACTCCCAAAAGAACACCGGAATGAATCCTATAAAAATAACTTTTGGACACGTGTAACCAGATGACACATGGAACAGTGACACAGCAATCCTGAGTCAAATGGCCACGGCTCAAGTCCCTAGAAAGGGAAAAAGGCGACTTACAGTGGAGTCACTCCTGCTGTTGGCAAATGTCACGCGTTTAACGCCTCAACCACAAACATTCTATGATTCTCTCCAGCTCTGGGTCTAGCAGTGGCCAGGTGGGAGGTTTGGGCAGGGCTGGCTGGGTGAGGAGGGGCTCGGCGATACCCTGGGGCTGTCCCCACCACGGGAGCACTTAGTGGCACTTGTTCAGTACAAGTGAGGTCTCGGTGCAGTGTCTGAGGAGATGGGAACTGCTTTTCTCCACAGGCAGAAACCCAAGGGCAGTGTCTGCAAAGCAAGAAGAGCCATCAGCCTGTGCCCACATCCCTCTTTGGACTATCCACAGCCAGCTCCCGGCCGGAGAAGGGGGGGATCTGCTGTGCCACTCAAGATTTCCTCAAACAGCACATAAAATTTGAGATTTTTTTTTTTTTCTTTTTCAAGGAGAGCAGGTACAAAAATAAAAGAAATCCATATACTCTGAAAATATACTGGAAACTGCCACCACAGATGAGGTACCATTTATCCCGACCCCCCACCCCCAAACTGCAAACATCAAAATATATATGTTTTTAAACAAAAGAAGAATATCTGGCTATTTAATCTCAGTTAAAATGACAGCACCCTTTGTTACACTTGATATTTCACACCGTTAATTCTCTTTTGAAAAAAACCCAAAGATATCTAACTAACCTTGATTCCTTGCTTTTCTCCTCATTCCTTAGTGCAGTAATTGTCCATCTCCATTTAAATAAATATAGCAGCTACAGCATCATAAATGTGTGGCCCTCACAACGTCAGTAACTTGATATCGTAATACAAAGAAGTATCGGCACTTGACGTAGATATTTGCAAAACCAAGAAGAGAGATTAAAACTTCCAAATACTCTTCACATGAAAACCAGGTACAATGTTACCTTGACAACTGAAGTCACTTTGCCAATGAAGTTTCTTTAGTTTTTGGTGAAAGTAGTGAGCAAAAAAGCTTCTCAAATCCGAGTCACCGAGCGTGGGCAGGATGAGAAGCGGCTTTGAAAGGAGAGTTAGAAGGCTTTGTAAAAAGGAATTTTCAGCTAAATGCCAGAAGTCCACAAGAACTCTTTGTAAAATAGGTTGTTTTTTTTTTTTAAAAAACAAAAAAAGTTCTCTGTTCCAAAAGAAATTTCTGTATAAAGCTTAAGCTGAACCTTTTACAAACGGCACTGCTACTGAGAGAGCTTTAGGAGAAAAGTGTCAGGTCACAGACTGTGAAAAACATCTGAGAGACTCACTGAGAAACCACCTCGCTCAAAGGGCTCGGTCACAGCCCCCTCCCTGCACCAGGTGTGTCCAAAGGCACTCACAGGGACAGGGCACTCTGAGCTGGGACCCCCTGGCTCCAGGGATCCCCAATTCCTTGGGGTCTGCTGAGCTCCCCAGCCACCCCCACCTCCCCTCTGAGCACCATCAGCCATGCCCACCCCCACCACTGTTTCCAGTGCAATTTTAGCTTTGCCAAGTTAGTCTTTTACATGATTTTCCTCGATTTTGAGAGATAAAATAGGTATCTACACCAGCTGTTAGTAAAGCTCTTGCAGACAGTGTTGTGAACAGCACTACGGACATTTCCATACAATATACAAACACACAAAATACAGTACTTGGTTTTTCTGGCAGAAAAAAGGGGTTCATGCCTGGTGAAGCAAAATGGGCTCAGATTTTAGGCTCAAAATACAGTATATATTGGCAAACAGCGGATTTGGTGAGAACGAGGAGAGAAGCTACTTAGACCAACCAGGTTTTCATGTGAGAGCAGGTGGAGGTCGGGAGGGCTGGGATCACAGCAATGCCCATACAAACAGCTGCAGTAAATATATACTATGAACCAGTGCAAATAAAAACAGTCAAAAATGCAGTTCACGAGTTTACAAAGTGCAAAACTCCCCAGTCCCCTCGTTGAATAAACGCTCGTCTCTGACATCTTAAACATTGGTTTTAAAGTGGAATGAAAGAGTCCCATTGGTTTGTTTCACATTTCAGTGATTTAACATGTTAGAACTATCCCAGCCCTCTTTATTTGCAAAGTGAAATGAAGTTACCAATAACTTAATTTTAAAAGGAAAGTCACTATCAAAGAGGAAAAAAGCCTAAAAACTTTTATTAATTCCAGACATTTTACTGATGTCAAATAGGTTTAATTAAGCATGTAAAAACTGAGATCTTAATACAAAACTCTTTCCATTTAATTCAAATATGCTCCACATTTCAAAGCCAAAAATAAGGCCAATTCCTTTGTTAAATCAAAAGACTGCAGCAACAAGTAAAGCTTGCAGAAGTCTAGAAGCATTTTTTGTATTTTTTTTTGATTTAAAAAAGGAAAATTCAAGATTCCTTCTGACTATAAAACTTTCCTTTCAAAATTAAGGCTTTTACTTTGTCCTTTTAAAATCCTGGAGGTGTCCATTCTCCCACAGTCTGTGGTACAGACACTACTTCAGTACAGCTCAATGGACACAGTTTTTCTTTAGAATGCTTATTGCACTAAAAGATAGCAAAACAAGTTGTCAGTTTCTTTTTTTAAAAATAAACATGATTACATTTCTAAAAAATAAAAGTTGATGTTGACCATATGTTCTGTAATAATTAAATTAAAGCATTATTATTACTCTAATAAATATAAAAGAAACAAAAGGAAGCTAAACTTCAAACACACATACATATGAATCACATTAAGGTGTGAGAGGCAGCAAGTAAAGTAGCAGGTTTCTTTTTTTTCCAAAAAGACCTTAGCTCTAAAGTTTCAGTTCTGGTGGTTACTGTATGTCATCCCAGAAAACCTGGGACATCAGATCTCACGTGAAGCTTCAACAGATTTAACTTGCCAGATAGGAAAAAATTGAAACTTTTGGACTAGGTAAAACAGCAGCTTTAGTAAATTCCCCCAGGGAGCAAGAAGAGTTGGGTCACTACTGCCTGCACATGAACCACGAGCTTCTTGGATTGCTTTTGAAAGGGAACTCTTGGAGCTGAGAACTCCAAAGCTGTGAGAAAAGACACAAAGGCAGCCATTGGCTAAATTAGGTTCAAATTATTGGACTAGTGTGCAAAACATCTTCCCCCCTCACTGTTTCCTAGCTAGTGCTGTACATTCCAATGCACTTGGATATGTTCACATTCGAATGCTCGATGGCAACACTGAGAGAAAGATTCCTCAATGCACGGGGATTAAAAACTTATTTTCTTTTTTGCACACTTCCCTTCTCCAAACAATCACTGTGATTGTTCTTAAAAGGTGGTTTGTTTTTTGTTTTAAATTACACAATAGATTTTAGTTTATTATTACTATTTTTTTTTTTGCAACAATAGTTGTGCTGCCGAGCAACTTGAGGTAAAGGCAGAAGAGGGTTAAACTACGAGAAATAATAATTAAAAAAAAAATGATGGCGGTGCTTCCCGCGGGAGCCCGCCCCAAAAAAGCAGTTGGCTGGTTTCATATTGCATAATAGTGCTGTGTTCCTGGATGAAGTAAACAATCTTCCTCACGTCAATTTAAGGGTGAGCCTCTCGCCCCTGCACAGCGTCAGCTCCAGCACGATGGGAGGCACAGCCCCTAAACCAACCCCCTGGAAACATACATTGTATGTGGCTTAAGTTCTGAGTTCTCCTCTCGGTGAGTGTCTCCCGGGTCATTGACTTAAGCGAAGTACATCGTGCGTAAGGTGTCTTGGTGAATCTGTACAGCCTTCGCCAGGGCCTGCGGGTCTCGCCCGTTGCTCTGTCCTGACACGTGGCTCCCTTCAGCACTGCAGGGAACGAGGGAGAGACAGGCAGGGCTGTAAATTGTATTAATTCCGATCAAAAAGCTGCTTTTGCATCTCTTTGGTAGAATTACTGAGGTTGGAAATGATCTCTAAGATCAAATCCAACCTGTGATCAATCCCAACCTCATCACCCAGCCCATGTCCAGTTGTTCTTGAACACATGCAAGGATGGGGACTCCAAACCTCCCTGGGCAGTCCCTCCCAACGCCTGACCACCCTTTCCATGGAGAAATTCCTCCTGATGTCCAACCTGACACTCCCCTGGCACAGCACGAGGCTGTTTCCCCTTGACTTGTCCCTTGTTCCCTAGAAGCCCAACCAGCTCTGGCTGCACCCTCCTGTCTGTCAGGGAGTTGTAGAGACTGAGAAGGTCCCACCTGAGCCTCCTTTTCTCCAGGCTGAGCTCCCCCCAGCTGCTACCCATAGGACTGACTCTCCAGACCCTTCACCAGTGACAGAACTGGACACTGAGAAATATCAACTCTCATATTCACCAAACAACCTTCAGGCTTTTGACAAACCTCTTCACCATGGCTGCTGAGCATGTTCATCTAAAAATAAGCTTTTTTTTAAATACATTGATGCTTTGAAGGGTCTAAAATATTTCTGACATACAGAGTTAGATAAGTGGAAGCACTTAACATTTCGTTCATTCATGACTACTCTGATCCTAAAGCAAGAATATTAAATCCGTGGTTTGATTCCCTCAGACCACGTTGAAGTCATACAAAATACTTCTGTAACTGAATTCTTTTAATCTGAGTGTGATTCAGTAGAATCCACCAACCCACTGTGGTCTGATGTAGAGCAGCACCTGCCAGGAGTGATGATTAACATCAGCCCTAGAAAGCGCGAGACCAGCAGGAATCACCTGCAGCCAGGTGGCTTTACCCCTGGGAGTTGGAGACCAGTGGGGACTAAACCCTGAGCACAGGCTGTGATTTACCTGTCGTGTTCCTTGTCCACGAGGTGGTAGCGTGCTCTGAATGCCACCAGGTGAGCGTAGTAGGCGGGCGCGGGGATGGAGACGGAGCGGGTGCAGCGCACGTACGTGTGGCACAGCTGGTACGTCAGCAGCTGCAGCTCGTCTGCTGTGAAGCAGTTGTCATCCCACAGGACGTGGTAGTGGGAGGGACGGCTGGTTCCCTGCAGAGATGGGGAGGGAGGGTCACTTTTCTGAGTTTCCATAAATAAGTCAGGTTTTGATGGTCAGGAAGTGTAACTATCTAGTGTTAACTCCTAAGTAACAGCCAAATGAGTTTGGTTTTATGTCAGGCCTAAAAGTATTTAAAGATGAATAAGTCTAGCATATACATTATTATATTGCTCTAAATGTTCTTGCTCGGATAAGACCCCTTCTACATAACCCTCAGTGATTGACATCTGCTCTCAACATGACTAAACCACAATTGCAGTACCTTTTACCTACCTTCAATTAAACTGTTTCTCACAGAGAAACATCCCAGAGAATTAACCAGTGCTTTTACATCCTTCCAGTTCCTGAGCACCCTACCTGCAAGTATGAACACTAGAAACTCAAGTTAAATCTGTGCACCTGAACTGGGTAAATAGTTGTGCTTTAGCCAAGCTACAAGTCTCTCTTTTTAAAACAAATATATCTGAAGTATCCATTTAATTGAGGTTCTTTATGCCTTGCCATATTAAACACAATGAGCTGAAACTACACCCAGCATTTCTGCTTCAACTTCAATAACAATTTTTTTCCAAGGGGTGAAAAAACAGCTTGCTCAGATACAGTGTAAAGGTTGACAAAAAACCACTGAAATTATTCAAAACTGGAAAAGAAGTCATGCCCAGTCAACCTAAACAAAACTGATAACAATGTGGACAGACTCACACCATAAACATTTAAAGTTAATTTTTTTTAATATTTTAAGCAGTAGCCTGATACAAGTTGAAATATTTTTTCAGAAATAACAATATTACAAAATACAGTAACCTCTTTAAAAACAAACTTTAAAAAGCACCACTTACCGTCAGTGCAAATTTAAAGGTGCAGCAGAGGCTACCTCTTAAGCAAATCATTCTCTAAATCCCACAATAATGTTTTATTATAGTTAAAACCAAGCTAAAAGAACATTTCCCTGCTAAATAACTGCTTGTAAACAGGTGTCACAAAAAGGAGAAAAAAACCAACGGGTTCTAAATTCACATTTACTTACAGAAAGCAACCATACCTGTATTCCAGCATGGCTACAGAGGTAAAAATCAAACTCGTAGGGGTGTGTAATGTCTGTGTCTACAGTTGTCCCAGCTGGAATATTGCCACTTCGTCCAACCTAGAGAAGAGGTTTGGTAAGTGCAGCCTCAGCTGTTTATACAGCTCAACTGTAATGAAAAATACAAGTTTCTATTCACCACTGGCAAGGTTTCAGTACATGAAGTGCCACAGAACTGTTTGGAATGTGCCACTACATCAGCCTCAGAGGTTTGACAAGGACACTGGATGGCTCTCCAGCACCTTACACAACACTGTACCTCCAGCACATCAGAACTTTCTGGCTCAGACTAAAGAGCTGCACAGACATTTCTATTTAGAATTGTCAGGTTCAGTTTGGGTTGACTAACTCAGAAAAAAGGTTCCACCATTTTGTATTTTCTTTTATTGCAACTGTGGAGATTGCTCCTGAGTAGTCACATGGACTTTAGCTCCAATTGATGTTGTGGGGGTTTTTTATGTACTTAAGGTCAGTGATTTTTCAGTTTGGAACCCCGTTTTATCAAATCAACACTTCCCTGCACGCACATTCAACCAGATGGACAGAAGCCCAAACTAGTATTTTCTCCAAAAATACTCCAAAAGCTCAACATGCAGCTTTCCCAAAAGGCTCCTCAGAAGGCAGTGATTACCCTTTCTGTTCTGTCAGCACAGAACAGCCGCGTATGATGTCGCTTCTGCACCACAATGTAGGTTATTCCAGGCTGGTAATCCTTCTCCAAACTGATGCAGGCTTCTCTAATGGCCAGCAGTTCATAATACAAAACCTACAAGCACAAGAACAGAGGAATTTAGGTTTTCTTTCCACTGCATGCTACACACAACACCTACTAACTCGGTGTAATCTTGTGCTATGTGATTTCCCAAATTTGAAGACTTCTTCCCAGACAGGAAAACAGCTGCAACACTTCTTACCCAAAAAGATTAAGGAATTCTCTCCTTAAAAGCCTCAATTATTTTGTGTAAATGTAAGCAATTCAAACAGTACAAAACAAGACCCGCAGCTACTACAGAGCAACAGAATCTTTCAAGAACCCAACAACTGAACCAACCTGTCGGAACTGTCCCTCAGAGACCCCGTCCCTGTAGAAGATGATACGGGTGGGCTTGAACCGTGTTGATTTGTAGAACTGGATGAGCAGCTCCCTGACCATGGAGGCCAGGTCCTGGATGATCTCCTGCCGGGGCCGCTGGACCCTCACCGTGGCACAGTACCTGCTGGGATGAGCATCCATGCTGCCTACAACCTGTGGGGAGAGTGCAGCAGGGAAGGCTTCAAGCTCAAATCTATACCAAAACAATTAAAAACAAAAAAGCCAAGAGTGGCAAGTACGAGGTGTTTGTGCTAAACAACCACCAGAGTAACACTTTCAACAGGAACTTGTACTTGGTACAGGTTTAACACCTTTTGCCCCCAAGCATCCTGAAATGCGCCTGCAGAATTTGGCTTCTGACTAAGGCATATTTTTATAATCCAGACAGACATTTTTCTGTGATGTTTTTTTTACATTTTACACTGAGAAAAACCTCAGCTTCCCTTAGTTGCTTTAAACACAGATGCAGTTTCCATAACTGCAATCAATGACAGTTAAAATACCAAGGGGAAGAAGTAGGAGAGGACTGACCAAACCTCCAATCACCGCCTTGAGTTCCTGGACTGTACCAATACAAAAGGCAAGAAGTATTAAACACATTTCTGCCAAACCAGGCCTTTAATTACACTTTTCTCCTTTAAAAGGACAAAAAATGTTACTAGCTAACACCACCAAGTTGTGTTATTTCTTTGAGAATGTTTCTGCAGAAGTATGTTATTTAACACTGCCATTTTACCTTGATTTATAAATTAAAGAGCTAAGGAACCACTCTGAAGCATCAGGCAGTTTTTTCATTTTAAATACATGATTTTTAATGTCATTGGGAATGTGTACAAAGAGCTGGCATAAGCCCTGAAAGACATTTGATACAGACATAGTCCATGAGTCCCATTTACTATTGCAACATTTACCCAAAATGACAAAAACACCATGTAAATTTAGTAAAACTTACAGCAGCAATGGAAGGCTTCTTTCCATCTCCAGCTGGAGGGTGAGTGACATCAGCTCCCAAAAAGATCACTGGCTGCTGGAACACAGAAGGTCTTCAAAAAGAAAAAAGTGCTAAGTCACACTCATAGCTGAAGAGCTGCCACAAGGTCATTGCTCACCGTGGGGGTTATTTGTGTTTCAGCCTTATCAGGTACCAGGGCCAAGGCTCAACAATGGGATCTTTGTGCACAAGAGGTGAACTTGGAACCCTCTCCAGCAGAGTCTAAAACACACTGCAAACACACTGCTAGAACTGGGGCATGATTCTAGTGGGGAGCAGCCCCAGGGCTTCAGCAGAGCAGCACAGCCAGGGGCTTCAGAGGCCCCATGTGAGCCAGGGATGCCCTGAGCACCACTGAGCTATAGCACCAGCATACACAATGTACTGTTCTCCAGGACTTGAGCAGCAGGATTGTCTTACACTGCCTTTAAAATATTCTTCCTCACACAACTGTTTCTCATTTCAACTTTGATACTGATCAAACATTTGACAAGAACCTTGGCTGAAGACCTAATGTACAGACCAACCACCACTCTGAGCCTGTGCTGGAAGGAATTTACTTCTACCTCAAATACCATGTACTATTATCAGAAGACTATTTTAACTCAAAACGTGGCCACATTTAAATTTTGGGTGTCAAGCAGCAAATGTAACCACATCAGTTAAAAGAAAACCCAACACAATCTGCAGAGTCTTACCTTTGATGAGGTACAAGGATGTTGTTGATTCCTCCTAGTTTAACGTTAATCTTCAGGCACAGATTTGAGAGGGTCTGTGGAGATGTTTTAATGACGTTCTTGACCTGAACACACTGTGTGGCCATTCCCAACAGTGTATCTCCCACACGCTTCACCTCCGCTGGGAAGCAAATACAAGGAGACAACCTGAGTCCAGCTGAGGTTATTGCTGCATTTCCATCTTAGATAAGTCACAATCATTTCAGTGTATATGTTCTGCAGTAACTTCTAACTTATCTACACACCTAGACCTGTTTCCAATTTATGTTAAGACACAAAACAGTAGATTCTAATACCTAAAGGATGGTTCTGAGTATTTTTAACATATGCAGATGTCTGTAAATGACCGAACAGGTAAAGACAGAGGTGTGCCCTTACCATACACAGGTGTCTTCCCTGGCAGGATGACAATGATGAGCTGAAGCCCTGAATAGGTGTTCTTGAGGTGTCTGAACATGGGCTCCACGCTGTCTGCACCCTGGGCATACTTGCAGAAGCAGGGCTGGCCCTGGATTGGCATCCCGGCGTCCTTGGAGATCTTGCGCAGCTGGTCTGTGAAACCCCTGAAGATGAGGAGATTTTTTTGATTTTTGCAGCAGCAACAGTACACAACCAAAGCACAAAGTGACAGAATCATCAAAGGGGGATGATTCCAAATAGCTCTGAAAGCAGCATTTTAAAAATATGCGTTATGAGAAGGCTTTACAGCTGTGAAACACCACAGGTCAGAATAGGCTAAAAAATAGTCTAGACACCTTCAGTACTTTGTTCAAGATGTCAGAAGGGACTATATATACAGTGATGTCACAGGACAAATATCTCAGTGTACCCAGTACAGTGTCTTGACTGTAGCTTCTAGCATGGAAGCAAACCAGCCCAGATTCTCACCCAAACATCCCACATTAAACTCAGGTAAAATGCTCATTGCAATCCTACATTCATGTTTCACTGCATTAAGATAAGAGCCCAAAGCCTGAACCATGACATGCCTTACTTCAGAATTTCTTCTCTGCACTGTCTTTGTGTTGCAAAGCAAGCTATGGCCCACATCTTGATCTCCACCCCAGTGTGGAACTGTTTCCCTCGCATGTCCCACACGCCATGGCTTGGTGTTGCCACGGTTCGATTCTGGGGAAACAAAAGCAACACACACTCAAGTCACTGAAAAAGAAGCAGCCGGTGCTATTTGCAGCTTCAGGATAACAAAGAAGAGTTTATTATTCAAAGTCTGATCTCTGTAGAGTCAAGGTGTACAGGAAATCACTCCTGAAAATGGAAACAGAGGAAAAGCCAAAGCCTCACCCGTCCTCCGTACTGCAGCATCGGGGCTGGGAGCACACGTCCTGTCACATGGGCCATCTCATCCCTCACTTTGAACTGGAACTCTTGGACAAATGGATCTGCATCATAATTTGCACTTCTCACCTAGGAGAGATTTTTCCATGTTACAGAAGTATCTGATTATAAACCATGTAACAAATAACAGGCTAACAGGAACACTGCAGAAGTGTTCTTACAACCATTTCATTGAAAAAGGCTCAGACTTGACTGCTCAATACTATTATCACCAGTGAAAACAATTAATACCATGAGATGTATTAGATGAGATGGTTTCTGTTCCCATCATTACTCAGTGCTTATTTGCAGTTTGTTCAAAAGCTTTTTTTTGAGTGTTTCCTCACAGTAAATTAAGTGTAGAGATGATAATGCTAGAGCCTGTACTATGGACTCATGCTATCATTGCAGGCCATTTAAAATAAGTTCTATTTTAAAAAGTCATTAAAAACTGGAAAGTTCAAGGACACGGGGGAATGAAAAGACTAGGAAGTTTTGCATGGATGTAATCCAGCCCAGTGTCACTCTGAGCACAGAGCTGAGATTGGGGCACTCACCAATCTGCTGATCTCCTCCTGCCTGTCTGGGGCAGACCTGGCTGTTGCTTTTATCATGGTGGATGTCTGATTGTCTGTCAGCTTCTTGATGCACCTCTGGCCAGCCACGATGTTACACACCTGCAGGGGAAATCAGAAGCATTAATTCACACCAGAAGTACTCAGATCACACCACACTGTACACACACAGCACTATGCTGTCACTATAAACTACAACTCCAACATGTTGGAGCAACTGCCTGTTTTCTTGTATTTCTACACTTTAAAGCACTTTAGGATGAAGATAGTATTTAGTGAAATTAAAGAGCAATGAACATGTAAACCTGTAAACACACTTGTATTGCAAAGAGCATAGATTCTTCATGTTTTGTGAACTGACAGAACCCACCCAAACCCAGCTGATCTATCAGAATAAGGCTCTTACTTCTAAAGGCAGGTAGGTGTGTTTTTGTTCCTGTCCCACTTGCAGACAAGGAAGGTGAGGGTATTTCAGCTGGAGGTTGTATTTCTCTCTGAAATACTGTGCTACTGTCCTCTCCACAGTCTGGCCATTTTCTAGCTGTAAAGGAAAGCTGAAAAGACAGACATTTCAGTAAAATATGAGTAATCAAATAAGATCATCCAAAATTAATGAAATATCCTGACACTCAGTGTGAAACTATCACACATTTCATGCTCTGACAAAAAGCCTCTTACGTTTGATGACTTGCAGGCCGCCTCGTTACGTTACAGACACGGTACTTCCTTCTCATTGTCCCACAGTGAGTCACTTCTACCTTTAGACCTGCATGAAAGCATCAAAAAAACTGATGCCATAGCTACACAAACATGTACACAGGAGACACAGGGTTTCAAATAATAGAACATAACAGCTTTGGGGTCAGCATCAAATAGCACGAACATAAATTATTATTCGCCAAACGTTTTTACTTTCATTATAATTTGAGTTCTGACTAATCCTGATTACTATCCTCAGAAAGAAATCATGACATAAAATACTTAATGTTCAATGTCTTCTGAATTTCATTTAGCAGTTTCATTTAAAAAGCATTGACTGAACTCAGACAGCAGTTTTTGCCATATCCTCTTGTTCTCATTCTCAATCTTTTACATCTCTCCAAGCTACCAGTTCCAATGTAATTGAAATTAAAAGGAAAAAACCAGGTTTCTACTTTATTGTCTTCCCCCCCAGCTTTGTGTCCACATTCAGCCTGTAATTTAATTTCACCTACCAAATTTAACTTTGCATTTTGAGCATCTCGTCTCAAAGCATCCAGTCTAAACACCAGAGCCTCTCCAGACTTATCTCTGCCCACGATAATCATGACAGTGGCAGCTCCAAGAGGCTCTGGGGGCTGTTGCTGTGACTGTGCACACACTGTGCTGCTCACACAGAGCAGCCTCAACATCTGCTGGGAGCACAGAGCTTATCACATGAGGGCTGCAGAGCATCCACACATGCTGTCTTTCCCCAGCCCCACAGGACAGAAAGCAGCTAAAAACTGAGCCTGGCTATTCAAAGGATTCACCTCCAGTAGTAAAGTCTAATACTAGTGAAGTCTAGTAGTAAAGACCTTTGAGAGAGCAGTTGGATGGCTCATCCTGTTGAGGTTTGTGTGGATTGTGGACCACAGACTGAACATGAACACAAAATCAGATCCCCAGGAACCAGACACCAGACTGTGTTTAGTTTATTGAGGACACAGAGATCACAAAGAAGCACTGACTGTACCTCCTTGCTCCCTGACAACACTAATTGCATCAAGAACATCAGTATTACTCAGAGAATGGCACAGTCAAAAATAAACCACCACTGCCCTGACACGGTATTAAGAGAAAATAAAGAAATCATGGGGCACTGTGACCACAGACAAGGGCTGATGAACACAGAGAGAGCTGGAATCCATTCCCTGCTCTGTCATTACTCTGCTGTGACCCTACCAAGGCAGTGCCCTCCCCCAGTGCTGCTCACTCACAGCCAGCTCTCATGCAGGGCTTGTTTTGCTGTAGGTGGTCACGTCCTGGCTGGAGCTCCCAGACCCTACAGCAGCAAAGGCAAGTCTGAGAGCAACTTTTCATATTTTCTGACTATGGTAACAGAGCCTCTGAGCACCTGAGATTAAGCAAAGGCAGTTTCTCAATCTCTCTACAGAACAAAGACAGGCAGATGTAAAAGGAGGCATGTTAGGACCAGTACAAAATAATTCCTGTAAGTTTTTTCAGTCATGATTCTTCTGTGAGCACATCTCTTTATGACTACAGTTCCAATTTACTTTTTAGCTACCCAGTATTTCAGTAGAATCTAATCTTGCATCAAGTGTGTAAGAGCTGAGTTCCTTCAAGGCTTTTCTCTCTGCAAATACACTGGAATGAAGGATATGGGAAAATACAAACCCAAGTAGCATATATGGAGTGAAACCACTCAAACCAGCAGCTTATGCAATTCCTTTGGAATGGAATTTGGCCTTCAGCTGCAAGTGGTACTTGTTTTTCCACAAGGCAATCAGTTATTAGAATTCACTGTAACAACGCTCTTTCAAAGAATCAATGCTAGTCTTGAAATCAATGTTCATTTTGCCACAGCACTGAAACAGCAGGAGCCAGGTGGCCTCAGGGAACCTGGGTTAGGAGAGGTTGGCACTAGCCACTTACCTCTGCCCAGGCAGTGAATAACATGCTCCCTCTTTCCCTCTAAGCCACTGGGAATGTTTTTCAGCTCCCATTTCTGCAGAGCCACATTGTTTCTCCCAGGATTAGAGCTACACACATGGACACTACAATTCTCTTGGCAGTTCCAGGTCCTTCTGATGCATGTTAACCAGTTAAAACAATTCCCTTAGAATTAGGTTTATTGTGTTACCTGGGACAAAACCAACCCATTTCTACTCACCCTTTATCTCTTTGGTGAATTTTACCCGATGAGAATCAGTCAGAGGTCTTGGTTGTTCATCAATATTATGAATGTCAAGGACTTCACACATGAACTGAATTACGGGTTGTGCTTTGTAGAAGGCAGTGGCAGAAACTACAAAGAGAAAAATACTAAGTGTAAAAAACCTCAGTCAAGTTATTGTGAAGCAGTTCATACATCACTATTTCTTAGAATTCCACATAAATCTCAGGCACATTTAGAAAGAGAACAGCGAGTTCTGCAAGAGTAAAATATCAAAAAGGCAGCAGAAGGTCCACAGTGACATCTCTCTCCAGTACAGTCATCCTGCTACTACCTGGAATTTCAGGGGTTTGAAAAGGTTTTTTCCCCAGAGAACATTTATTTCTAGAAAGCTGCAACACACCAGAGAGTCATTCTTTTCCACCTGTATGAAGCTGCAGAGACAGGATTCATACCTCTCTACTGCAGACTTTTGAATATTAAAAACTAACATAATTCAACACACAATATCAATTACTGAAACAATATCTGGTGTAGACACGAGCACTATTTTGACTGTGCAGAAACTGTGTTGGTGTAGTGGGGAGTGCAGCCCTTGATCTGTTCAAATCTCTTACCCTCCCCACATGCTAATCATATAATCACTTTAAGGGACAATTTACTGGTTTTAAGCTGACTTATTCCATGCAAGGAAGAACATAAATTACCTTCCTGACAAAGTTATAAATAACTGAAACAACACCTTCGCCAGGAAAGGTGAGGTGGGACTAGACAGAGCTCAGGCACAAACTGTTCCACACATTTAAAACCTTAAATGGCAACAACAGAAAAATACTCAACAAGCATTTATCAGTTTTCCAGATCTCATGTACCAAACCTACCACACATCTGTGCTCGTACAACCCAACATTCTTCAGACATGTGTCACCTGAGCAGCCTACCAACCTGACATGCATCAGCCAACACCTGTGGATGCCTGAAACTGCTCCAGATTTCTGAGTGACCCCAAATCCCCACTTTCCCCACCCTGGCATTGTGTGGGCTGTCTCCCACAGCAACACCCTCATGGAGAACCTTGTCCAACTAAACTACTGAAAAAACCTGAAAAGCCTCCAGTGATGGGATTTGAAGACAATTTCCCAGTCTCAAATCAGGAAACAGAACAGCAGTTCTATGACACAATCACTTACAAAGAGCTTAAAATTTCTTATTCATAAGAAGGACTGAAAAACTTCTACTCCAAGAGTTACTACTACACTTGCTAATGCTGGTAAGAAAAACTTGCCTCACAAAGTAACAGCACAGCACATCATCAATTAAATTCATCCCCTTCTCCTACCTGAGCTGCAGCTCTCTCAGTATCTTGCATATAGATACCAGCACTTGTTCTTTCTGGGACAGGTTGAGATTTTTACATTCATTTTTAAATCACAGTTGCTGTGAGAAAGGCAATTTTACAAGAACAAGCCATGTGACTTCAGTCACACAAGAATCACCCACAATTTATGTAAACCAGAACATGTAGACTTGCAAATTTTCACCAAGACAGCTCAACATCTGCAATATTTTATTATGCTCCAAGACAGATGTTAAGCACAACCTGACTCTGAGTGCTCAATGTAGATCAACACAATTTACAATTGGGTTTATAGAGCATTTCAAAGACAGTGAGAACTGGATGTGCATCAGAGACAACCTCAAGCAGCACCTGCACCTCCACTACTGACACTCTTCAATGAGAGTTTAACAACTAAAGAGTCAAGTGCTCACAGGATGGGGGAGTCTGACACAGGCACCAGTTGATCTCAGATCCATTCATCTGGGCCTCTATACAGAGCTCACAGTGCTGCACAGCTTATGCTTTTTGCTTAAGAAAGCCCTTTCCAATCAGCCCTATTCAGAGAAATGTTTGGGGTATGTTTTTACAGAGTTTTCCTGGAAGTACTGAGCACCACTCACTGTCTACAGCTGCACAGACACAGTGCAGACAACCTCCCTCTGTCACTGATGCACTAATACTGAAATTAAGTGGGAAAACAAGAGCAATTCATTCTTATGTAGGGATATTGGTTTTTATATGGCAGCTAAATTTCGGTTCAAACACTGACAAAATGACAAATTCAAGGAAAAAAAGACTAGAATTTCTAGGTAGCCTTTGCCATACATGAATCTCAGCCCTGAATCTCCACTTACCATCGATGTTGAGCATCATTTTCCACATGGCAGGTCGGACTGACTGATGGAAGCCAAACCAGACCTCCCTGCCCCCTCCCAGGGGGTGGTCATAGCCTTCTGGAGCTGAGAAGAAGGAGCGGCCCACAGGGGTGTACCTGGTGAAACAGGTGGCCACACATTTATGTTCTTGCTTTCCAAACATAAAATTTGTGTAACAAAGATTACAACACACAGCATTATTATTTTTTGGCATTTTGTGCACCAGCAATCTGTGCCAAGAAGCAAGTATAAACAAAATATCCTGAATGCTTCTGCTCCTATTGCAGTGCTTTGAAATTTGGATAAAAACATATACTATTTTTAGCAATGCACAAACCACTTTCAGTTTTTACAACAAATCAAAAACCAAGTTAACTTACCCTTCCTGATTTTCTGCTTCAGGAAAGTGGAATTCCCACCACAGCAGAGTCTGTACAACAGCCTGACCCTTAAATACCATTTTTCCTATTTCAGAGGGAACTTTTGAATACAAGATACATTGAGAGAAGCAAAAACTATGGGGGAAATAAAGAATTAGAGGAGATGATGTTTCTCTCACAGGTAGAAAACAGCTGCTCCTGAGCCTCCACACCTCCTGTTTTGTAATGCACAGGCATTAGCACAGAAGTTCACATATTGAGATCTGGGGAAGCTGAGGAACACTGGATTCCACAAAACCACAGGGCACTTTTTTAAGGAGTCAGCTACACACAGTGAAACCTATCAGAGCAAAGCCATTGTGCTGCCTAAAGCCAACAAACTTCAAAAGTAACTTTCATCAAACCAAATCAAAAAAAGTTAGCCTTCTCTAAATGTCAGGGTTCTGAGATAAAAAAACAAATATGAGAATTTGTTAGGACAGGTATCTGGTCCCAGCCATGTATTTCAGACATGAGAAGTGTGCACTGGTGGTAGTTTATCAATAGATTAAAGAGATTGTGCTTTTCACAGGCAGTGCCATCACTTGGCTCAAGCTGAGCAGAACCAGGATAGCAGTGCTACAGCTGACTGGAACCTCTCAGCATTACAATGAAGGCCTGTTATAAATGCCTGCTGTTTCTTGATCTTTTCCAACACACACATCACCTGCTCTGCCTACAGAAACACTTTTACAGGACTGGCTACAAGCTCCCCATTCAGCTCACCAGCTGTGCTGCAAAGGGGAATGTGCAGTTTCTCTTTTCACCTGTGAAGAAATGGGGATGAAGGTCTCCCAGTGGGGATACTTCAGGTAAAGACAGACTGCAGGAAGACAGTGAACCTACTTCATGGAGGGGAGGTGTCGTAGCACCACATCGACAGCATGAACAGGGTTAGTGCTGATAGGTTTGTCTAGTTCCAGAGGCTCAGGCAAGGTTCTTCCTGTCAAAACTTCATGCAGCAAGTGCCAGCTCACCCGAGAAACAAACTTTATTGACACTTTGAAGGGACGATCTTTTCCACCTTCTCCAGGTAGTGTCACATCCAAATCCACCTGGACAGGGAAGGAAAGAAAGAAATAAAAAGCAGCTTTTTAATCTAGAGTCTGGTACTCCTTCCCATAACTGAGTCAGAGACTTAAAAACTCAGATATTGTAGATACAGCACATTTGAAAGTACATTATCAAATACACAAAGTGAAGAGAACTGGGCCCTGACCAAAAATTTTTTGTAATCTTAAATCATAAAGCAACATATTCTAGAAAAACTCTGGCTTGTTTTTTCAATACATCATAAGATCACATGTTACAGTCTAAAATGAAATGTTTTAATAGATTTTGCTGTAGAATGCAGCTACTAAATTCTACAGGAAGTTCTGAATGCAACTATTACATGACTATTTAACACACTGGAATTTGCAGGAAATACATCAAAAGGACTCACTTTTAATTGTAAGATACTTCCAGCTTTTCTGAAATCAACAATATTTAAAGTTGGGGGTTTTTTCCTTTCCTATGCAGCTGCTACCAATATAACATCTCCCAGTTATCTTACCCCAGTAGTGGCCACAGGAAGTGGATTGGCTGTATAGAGGCTTCTTTTCCCATCATAAACTGGTCTACGGTCCCCAAATATTGTCACTTTAAAATGCTGCACCATAGAGTCCACCACGTCCCTGGAAATGGGGATATTCACATTAAAGATGTTTCTGAAGAAGGATCAGACCCAAGCTAGCTCCCACTCCCTGGTGTTTTGCTGAAGTAGTTCTAATAAACAATACTTGAGTGAATTATAAACACCCACTGCTATTCCAAGGTGCTTCATACTTTAACTAAATAAATAAACACTACAGAATAAAATCAGAATCAACGCAAATGCTCATAAATACTGGGAAATATTGGTACTGAAATAACTTCAGAAATTCCTAGAAATGACCAAGGCCTTTGCATCATCTTTATTATGGAAAACAAGGGCACTGTTACCTTGGGAAAAAACACAAATTGGTATTGTGAAAAAACAGTACAACCCCCAAGGGGAAGCTCTGCCAGTTCATGGTACTGTCTGCAGCAATTTTATCTGCTCCTCAGTTGATAAGAGTTTTGAATTCTGCCTACACTGGTTATAAATATAAGATGCCCTAACAAAAAAGGCTTGACTTTTAATCCTTAAGTTTGTACAAAATGATGTAAAAGCCTGATCCAATTTGGACATAATTATAAATTCACCTCCCTTGCTTTATTATAAATTGATGGCAATAAAGGTTAACCTGACACAAGCACTGAAATGACACTTGAAAAACCATAATGAAATTTTCAGCTTATACAAAAATGCTTCTTGAAGCGAGTAGTAGATTAAAAAGAGACTTTTGGAACACCTCCAACTGTAACAGGCCTTTAGGATCTGAATTCTTTGGGAGGTCTGGGTGTTTCAGTGGCACAGAATGGAAACACTTTCCTTCAGCACGTGCAAACCAGCTCCTGCATAGCAGCAGCTTCAGGCACCACATCCTGGCCAGGCTATATTAACCCAAAGTACTTCAGGAAGATGATAAATATTGACTTCCTCTTCAAGCTGAATGAGCAGCAGCACTTTCACCTCCCAGCTGGGAGGTGAGGAAAAGGAATGAAATTCTCCCTTTCACAACTCTTGTTGTTATTCAACATTTGCAATGGTATAATTTACAAGACAAATGTATCTTCTCACCTGTTCACCCTCCGAGGACACTTATCTGGTTTGATATCCACCTCATAGAGGTAGACATCAATCTTTGGGATTTCAACTTGGAAGCAGTTGGCCAGCAGTTTAATGGGTTTGCCCATGGTGCCATAGCCGGGACGTCTGGGCACCATGAGCAGGGGCTGCGCCCCCACGGGTCCTGCAAAGGAAAAATCCCACAGATCAGGAGAAAAGCACAATAGACAATCCCCTGAATCAACTCCCAGGACAACCAGGTGGGCACCAGAGCCAGCACACTCGAGGAAAGGAAATCAGCTGTCTCCAACAGCATGCTGCTCATGAAATTCCAAACAAATGCTTGCCCATTATTAATCCTTAAGCCTACACCTACATCTAGACTGTTCTATTACTCATGAGCTTCAGTGATCAGCATGAATAAAAGCAGAAGGTTTTGTTTAGGAGATTTCCTAAAAAAAGCCCAACCAAAAATCCAAAACAAAACAAAACCCACCCCAAAAATAACGCAGAAAATTTTATAAGTGTTTTCTGAACACTCTGGTAATAACCAAGCGGCTGCAGAGCACAAAAATACAGAAGTAGCTCTGGACTGATGCACAGGATTTGAGATAAACTCTTCATTTCAGTGCCAATATCAGCTTAGTCTTGGAAGACAGATTATTCTTGAACTTTGCTGGCTGAAAATGGATGAAGAGTAAGACCATTACCTCTCATCTAACTGCCCCCATAAAGCCAATTTGCCAGAAGAGTAAAGACTCAGATTAACACAGGATTGTAAAACTCTTGCTTATTTGTAGGCTAGAGAAGAATACCCAGAACTGCTCAGAAAAACATACAAATCTGCACTGAGATAAGTATTTTGAAAAGTAGTTAAAATATCTGCCCGTATTTGTTCCATTCTCATCTATTTAATTTCCTTTCCTTTATCCTGCATCATTTAGGTGAGAACCCTCCACTCAAGATTTGCATTACTCATGCCTGACAAACACAGTAGTAAACAGCCCATTTCCTAGAATTTCTACTGGCATTTCCAGTACTGGCATTTCCACTCAAAAAATACCTTTTCTAGTTAAGAAACAACAACAAACCTAAAATGCTCAGTGGTCTGAGTTTTAAGAAGTTACTCATGGTACAAATGTCCTGATTTACAGAGCATTTGAGCAAGGTAGTGCAAAGTTCTCCCCTCTCCTCCTACTCAGTGATGCAGGCAGCAATTCCAGCCCACTCGTTTTCATCGCAGAGTTAAAATGTCAAGTGCTGGGAAAAATGTTTTTTATTTGCCTTTTGAATAATCTCCATAATTTCTGTAAAAAAACCTGCATTATCTTGAAGAAAATCATGTCCTGAGAACAGGTGAACATCAAAGCCAAGTTCCTCTGTAACATTTGTCTGGCTCTACCCAGAAAACTACTGAAAAATTCTGAGTGGGGCTGGCTTGGAGCCACAAGATAAAACAAAACAGAAACCAAGAAGCATCATTTAAAACCCGCTCACAGACTCTGCTTATGCAAAACTTGTTCCAAGCATCTGCTCTCTTCAACTTTTCCTTCATTTTAATACTCTCACATGAGTAAAAGCAGCCCTAGAATTTACTCCAGCTATATTTGCAGAATATAAGCATAAGCAAAAAAAAGTTACTACTAAACATTTGAGTGGCATAAACACGTCAACAGCCCATATTAATATTCTGAAGACATACACATCACAGTTTATATTTCGTTCCTATCTGCAGGAAAGACTAACAAAACTGCTGAAATAAAGATAACATCAAAAAGGTTCTTTTAGCCTGGTCAGCCTTGTACCCACTCACCCTGGAAGAAGTTAGAACCCAGATTTTGGCAAACAGGAATTAAGTGACCAATAAATGAATCAGAAGTGCAGGTCTACACACTGTTCAGGTGTATTTTTTTAAAAAAAAGCTATTTTGCTATTATTGTGTGAATCATATGCTCCCTTGGACAAATGAACTTAAGAACATGAGTATGCCAGTACTGTCCAAATACAGGAGCACCCACTCAGCGGACCCTGCTTTCAAGAGATACTGACTTGCCAGATTCTGTTGTGAAAGTCTTGTGTCAGTGGCTTCAAAGCTGTGACTCAAATCCCAATAAAACACAAATAACCAGCGACGCTCTGGGGACGGTTCTGCCGCCGATCTATCGGTGACTCACCCAACCTCATGCCTAAGTCCTGTGTCAAGCCCATGGAAATAAACACACAAACCAAAAAAATGCAAAGTACTATTATTCTACAGAGTACAGGATGCCCGAGTGGCAGATCCTTTCCTTCAAGGCCTTTACCCATTGCAAAAACAACAAAGGTCGAGGCAGAAAAACCTTTCTCAAAGCACAGCACAGTGAGGCCTCCTCCACAGGGGATGGAGCAGCTCCTCAGTGCTTCCAGAGAGTTCTGCACTGCTCAGCTGCCCACAAGATTGAGAGAAGAAACTTCTTTGTGTTAAAGAAACCAACAGATTCTGCCATTACAGCACCAGGTATGTACGTACCATAGAACCACAGAATGGTTTGGATTGGAAGGCACCTCAAAGATCATCTCATTTCCAGCCCCTGTCATGGGCAGGGACATTTCCACTATCCCAGGTTGCTCCAAGCCCCATCCAACCTGGCCTTGGACACTTCCAGGGATGGGGCAGCCACCCTGTGCCAGGGCCTCTCCACCCTCACAGGGAAGAATTTTTTCCCAATATCCCATCTAAGCCAGCCCTCTGGCAGTGGGAAGTCATTCCCCATCACTCCAGGCCTTGTAAATAGTCCCTCTCCATCTTTCCAGTAGGTTCCCTTCAGATATATGCCCAGGACGTTCTTAAAAATCCCAAGAAAACTCCCAAACCAAATCTGTTCAGTGTACTGGAGCAGAGCTCAATTCATAAAACCAGCTGAGCAAAGTCCCCAGCACTAAAACCCAACCGATTTATAACAGAAAACAATGAACACAAACAGGAACAAAAACTGGTGTCTCAGACAGATTCTTGGAAGGCTTTTGTGCAGCAAGGGAGCACGTCTCAAGCTCAGGGAATGGTTTGACTTGGAAGGGACTTTAAAGCTCCCCCAGCTCCACTGTGGAAGTCCCTCTAAAGGTTCCAATGAGCTCTGAGTGAGAATCTTTTCTTCCACGGAAGTATCGATGCTCCAATCAAGCTGAAACAGCTGAAAGGGACGGCGATTCCTCGGCAGCCCAGCCAGCACACGGACATGTCTGGCCTGCATCCAAACATTGGCTGCACCTACCTAGCAACCAGAAGAAGCCCTGTCGGAATAAAGCCTGAACACAACGAGCAGGAGCTCAGAAACCTGCAAATGCTTCCAACACACCATTGTACGAAAAACTGCAGCTTCTGGCACACGCGGTGTTTTTACAGAATGAAGAAAAACCCTCATCTCCAGCAGGATGCTAATAGGAAATGCAGATTTCCTTACAGAAAGGGCCATCCCCACCAAGCTTCCAGTAACAAAAAATTAAACTCTTTCCCACTGTGGCTTCAGCGTTATAACAGAGGTAACTTAGTAGTTTTATTTTTGTTTATACAGAAGTTCTAAATCCAACTGAAAGGGTGTTGGAACAGCCCAAAACAGATCATCAAGGCCTGAGCAGGTAAATACAACTTACTCTGGCTCAGGACCATTGTGGAACCGATCCCAGCCCCAGGCTGGAGCTGCACTGGGGAGAGCTAGAGTTCTCCATGGAGGGGAAAAATAAAAAGATTCCCTTTCACAGGGCCCCTGGTCTCTACTCAGAGGCCCAGCCTGAGGAGTTCTAAGAAAATCTTATCACTAGCAAAAAATAACCTAATTCTGGATTAAAAAAATACACAGAGAAGATTTGATTCAAATGTTGGTTTCAGTGATCAAGCTCCGTCTGCCAGAAATCATGAATTGCCTTATTTCTGTCACTCGGCCTTGCTGGGTGGCATTACATTATTTATGAGTAATGCAATCCATGTTTTCTAAACATTCCTCCTTGCAATTTAGGGTTTGGTTTTTTTCAAGGTTTCAGATACTAAGTCATGTTCAAACTCATCAAAAGCCAACATTTTGATGCTGTGCTCTGTGACTGCCAAATACTGGTGTGGTAACTCATTCTGGCCTAATGGACTTACAGAAGACACACTGAAGTGTTTCAGGAGAATTTAAAAGACAATCAATGCTTCTGAACCATTAAAAAATCTAAATACAAAAAGCTTTAAGCCCAAAAAAGCAGCTTATATGCACATAGTGAAGTTAATACCCAATTGCTCTGAGAGAAGAGAATCTGCCAGCCCACACAAACCCTGCGAGAGTTTTCCCTGGAAAGTATTTCCACAGACCAAAAATCAGGAAGGTAAAAATTAGCTCAAGAAATACTCTTGGACACCTTCACCCCTGAGGAAATAAAGCTGCGAGGATGAAACAGTTCATACTGTGAGTCAAACAACTTCCACAGCAACTCCAGAGGAAATCTGCCACTGTATCTCACAGCAGAATAAAACTTTTGAAGGCAACTATGAATCACCCCCTTCCCTGCTCTACCACACCCACAAAAACGGGACTTTTAATGGGCTTCCAAAACACTACTCTGAATCAGAGAGGGAAAAGCCACTTCTCAGGATTTTTTTCTGCCCAAAGTTTGTATGGAAAATAAACAGAACATTGAGGATGCCTGTAGCGCTTCATTAAAAACTGAAATTTTAAAAAACCCAATCCAACACAATTTAACAATTTTAACATGAAAAGCTGGGAGCTTTGAAAGAACAATGTAGGGCATGGAAATGAAGGCAATCAGCACTGATATGCCTTGGTTACACCACAGAACATCCCTTGTTGGTTGAACCCTGCCTTTTGGAAGTTTACTGAACGTTCTCCTGATGGAAGTCCAATAATGCCTGACCTGTGCCGAGAGCAGCTTTTCCCTCACTCCACTTTCTCCACTGAACATTTTATTGCTGCTCCTCAGTTTGGTTTCACCACAACCCATGCTCTGAGCAGCCACTTTCACATCCTGCTCCTACTTTCAGTGATGTTCAAATTCCATGGACCAGGAGAGCTGTAATACTTCCCAGATTCCTTAGCCTAAGCCTCTCAGACATACAGCACTGCTTCACCAAGATGTCCTGGCACTTCCACACTCTACTTCAGGGATACTCACACACCAATCTTTGTTCCCCCCTCTGCTTATTTTATCCCATGTTTTCCCTTCATGCACAGAAAACAAAGCACATCTCAGTGTCTTTATTTTTCATGACAGGGCTTTAATCCTCATTTGTTCCACCAAGGATGGTTTGTGTCCTGCTGTTCCAACACCCCCAAGACCTGGAACATGAACACTGTGCTTAACACTTCCCTCATCACAGAACAGACATAGGAAAAACCATCCATCGTGCTGGACACCACCTGAACCCACAAGGAACACTGCAGCAGCTTTGCTAAAGCCCAAAAACAGGTAAATTCACTCCAAAGAAAAACTAAACAATTTATGGGTTCTTCTTGCAAATCTGTTTATCAAGAGACAACTACAATAGCACCTGGTTAGAGTTTATTTAACACCATGTAAGAGAGCATCATATGATTTCCACCAGATTGTTGAAGTCCTGCATCTTAAAATATTCTCAAGCCAGGCAACAGCTGAGGTAGGGAGTTTTTCCAGCCAAATCCATCATTGTCTTTAAATCTCCAAGTATGTTAGAAAAGGATCTCCATATGGAAATGGGAAGGCACATTTTATGTTGACACCTTCGGTCTCAGTCTTGCATTTTCACCACCTGTGGTATCTATTCAAGTGATAGACAGGGAGCTCCAGGTGGCTTTGGACATTCCCTTTGCCATCGAGGTACAGCCAGGGAACTGACAATTAAACACTGTCCAACCCTGAGCCCTCCTCCGCTGTTCTGCCAGACTTGGAATAAATTATCCTGAAAAACTGAATCAGAACTTCCTTCTCCAACCCTCAAAACGCATTTAAAGCACAAAGTTGATAAATACTGAGTATGTGCTTTCCCGGCAAAAGGATCAAATGGCCAAAACATGAAGATTTTCACAGAACCACAGAACAACTTGGGTTGGAAAATACCTTATGCCCATTCCATTCCACCCCCTGCCATGGGCAGGGACACCTTCCACTATCCCAGGCTGCTCCAAGCTCGGTCCAACCCGGCCTTGAACACCCAAGGATGGGGCAAACACAACTCCTCTGGGCAATAACCACCTCGGAATGATGATTGTGAAGCAGCACACCCAAAGGCACAGGGATTAGCCCTAAAACGCAGCGTGCTGACACACAGGGGCCAAATCCCCGGGGTGAGCCCGGCAGGAGCTGCTCGGGGGAGCGCTGCCCGGTCCCGCCGGGCTCTGCGGGTCCGTCCCTCGGGCACCGGCACGGCGCGGGTTACGCAAGCCGGGCACACCGGTTATGAAATACCGACAATTCCTCCTCCACCTCCGGCACGGGAAGCAGGGCACGGAGAGGCTCGGCCCCGGCTCTGCCCGGTACCGGGGCCCTGCCCGTGGGGCTCCGCTCCTCCCGCCCGATCCCCCACGGGATGGACTCGGCCCGGGCGCTGTCCCGCCGCACCGGGGAGGGCACCGGGAGTTTTGGGGAATGGCGCGGGGGACCCGTTCCCCGACGCCGCCGGGCCCCGCCGGGCCCGCGCTCACCTGCGCTGCCGATTTCCATTCATGGAGCTGGGGCGCAGCCGCTCGGGGCTGCGGCGGCCGGCGCGGGACTGCGCTGGGCGGCGGTTCCCTCCGCCGCGTTCCCGACTGGGCCGCGCCCGGCGCCGCTCCCGGTGCCGCACCCGGAATTCCCGGCGCTCCCGGTGCCGCTCCCGGCGGTCCCGGCCCCTCACGCGGCGGCGGAGGCGGAAGTGGCGTGGCCGCCCCGCAGCCCCGGCTCGCGCGGCCGCTCCCGCCCCGCCGCGCGCGCGCCCCGCACGCCGGAAATCCCGCCCGCGCTTCCCCTGCCCCCGCGCGCGCCCCTTCCTTTCCGGGGGAACGGGAAGCGCCGCCGGAAGCGGGCGGGGCGCGAGCCGGCGCGGTCGCCACGGCAACAACGGGGGGGAGGCGGGAAAGGTGGCGGGAGCCTCGGGGCCCTCAGGGCCGGGGGGGCGCGGGGGGAGCCCCGCAGGCGCCGGCGGCTGCCCCGGAGCGGGAAGGACGGGGCTGGGACACCGATGCCGCACAACATGAGCCCATGGGGAGTCAGAGCGGAAGCACCGGGGGGTTTTTCCCGACCCCGCAGTGTTGTGGTGTTTCAGTACAACGCATTATGTCTGCGGCGTTTTCTCCCTGCCGCAGCAGCTGCCGTGTGCGGCGGCTTCGAGGGCTTCCAGCCCCAGTGAACTCAGCTGATTTCTTAATCCTCGCTAAGAAGCCCCTGAGTGACGCCCGAGTGTTCTCATGTGCGGGACAGGGACACGCGGAACCCCCGGCTGCGACAGCGCTGCGGAGCCACAGCGGCATCCGGCCCTCAATGGGCTCCCAGAAAATGGTCACGGCCCCACCAGAGCTCAAGGAGCGTTTGGATAACGCTCCCAGCACAGGGTGGGATTGTTGGGGTGTCTGTCAGGCTGGATGATCCTTGTGTATTCCTTCCAATTTAGGGATATTCCGTGATTCATGATTCGATGATTCACTGTATCAACATAAATTCAGAGCTTGTGCTTGCCCTGTTCTCGTATTTTGAGACTTTTTGGCAGCGTTCAGTACCACTTTGTTATGAATTTATTACACAAACAGGCACCAAAGGAGGATGAAAGGGGCAAACAGCACACAGGGAACAGAGAAAGATTTGAATGTGACAGATACAACAGGCTCAGTGCTGGGTCAGGCAGTGACACCTTTATTTCCTCTGCCCTTAAAAGATCATTTCTTGGTAAGAACAGTATATTGGGACTTGTCCAAATGGGTTTGAACCTGCTACTAATTGTGAAGAAACAACGTCACTTTTTCTGGTAGTGAGAGGTGCCCTTCCCCTGGTAAATAACTGGGAAAGTACTGAAGAACTAGAATCTTGGGCCAAGAGAAGTTAAAGATCCATAATCCCAGTTTCAGAGTCATTATTAAGAATTACTATCCTGAACATTCCCAGCTGAATTAGTCTTTAAAAGCATAAATTTAGTTTTCAGGTAAGTGACCCAGTAAGCATTTTAAACCCATGCAAATTAAAGGTAAGCTACTAGAATATTTCCTTAACTGAAATTGGGAGTGGGAAATGTGATCTCCAAGATGAAGCAGATAGGTGGGAGGGTGGCGTCTCTGCAAACACACATCCCTCAGGGGCAGCACATCTGGTCCCACAGCTCGGGTACTGTAATCAGCACCAGGGCTGGGGCTCAAATGCCGGTCTAACACTTGAAACCAGTTTTCTGACCTGTTTTCCAGGACTCCAGACCCAGCTGCACAAGGCACAATTTGCTGTTGTACCTCTCACAGAAAAAGCCTCTTTAAAACTGCCAAAGATTATGTTATGCAGTAGGAATCATTTAGAATAGGTGACAGAACCCACAAAGCAGCTGGATGTGTGCAGGACCTGTACAGGTGCCCAGCTTAGGACAGAACTTTCTGGTGCTGCAGTTAGGTAAATTAACTGACAAGTGCCTGCATGCCATTAGCAAGCACTTCCTTAAAATTCCTTGGCATTATTCAAAAACCCAGTTACAGCTCAACTGCTAAATCATTCATTGGCTTAAGGTCTGCCCCTGCACCTTTGTAAAGTAAAACAAAGAACTCCTCCAACAAAGAACTCAGAGGATGGCAAACAACCTCCAGTTCTGGACCCTAAAATTCAACCATAAGCTGCTGGCACTGGAGAAGACTAGGATGTTTGCAAGAATTGCAAAGCTGGGAAATGTAAAACATGATGGGAAATGTAAAACGTGAGGCAGTGCAGAAACCCAGAGGATCAAGTTTAACCTCAACCCAAAAGGAGTCTGAAATCTGTCCTTAAAGCACCTCAGAGCCATGAGCCTCTGAAGCACTCAGTGAGGCTGGAGGAACAGCAGATTTTGATACACTTTTCTATTATCTAATAACCCAGGAGCCTGAAATCAGTCAGTTCTCAGGTCACATTTTAATGAAAAGTGGAATTGTACTGTATTCCCAGAAGTTTTAAGCACATATTTGTTTGCTTAAATGTTTCTGTCATTGAACTGAGATCTGGATAGCGAGGTGTGTTGGATCCTCTGCAGTGTCTGATGCAATTCAGCTCCAGTCAGCATTTCCCTGTTTGTCCCCCAGCCTTTCCCAAGGGAATGGCTGGGATGTGCATGTCCCTTCCCCACAAGATGTGACTCAGGAGTGTCACCCCGACATATTCACATTGCTTTTATTTAGGTCTTCTGCCAACAGTTACAGGGTAACAGACACTTGGGACTGCAAAGTCGAAGTTGCAAGCAAAAATCAGGACCAAGGCAAAAAAAAAAAAAATCCACAAAGGCAATTAAATCAAATCCAATATAAATACAATGTTCTGGAGCTCTTTAATCATATGCTTTCTTTAATAAAAAGGTGGTTAGGATCTTACAGTATTTTCTTTTGGCCTAATCCAAGGATTTTGTTACTCTTCACCAGTCTTAATTCCACACATACAAAAAAAAAAAAAATTGATATTCAACCTTTAAAATATAAGCCATATTTTCTTAATAAAATAAGTTTTGTGCTGCTGCTTGTTTAGTAAGTACTGTACATCAACTGTTCACGGCTATTTAACAAATGGACCATACAGAGTTCAAGCTAGAGCAAAAAAAAACCACAAGAAAAAATAACAACCCAAACGGAGCGTCCTGTAAACACCCTATGTACAGTCCCACACTTGCTCATAGAAAGGAGGTACGAAAGGGGCTGGAAATCAAACACAAAAGCACTGGAGTCCTGGAAATTTTCTTTCACAACTATTGAAGTGCAAATCACTCAGTCAAGATATGAATTTCACTTATTTATTGCTCTCCTGGCTGTCTGGCTTTCCCTTCCTGAAACAATCACATTATTTTATTTCACACTGATTTTCCAAGAAGAAAACCTTCTGCGAGGCAACACTGGATGCTTGGGCTGTTTGAGACATCGTGTGCGATCCCAGAACACCCCAACTGCCCTACAAGCTGCAGGGAGAGGGCAGAGCAGCCCTCCCACCCCGTTCTGTTCAGATACAAGGGAAACAACAGCATTCAACAGGTAAATGAAAGCTACTTCTCTTCCCACAGAACTGCATGCACTCGGCGACACTCCCAGTCGCGGTGGAACTCGTGCGCATGGAGAAGGCAGAGACTCGGAGCTGCTCGGGATGCCCGTGTGGGGTTTGTGGCTAACTACAGATCCTGATATGTACCTGGGGTAACACCTATCCGCTACAGGCAGCAAAATGCACCTCAACATGCAGCTACTCATTTGCATCTTGGACAAGAGAGGGGGAGAAATGCCGATGCCGGAGCGCGGAGAGGGTACGGTGCATAGTCCAGTATAGAAAACATGCGGGTCACTCCAACCTCTCTAAACTTCTTTAAAGTGGAAACAGGGTTTAAAGGGCACAGCAGCTACGAGTTTGGCTTTTTTGTTTATCCAAAACCATGAAAACCCAATGCAGAGGGTGAAATAAGGGCAGAACACGATCTGCAAGTCAACAGCTGAGAGTTTCAGAAGCTGTGAAGCTTTTGTGTAGTTAAAATTGCTGTTAAAAGTAGGTGCTACATCAGCAAGTCTTCATTCATAGTTTTCTATGAACAGCCACCTTACAAATGAGTGCAAATCTTAAAGGTCCATTTTACATTTCAAGTCTCAAGGTTAAAAAAAATTGTTACAGAGCAACAAGCTGTTTCTGTAAATGCCCACACTATCTCTTTTCAAATGGTTAAAAATGGCACGTGCTATGCCACAGCTACTAAAAGACATTTCAGAATTCTAGACCCAACTAAAACACTAAAATAAAAACGAGGAACCAAAATACCTTTGCCCCTCACTGCAGAGCAGCAGCCAGGCGCGTTCCGGTGTAATGCTGGTGAACAAACTGATTTGCAGAGAGAACCTTGACCTTGACCCCGATTTTATTCTTAATGAGGAGCTTTCTAACACCAGGTGAGCAGGAACAGCCCCTCTGAGATTGTTTTGCTTTCAATGAACACAAGCCAGAGTTCGGAGGATGAGATGGAGGTGCTGATTGGTGTCACTATGCAGGCACTTGTGTAGAGGAATGTAGGCTTCTCATGTTGACACTTAGTGTTGATGTGTTCCCTACGATCTAAAAGCCTTCCTAAGAGTTCCCTATCTACTGACCACGGATAGTTCCTGGTCTCCTCCCCATCACCTTGAGGATATACAGCAGTGGAGGTTGACACAAGGTGCAAAGGAGGATTTGAACCAAACACTGTGGTCTCGAGGAAAACAGGACTGTGCTAAACGTAGGATCTTCACCAAACGTGACATCAGTGGGCTCAGCACTTAGTTTGCATAGCATAATGATGTTGTCAACTGTTCACAAACACGTTGCCCCAAAAGAAAATGGGAAGAGTGAATTCCCGGGATTAGGACAGCTCAATGGGCCAACATGACCGGTGTGGTTTTCGTGAAGGCAAGGCAAGTTTCAACGTCAGAAAGTACAAACCAAAGAGGTGTAGATGTGCTTCTGTCCACGCATGGGCCAGGGGCAGCGCTCGCGTGGGGCCGCCTGGGAAACGCGTTCGGCAGGAAAATGATACCAGAGCTCTTCCCCTCAGAGCGTGGCAGGAGCGTGCGCCTCGTTTGCCTCTCGAAGGAAGCGCCGTGAACACTTTCATAGAAAAAACCCCAGATAATGAGCCTGGATGATACCGGTACTGAGCTGCCACCACGGCCCCGCCACCGTGCGTACGGTCACTTTGCAGCAAAATGGGTCTGAAAAGCAGTGACCAGGTTCCTGTGGGGAAAAAGGCTGTTTTCCCAGTACGAGCACAAATCAGGACTTTCCCCCATGACAACAACAGGGGATCATTCTAAGGAACAATCTGGTGTGCTTTCAGAATAAAAACCCTGGACATGAGACCATGACACAAAGAGCAGCAAAACCTAGCAGCAGAGAGGGTGAGAGCCTGGAGGTGCTGGAGGTGGGGGTGTGGCAGGTGGGAAAGCAGCCGGCCCGGGCAGACACGTGCCAAATGCACATGGGCAATGGGCACTGTGGAGCACCTGGCACAGCACAGGCTGCAGCACTCATCGGACAGAAACGTTGGAGAGCTGTGGCGTGAGCACACAGCCTCAGGAAGTGCGGGGATGTAAACTCTGAGAATGTTAATGACTTGTGGATTTTGGCAACAGACTCGATATTGTATAAAAATAATGTTTAGTAAAAAAATCCCGGTGTCCATCATAAAAATTCGGGGCGGGGGTGGGAAAGAAAGAAAAACATGGATAGCGCTTTCTGTCCTCATGGGATGGAGATGCCCCCATTTGTCAGAAACAGTTTTAAATAACAAGTAGTACATTGGAAACAAAAATGGGTCAGCAGCCATTAAACGTGTCCTGTATGAAAGTGCACATCTTTCAATGGGGTTTAACCACTGTGAGGTCATGATCTGACACAAACTGCAACTGAGGACCGTAGAAATTAACTCCTTCTGATGGAAATATGGACCACCATCAAGACAAGATTACTAATTTCCTTACAAGATTAAAAACATTGAAATTTTGCAGCATCATAGTAAGGCACTCACCCATGGAAAAGTCTGTGACTGTTGCTTCGAGCGGCAGCAGCTGACTAGCTTGTAACACGAGGAAGACAGTTTTCAGTTCTGAGCTAAGTGCTAGGGTGCCTTACATTATCCGGGGGGGAATTACTCGGGGGCGGGGAACTGTTAGTGTTACAATTCTCCTATAAACTAGTTGGTTGTTTTATTTCCCCTCAACCCATTAAAGCATCTCATAATCTAAAATATTAGTTTTATAAATCTAGTCTTCTGTTTTAAGGCTCTAAAAATCCCCTCCCCCCAACCCCCACAAAAAATACCTACCAGCGCCTGGTGGGCAACGGAGGACCAAAGCCGCCAGTTCACAGTCAGGAGTCTCTAGTATTGCATCTTAAAAATGAAAACCTGCTTCTGCCTCCCGGGAGTTTTATCCCTTCCCTTGAATGCCTTCATGTGTTTGGTCAGGTCAAAATTTTGCAAAGCCAGAAAAAATTAAAAAAATAATCGTCATCATCATCATCATCATCAGTCTCTTCCAATCCTACAAAGGTGTTGGATCGTTCTGTCCCGTGGTGCTGGTCTCCTGCCTCGAGTCGACACTGCCTGCCCTGCAGTGATTTCTCATTGGAAAAAAAAAACAAGGTGTCCCAATGCTTCCTTTTTTGTATGGCTCCTACAAATCTGAAAGCTTTCTTGAGTGAGGTAACAAAAGTTAGGCTTTCAAGCAAAGTACATGGTACGTAAAGTGTCCTGATGAACCTGCACAGCCTTCGCCAAGGCCTGGGGGTCTCTGCCGTTGCTCTGTCCAGATATATGGCTGCCCTCGCCACTGAAAATCAAGGAAATCACTGTGTAATTATTTCATATTTTCCCCCCAGGAGCACTGAAAAACTCCCCTGGAGATGGGGATCAGCTGAGTGCTGGCAGCACAGGAAGTCACCTCACTGCAGTGCACAGGGATGTAGTGCATGCTGGTGACCGTGCCTGTACTGCAGATTCCAGCATCTTGGCTCAGACATCCCAGGAATGCTCCCACAAGCCTGGGATGAGCTCAGAATAGGATTTAACCCTCCTTTATCCCCGTTCCCACCGTGCTGGGCCTTAAGAAGATGCAGCTACCTGCAGATCTTCCCCAAGAAAGACTCTGCTGGAGCACTCTTGGACACAGGCACTTCCAAACATCAAGGTCCCCTGCCCATGCCTGGCTCTGCCCTCCCAGAGCCACGGGCTGTGCCCCTCACCTGTCGTGCTCCTTGTCCACAAGGTGGTACCGCGCCCGGAATGCCACCAGCCTGGCATAATAGGCTGGGGCCGGGATGGAGACGGAGCGGGTGCAGCGCACGTAGGTATGGCACAGCTGGTACGTGAGGATCTGCAGCTCGTCCGCCGTGAACCGGTTGTCATCCCAGAGCACGTAGTAGTGGGACGGCCGGCTCGTGCCCTGGGAAGGAGGGGGACGGTGTGAGAAGTGCTGCTTGCACCCAGATGCAGCTGCCTCACGTCCCCATCAGCCCCTCCCTGATCCAAATGATCTGTCAGCCAGCCTAGGCAGGAGGGATGCCTGTGCCTTCCTGCTGTGAGAACCCCACATGGCAGCAAGGCAGGAAAGCCCTTGGCACCAAGGTGCAAAGCAGTACTAATGCTGCTGCCTGGTGCCTGCTCATTCTGTGCCAGACAGCCCGCTGCACCCCTACTGCATCTCCACTGCATCTCCACTGCAACCCCCATCCCCACTGCATCCCCACTGCATCCCCCACTGCATCCCCACCACATCCCCACCGACCCGAGCCAGCTCCCGCTGTCTGCTCAGGGGAGGGGAAGCCAAGCAGCCTCCCTTCAGGAAGCAGCTGCAGATTACACGAGTGCAGTTTTTCCAGTCTGGTTTCTGACTAATCTTGGCTGCCTGCAGCCAGGCAGCTGCAGAGCAGGCAGGGATGGCTGGCCTGGCTCTCTTGCCCACGGCCAGACAGCAGGTCCCTGCTGACGACCGGGCGCCCTGGCGAGCCCAGCACACTCAGACACCAGCTGACAAGCTGCTGAACTGCCTGTTCTGAAGGAGGAAAATCTCTTAGGGGAGACCCTTGGATCCAGGAGAGAAACTGAGAACGTGCCACACAATGCAGCAGCAGCACGGACCCGGCACCTGTTTGCCAAACCATCACAGCGGCAACTCAGATCCAACTATCCTCAAATCCAACTGCTCATGTCTCCATGCTAAAGGGTGGCTGTGACAGGCCCAGGAAAATCTGCACAATCTGCAACAGCAGCCAAAAAACCCAGCAACATCCCAAGAGCCAGCCCTGAAGCACGGTACCTGAATGCCTGCATGACTGCACAGGTAGAAGTCAAACTCAAAGGGGTGGGTGATGTTGGTATCCACTGTTGTTCCTGCTGGGATGTTCCCACTCTTTCCAATCTGCAGGGAATAGAAAGAGACAAGAACTGCAGAGTTTGGTTATTTCCAGTTGCCAAGAGCATTGTCCTCAACACAGCTGCCCTGCCACAGGACCATGGTAGAGGGTCCCCACCTCTGTTTGAGGTGTAGAGACGGTCTCCAAGGGCCCATTCAGGGGGGACAGAAGCATCTCACCCTACTCTGCTCCCTGCCCAAATAGGCCTGCTGGCATTTTTTGCAGGCATCAACACCAGGCATGACATGGAGCCATAGCATGGGAAAGAGAGCAGCAGGGTGAGGGCTGAGCATGGGCCCATCCTACTACAGAGATGAGGACTAAGTGAGCAAAACACCAGGGATCTCTGGAGAGCATGTGCTGGAGTCTGTGCCACAAGATACTGGGGCTTTTACATCCTGATCAAAAACTTGAAGAAGATTAAATCTTCCTGCTTGTGTGGAGCAGTCTGGTTAGACTCAATCTGACCATTAAATTCAGAGGAAATCTAGGAACAGCGACTGCAATCAATGTTACTGCAGAGCACACACAAACAAGCTGTGAGCAAGCAAGGGGTTATTCAGCCTGTCACATCAGCAACTCCAGCTATCACCAAAACAACAGATGTTTTCAAGCTGACAGAGGCTATTTCAAGAGTCACTAGGATCATCAGCACCCAGTAACTCATAATAATAGCAAACAGCTGGCTGGGGTTCTAGAAGCAGACTAGTCCATGTGGCTGCAGAGTCCACTGAGCAGCACGTTTCATTCAGAATGAGCTCTCCCTGCCAGTGGTGAGATTTCCCCTCAGCAAAGCCAGGGCTGGCTCTTCCATCAGACAGGGATGAATCAGCCGCCTCCAGCCCTGGCAGCCGGCAGCACTCACCCTCTCGTTCTTGTCTGCACAGAAGAGACGGGTGTGATGCCTCTTCTGGACAACAATGTAGGTGATGCCAGGCTGGTAATCCTTTTCCAGTTTGATGCAGGCATCTCGGATTGCCAGGAGCTCATAATGAAGGATCTGGAGAGACAAGGGCACACAGAATGAGGGGACACACCAGCATCCAGCTGTCCCTGGGCACCATTAAGGAACCTCACGGGAGCTGGTGCAGCCCTGATGGCCAGCGGGGATCTGAGGGTTCCTCACCTGTGGGAGCTGCCCCTCAGGAACACCATCGCGGTAGAAGATGATCCTGGTAGGTTTGAAGCGTGTGGATTTGTAGAACTGGATAAGGAGCTCCCTCACCATGTAGGACAAGTCCTCAATGATCTCTTGGCGAGGACGCTGCACGCGCACCGTGGCACAGTAGCGGCTCGGGTGGGCGTCCATGCTGCCCACAACCTGAGGTGACAGACAGGCCAGGCCCACATTTAACCAGGAAGGACAGAGGGGATGTGGGACATTCCCAGCCTCCACCTGCTTCCCACACACACAGAGTGGGCAGAGCATCTGAACTCACAGATCAGCAGATTTGGGACAGCAAATACTGTACAGGCAATCAGTGCCCAACAGGACATCCCTGGTCGTGGCCACATCCTGATGTCACACTCTGCCATGCCCTTTTAAGCATTTGTGGGGATTTCCAGTGAGACAACTTCGGTTGTGTCACTGAATGTTGTGGCTGTGGGGGACTGCTGCTGCTCTGCCCTTGCTTCACTTCTCCTGCCTGGCAGTAAGAGGGGGTAGGGCTGCCCAAGAAGCCAAGGACTGCCCCAGACAGCCACAGGCTGCCCAAGGGCATGTTGGGTCAAGTCACTGCATAGCAGCCATTGAGCAGGGAGTTCCCACTGCAGTGCAGGCAGACCTCAGACACGTCAGAACAACAGGTCAGGGGCAGCTGGGCTTGGTTTAGGCACAGCTTAATCAAGTGCTGGCCCATGCTGGGGAGCAGACACCCAGCTGCCTCACTCCCACGCGGTGTGCTCCATATCCCCCAAACAGAGAGGAAGCACCACAGACTCTACACCCTCAGCAGTGAGAATCTGCTGACCCTGCCCTCCCCAACACTTTCACTTTCGCTTTGCAAACAGCTCTGGGGTTGGGGCTCCCCCACTGGAACCAATGTGTACAATAGAAACTGTTCCTTTAGTTTCAGCCACAGACCCACTGCTATTGTCCGATCAGCAACATACCAAAGACATGGTCAAGTTGAACCAAAGGCTCTACCCTTCTTCTCCCCTGCAGCTTCAAAAAAGTTTTCACAAAAATTAAGAAAAAAGCCCCAGTGGTCCTGCACAAATCACAAAATATATTTGCAGAGGGGAAGCTCTGCCGCCAGGAAACAGACTGTTCTGTCCCACCCACACCTACAGCAAACAGCCCAAAGCCTTTCCCAACCCCTTCTAATTAAGAAAAAAATACTCCTCCAAAGATGCATTTGCATGCCAAGGAAAACCTGAGCTGTGAGTCCTGGAAAGTTAAGAACTTAATAGGAAAATGCTGACGTGCTAATCCTGCATGGCAACGAGCACAGGGCAGCATCTCCCAGCCCAATGGAGGGCACAAGCTGTCCCTGGCCCTTGGCACCAAGCAGCACTTCGCTCCAGGGATGCTCATTATTAATTTGAGAAGGCAAATCCTCCTGCACAAAGGGCTCAGAAGCTCAGTCACCCCAGTTTCTCCCATGTCCCAAACCCCAGTTCTCTAGAGGGGGAAGGTCCCTGAAGGGCTGCAGCTGCACAGGGATGCCCCAGGACGACTCCAAGCAGCACCAAGCTCCTGGCACTCTCAGTGCCACGCTCAGGGCCAGCACATCACGAGCCCCATCTGGTGGCAGCTGCCACTCTCCCACAGCTCTCAAAAATTGCAGCTTCCCTGCACAGAGAGGCAGGAAGGGATCGGGACCCAACTTCCCAGGACTGGGATAAAGACACCTGACAGGGTACAGGCCCACCCTGAGAAGTGTCATTATGGGGACAGCAGTCACCCATGGACATGTCAGTCCCATTCCAGCTCCTGCACTCTGCAGGGTTTTTGGGCACCAAGCTGTGAACTTACAGCCGTTATGGAGGGTTTCTTCCCATCTCCTGCTGGCGGGTGAGTGACATCAGCGCCGAGGAAGATCACCGGCTGCTGAAAAACGGCAGAGCTGGTGGGAGAAGAGAGAAAACAAGTAGTCAGCCTTTGGGGCCATCTCAGGGTGATGTAGAACCCAATGGAGATGAGCAGATGATATCAAGGCTATATCTCCTGACCTCCAATTCTGGCCTGGACACATCAACAGCTCGTTATCAACAAGTAGAAACAAGTTACAAGTTATGAAGACCCCCTCTTCTCCATGTAAAGCCAGGCAGGCAGCACAAGGGATTTGGGATACAACCCCAAAACTAGGAGAGGCAGTGGCCCTACGAACCGCTGGTGAGGCACAAGGATGTTGTTGATCCCGCCAAGCTTGACGTTGATCTTGAGGCAGAGGTTGGAAAGGGTCTGTGGGGAGGTTTTCACCACATTCTTCACCTGGACGCACTGTGTGGCCATTCCCAGGAGAGTGTCCCCAACACGCTTCACTTCAGCTGTGGGCAGAGGAAGCAGGTGAGCACACAAACAATCAGCCCCACACCACTTCCAGCAGCACCCTCAGGAATGGGGAGAGAGAGAGCCCTGCAGGACAGAAGCCAGCCCTCCTGAGCCAACCCAAAGCTCTTCTCTCTGTGCTCTCCCCAGACGCACCGTACACAGGTGTCTTCCCTGGCAGGATGACAATGATGAGCTGAAGCCCTGAATAGGTGTTCTTGAGGTGTCTGAACATGGGCTCCACGCTGTCTGCACCCTGGGCATACTTGCAGAAGCAGGGCTGGCCCTGGATCGGCATCCCGGCGTCCTTGGAGATCTTGCGCAGCTGGTCTGTGAAGTTCCTGTGCCAGGAGGAGAAGCTGTGAGCCCTGAGCCCTCCTGCATGGAGCCCCACGGCCAAGTGCTGCAGCACTGGACAGAGACAGGGCCATCACATCATCTGTTGGGGCTCTATGGCACCCAGCACTTGCATGGCACGGGAAACACAAGACCAGCACATGTCAGGGCTGAACTGGCTGCTCTTGGTGCCCTCTTACCCACACACTGACTCTTTCTAATGCAATGGAGATGAGCCCTTCTGCCTTAGGAAGCTGGAGCAGTGGGGAACAAACCTGCTGCCTGCAAGAGCTCGTTTCCAGGTGACTGCAAAGCTATGCCAGCCTGCACTTACCACAACTCAGCCACACTCTGGATTTTTTGAATGCCAAGGACTGATTTGATTTGGTGAGAACCAGAGGGAACACAGGGCTCCTAGCTCTGCTGCAAAGGGATCACAGGAGGAATGTGATGTCACTCCCACCTGCACCCAGGTGACGCAGACATGGACACTCTGAGCTCTTCCAAACCTCAAATACTGACCATGCCAAACACCCAGAAGAGACACACAAAGCGTTCACCTTGATGCATCCACTCTCAGTCAGGAGAAACCTGAGGCCCCAGAAGAATCCAAAACCAAAGTGACCATTTCCCTAAATCAAATAAACTGTTCCTGTTCTGTGTCACTTTGCTACAGAAACATATTCTCTAAACTACCAAAGCTTCTCAGAAAGCCCAAATCTTCTCTGTAATAACCCATGGTAAATCAGGACACTTCCTATATTAATTACATCATTTCAGATTATTGGGGAAACTTTTAATCCTCAAAACCCCTTATCTCTGGAGAGATTCAGACTAGAAGAGCTCAATACAGCTTTAAAGCTGGTGTTGGCACTTTGATCTCCCACTACTGCAGCTCCCTGATTCAAAGAGTAGATTGAGGAGAACCTGACTGACAGCTCACAGGTACTCATTCCAACCTGGCCGCTTTGTGATGGCTTAGGGACCATTTGCAGCTGGGACAGTTAGGCTCTCTGGATAAACCAAACACAATAGGAACTGGACACTCCACATCAGATTGGTACCACAAGCAGTGGAGCTCCCTGCAGCTCCCGCACTGGCAATACCATCCCCTGGCTGCAAGCAGCAGTGTGGCCTCTAGAGCCATAGCCCCTCTGGCTTCCCCCACCCACATGGGCTGCCCCTTTCCTTACTTCAGCACCTCCTCTCGACACTGCTTCTGCGGGGCAAAGCAGGCAATGGCCCAGACTTTGATCTCAATGCCGTTGTAGAACTGCTTCCCTCGCATGTCCCACACGCCCTGGTTGGGAGTTGCAATGGCCCGGTTCTGCAAGGCAAACAGAGGGTCAGAGCGCAGCCGCAGCCTGCCCGGCCCCGCAGCCCCAGAACCCCTGCCTGGGCTGGGGCTGTGCTCCCTGTCCCAGTGCTGGAGCTGACTTCCCTGGCGATGGGCAACCCACAGCCTCAGCTCTTCAGCAGTGACACAAAATTCACCCAAGCTGCCCTATGCTGGCACCCCTCTCCTATTCATCTCATCACCAATGACTCTTGGCTACAACTTTCAGAACCAGTTATATCGCAATAAGTTCAAAAAACACAAAGCCAAGGCACTTTAATAAAATATTCCAGCTCTAACATGAAGATAACACAACTTTTGCTCAGTAAGAATGTTTCCAGGTGTTGACAGCATCTCCCTGCACAGTGCAGCACAGCTCAGGCTGCCCCACTTACCCGGCCTCCATACTGCAGGATGGGAGCTGGCAGGACCCGCCCTGTCACCTCCGTCATATCATCCTTCACCTTGATCCCAAACTCCTGAATGTATGGATCCAGGTTGTAGCTGGCATTCTTCATCTGCAAAGGGAAGGAAGGGCCATGGGAGGCAGTAAGACCAACTGCTGCATCCCAGGCAGCTGCAGCTGGCCAGATGTGGGCACCTGAAGGCCTCTTCTCCACAGAGCTGCAGGTGGAGCAGCTCTGACAGGGGAGGGCAAGCAGATCAACACTGAGGCCCAAACCCTCTGCTGCAAAGTGACCCATGGGGACCTGATTTTGAAACACACTAGCCAATACAACTAACAGCACAGCCTGCTCCTGAGATTCAAGATTTCAACAGAAAGGTTCAGAAGGTTTCTTTCTTGGCAAGAAATTTATCAAGAGTCTCAAAAGGAATACCAAGTGTCCCTGGCTTCAAAAGCCCAGATGTACATGTTTGGGGAACAGCAGCCCTGTTAACCAGTGGACAGGCACAGACAATGTTCCTGTACTGCAGCCCCACATACACCCACAGCCAGGGGTGTGTCTCTAATCTCTCTCCCATTTTTAGTTCCAGCTCCCTTTGGGTCAGGTTCCATCAGTGCAAGGCCTGAATTTGGTGCATGCACATTTGCATGGTCTCATTGAGCCGGGCTCCCCTGTGCCAGTGTCCATTACACACACACACAGGCACCTCTGCACAGGGATTCAGTGGGAAGAGGGGGATAAAACCCCAGCATTAACCTCACCAACACCTCAGATCACAGAGCAGCTGAGAAGCAGGACCATGGCAAAGTCCACCAGGACATGATGCCATAACCTGCCACTGGTACCAAGCCCTGACCCCATCTCCCAGGGACTTGTGTCACATACCAGGCGACTGATTTCCTCCTGCCTGTCTGGGGCAGACCTGGCTGTTGCTTTTATCATGGTTGACGTTTGATTGTCCGTGAGCTTCTTGATGCACCGCTGGCCTGCCACGATGTTACACACCTGCCCAGGGAGGGGACAGACAGCAGCCATGTGTTGGAGACAGGTAAGACACAAGAGGACCAGAGCTGAGCACAGCCTCAAAACATAGGTGCCAACACTCACCTCCAAGGGAAGGTATGTGTGTTTCTGTTCCTGGCCAACCTGGAGACAGGGCAGGTGAGGGTATTTCAGCTGCAGGTTGTATTTCTGCTTGAAGTACTGAGCCACTGTGCACTCCACTGTCTGACCACTCTCCAGCTGCAGCGGGAACCTGGCAGAGGCAGGACACGAGGGATGCACCTACTCAGAACAGACACTTCCAGACCTCAGATACTATGTACTGTGACTGAGAAGAGGGGGCTGCCAGGCTCCCACCCTGAACTGCCATACAACAAAACAAAAAGCACAACAGTGGTATTTTCAGAAATGGAGTCAGGAATACTCTTACCCCAGCGTGGGACTGAGGTGCCTAAATAAAGCTCTCCCTCACTAATCCAGTTAATCAGGGCAAATGTTTATTGCAGGACATGCCATACATGCCATGGCTGGGCACAAAAATACAGCACACTGCCACTCAGGAGGACTTCTGTGCCTCATGTCCTCCCTGTGAGCTGAACTGAACTCCAGTAAAAGGACAGGTACAGGACAGCAGTTGCAGGGTGGGCAGAGGGAGGCAGAAGGGGAACATTTCACTTCAAAAACAGGGGGGAAAAAAATAAAACTTCCTGGCTGCAGGGCTGAGAGGTGCCACGACAGCCGCAGCTGGAGCACAAACCCATCCTCAGCCAGCACCAGCTGCTCCCAGCTCCATAAAGAGCTCCATGAAAATGCAGAATTGGCCTGATACTCTGTAGAGAACCAAAACTACAGGAGAGCCAGGCTGACTACATCAGCAATGTGCCTGCTGTGCTTGCCAAGCCCCAAGGCTGCGACCCAAGGATGTTGGTGCACAGGAGACACTGAGGGGTGCCTAGGCCCAGCCTGCTCCCAGGCACACACAAAAAATTCCAAGGCAGACACTTGTGTTAGCCCCTGATAAAGTCTTTGCTCTGGCAGTGACTATTTTAAGAATGAAGAAAACCAAACCCGGAGGTAAAAACTAGGACAATTCCTGGCATGTCAGCTCCCGCCCGCCGCCACACTCTGCCTGCCAGACACAGCATCCTCTGCACTCCCATCTCCCTGCATCCCACTCCACACATGGCACAGGGCTGCAGAGCCTCAGACATGTCTCCTTTTGCCATCAAAGACTGGAGCTTCCTGTGCAGCTCTCCCTAATGACACCAGCAGCTGTTAACAAAGAAAACAGCGTGGATTTTTGCAAGGGCATCTGCCCACCCGCCTTACGTCTGGTGGCTGGCTGGCCGTCGGGTAACGTTACACACACGGTATTTCCTCTTCATCTGCCCACAGTGGGTCACCTCCACCTTCAGACCTGATGTGAGACAGGGAGACACAGCACAGCCATGGTGAAGATGGGAGCAATTTCCCTTTGCCCAACTTCCTCACGACACTGCCAACAGTTTCTTTGACTAACTTCCTGCTTGCAGATAGCAACAATAGCATGAGGGAGGCAGTGGTGCCCCAGAAGACATTAAAAATGTGGGGTCCCCTGTACCCCACCTTCCTGCAGGGGCTAGGTCAGACACAAGCCACAGCCAGTGTCAGGGGACAGGCTCCAGAGCTCCCTGGGGGCTCTACCTTTGATCTCCTTGGTGAAACGCACTCTCTGTGAGTCCGTCAGGGGCTTGGGCTGCTCGTCAATGTTCCGGATGTCCAGCACCTCACACATGAACTCGATGACAGGCTGGGCTTTGTAGAAGGCAGTGGCTGACACTGTGGGACAGACAGCATGATGTGTCTCTGCTCTCAACCAGCCTTCCTAAATAGACCCAGCCCTCCCACTGCAGCTCCCCAGCATGAGAAATGACATCACCATCAATGTTGAGCATCATCTTCCACATGGCAGGCCGGACTGACTGGTGGAAGCCAAACCAGACCTCCCTGCCCCCTCCCAGGGGGTGGTAGTAGCCTTCAGGTGGGGAGAAGAAGGAGCGGCCGACAGGAGTGTACCTGTGAACCAGGGCAAACCATGTCAATGGCACACACTGGGCCCATGGCAGCACCCCCAGACCCCCAAGCTGGCACTCACCCTGCCAGCTGCATCACCCCCTCTATTTCTTTTGCAGGAGCACCCAAGGACATAGCTGGCACAGTTGCCTCCTCCAATGGCTGTCAAGGCCAGTCCCAGCCACAACAGCCTGCCAAGGGCAGCAGTCCCCTCCCCTCCCTGGCACAGCCCCATTGTCCCTCAGTGCAGGTACCTCATGGAAGCCAGGTGCCTCATGGCAACATCCAGAGCCTGGACGGACTCCAGTGGGACAGGGATCTGCCCGCTGACCAGGGCCTCGTGCAGCATGCGCCAGCTCACGATGGCCATCCATTTGATAGAGACCTTAAATATCCTGTCCTTGCCTTCCCCTGGGATTGTCACCTCAAAGTCAACCTGGGTGCAGGAGGGAAGGGACAGTGACCATGGCATCCCTGCAGGGATGAGGTGGGGTGATTTTCTGCCCCAGGCAGGAGGGAGGTCACAGTGCTCGTGTGGGGATCACTGGCCCCTCTTACCCGCTCGTTCCCAATGGGTAAGGCTGTGACAGTGTAGATGTTCTTCTTCCCATCATAGACTGGTTTTCGGTCACCAAAGATCTGTGGTTTGAAGTGCTGCACCATGTACTCCACGACTTCCCTAAGCAGGCAAGACAGAGGGGCAGGAGGAGAGAAGAGGGAGGTTTGTTTTGTCACTGTCTTTACAGCCTGATACCTTCTGCAACATGTCCAGTGCACCCCAGCCTCCCTGCCTGGGGCAACTGAGAGCAGAGCTGAGACCCCTGGGGCAGGAAAACCCCTGGACAAACAGCCAAGTGCTTTGTCCCACAGCTCAGTACATTGCCTTTGTTAGAAGGAGTGTACATGGCACTGGGGGGAAGAAGGAGCACACATGGCACAGGGGAACGCACAGTGGCTGGTGCTGCTACAGTGTGACTGCACACACAGCATCTGCTCACCAGCCCTGGGGGCACAGAGCTCCCCAGGCTTCGAGGGCAGGAGGGGACAGGCAGCGAAGAGCACATCAAAAAGAAAAACAAAGAAAAGTACACGATGGCCCAAGGTCTGCACTTGCTATTTTTAAGTCAGGGATTGTTGCCAAAATAGCACAGCTGCTTCAGAGCAGCAGGGACTGTGCTGAGGCTCCAGACCCCTGACGCTCCCAGGCCAGGAAGCTGCACTGCTGCACAAACACGGCTGGGGGGTCCAGCCACCTGTGGGTATCATGCAGTGCCACGACCCCAGACACTCCTGTGACCCCTGCCATAATGGTCACCCTAATGGCTTCTACTGCAAAGACAGAGACCGGCACTTACAGAGCCTCCACCAGGAAACTGGAAGCAGGGAACCAGTGCCAAACCTCTAATACTTGCCTTACCTGTTGACTCTGCGTGGACATTTATCAGGTTTGATATCCACTTCATAATGATACACATCGATCTTGGGAATGTCCACTTCAAAGTAGTTGGCCAGGAGCTTGATGGGCTTCCCGACAGTTCCTATCCCAGGCCGACGCGGCGCTTGAAACACCTGCTGCAAGGGGGGCAGGTATGCGCCTGCAGCTGTGGAAGAGAGTACAGGTCAGGAGGGCTGCCAGGGACCCCATACTCACACAGACAGACAGACAGACAGATCTCACAGTCACAGTGCTCTCCATCACCACATCCTGAACTAGAAGGTCTCCCCCTACCCCTCCTCCTGGCAGGAGGTGGCAGCGGCAGAATTCGGAGCAGCACACCAGGAAGCAGCTTCCCTGGGCACCATCTGGGGAGCGCTGGTGCCAGCTGAGCTGTTGAGGGGCAGTGCCAGGGCACAGCAGCTCCACCAACTCCCTTGGCACAGGGTCCAGCACTGCCACCTGCTATGGGAGAGCAGCACAAGCTCCATCATCACAGCGCCCCTTCCCAAAGAGATGCAATTCCCTGGATACTCTGTCAGCAGGGACATACAGACACATGCATTTCCCCTCCATTCCCCAGCAAATTCTGACTCACTGCTGGAGGGAGGATGCCACAAGAAACAGGAAACTCATTATTCCATCTGCACTACACAACTGTTGAACTGCTGGGTTTTGCAAAAAACACAAAACAAAACAAAACCAAATCCAAACCAATCCCAAATCCCCACCTGAAGCAGTGTGAGGACCCGTAAAGAGGGAAATACCAGTTTTCCACAATTCCCATTACACAAACTCACTTATGAAGTTCTGGAGATGCAGGATGGCACCAGCACATGGCTACAGGACTGAGCTGCATTTCTAAATCAACAGCACCCTCAGACTAAAATGCAACTTAGAATATTGCCAAGGAATTATTCCACCCTGCTGAGCTCTGCCCTTCCTGCTCCATTCCCACTTTGCCCATCTCCACTCCTCCCAGTCTGCACCTCCTATTTGTTCCTCAAACCTGGGGAGGTCCGAGCCAGCAGGGCTGGTGCGGGGATCGAGTGTGGGGGTATTCAGAGCGCTCCATCTGCACGGCCAACTGTCCACGTCGGCCCACAGATAACAACCCAGCTCCAATTCCAGATCCTGAACACATGGTGCTTTTAGCACCCCTTTCTCCCATCCACTTTCTTTTTAAATCCAAATTTCCATTCCAGGCTAAAAATATCAGAAGTAGAAAAACAGTAGAGCAGCAAACTAAGCTTCAAATTTGCCTTTTACTTTTGCACCCAAACTTTGCAAGACTTTTCCTGTCCATGGAAGGCCCCTAGTGCTGCAGGACATCGAGGGGATGGGAAAACTCTTGTGAGTGTCCAGGGGCTGAATTGCAAAAGTTAATTCTCCAAAGCCAACCTCTGCTCCTGCTTCTGCTCTGCAACAGGAGCTCAAGAGACACAAAATCTGCCAGCAGCCCCAAGCCTGGGCTCACCTGGCCCCAGCACAGAACTTGCAGCAAGGTGGGGATCCTCGAGTCCACTGTGGGGCTCAGACCCTGCAGGCACCCACAGCTGCCCCAGGACAGGGTGACTGCCAGCCACCTCCGAAAAACATCTGCACTGCACTTCGGAAGCAGCTCATTTGAAGGAACTGATTTTCAGATAAGCTGCTCCCTGTGTAAGTCATGTCTCCACATGATTAACATTTCTTGGCAGTGGCCAGCTCCCTAGCTGCGTGCTGATGCATTTTTAAATCATAGCTCACAAGCAAAGAGGTATTTGCCAGTGCTGCTGGAGCCTCCGGTCCCTGAGTTTGAGAGAGGAACCATACTGCCCACCTGCAGGATCTGTCAGGGGACAGCAGCTCTCTGCTGCCTTTCCTGCAGCCTCAAGGCCAGTACCCACAGCTTCTCATCCTCTGGATCATCTCACCCCCCGAGACAATCCTGGCAGCCATGTGTGAACAGGACCACACACAACTCCATATGCCCGTGGTAACCCCGCAGATGCAGGGAATGCGGGGCAGTGGCCACAGCTTGACAGCTGCTCAGTGGCACTTGGGTGCTCAAGAGAAGCTGAAGCCATTTAGGGGCTGGCAGGAGCTGCAAAGGTGACATCCCCCACACCAATCCCACACTTGGCACTGCTTCAGTCACTCTAAACGTAAGGCTTCACCATGCAAACCCTTTTGCCAGAGGATCCCCAGATGCCTCATGAACATAACACCCTGCAATTAGGCTCGTGAATCACAGGTGAAGGAAGGAGCCAGCCTCCAGCAACACAAAAGTTGGCTCAGAATTTTGATGGGACATAGAAGACACCGCAAATGCAGGGTAAGATAAACAGGCAAAAGTGGCCAGAGGGAGCAGCACCTGATGGCACAGGAGATGCTCTGCAAAGATCAGGGCAGGACCATGACCAGCATCGAGGATGGGCAAGCTCACCCCTGGGCCGATTCCAAGAGTTTTATTTTGGTGACTACAAAACGTGGTCCCTGAACTCGACAAGCCAAAGCAGCTGCCCAGGCAGCATCTCCAGCACGTGAGCCAGGCTCTCACCCAGCTTTGGCTGCTTCAGCCCAGCTGGGAGACACCCCAAAACCCTTTGGTGAACATGCAGGCTTGGCTCATCCTTTCACATGCCACATTCCTGCCCTGGAGCACTCAGGGCTCCTCCATGATTTTTTCTCAGTGAAAGCCACCCTTCTCTGGATACTGCCAGGGAATCCCGGACAGCTCGACTGTCATCCCCAGGCACTGTATGCCTGAAGCCGGCTCAGGACACCAGAAAAGGAGCCAGCAAGAAGAAGCCTCGTTAAAAAGCTACCCAAAGTGCATGGAAACACGGGGTTCCAGCACATAGTGGGGCTCCAGCACATAGTGGGGCTCCTGATGGCGGGAGTTGGCTCCTGCATACCTCGACTCTCCATGGCGAAGCTGCACAGGCTCCCACTTTGTCATGTAAATGCGGGCGCCGGGGCCGGGGGCTGCAGGGCGAGTGTTGTTCCTGCAGCACAATGCGGCCAGTGAGCGGGATGAAATCCGCTGCCATTAGAAATTCCGCGGCCCGGGAGGAATCACAGACTTTCGCACACAAAGCCGTGCCCTGGGGACGCGCCGGCGGCGGAGCATCGACGCCCCTGTGCCGGGTACCACGGGCAGAGACGGCGGCGAGGGCAGAGCCACCGAAGTGAAAGCAAGTTTGAGGTAATTAGCGCTGGAATACGCTTTGTTTCTGTTATTTATTGTAACAGCTGGGGAACACGACCCGCTGCCCAACAGCTGCCTGCGCCGGGCGAAGCCGCCGGTGGGACGGCATGAAATTACCATGTCATTGAAATCCTCTCCAGCGCCGCATTCAGCCGAGGGGCCGCGGGAACGGGGCCCAGACAAAAGGGAGTTTTATTGCGGCGGCGGCGGCGGGTCCACGCCGGCCCCCTCTCCGCACACCCATCCGCCAAAATACAGCCGGGAATCGGAGAGGGGCAGACGGGGCCGCGGCACAATAAATGCCACCGGACACGCAGCGTGGTCATCTTCACCCTGAGACATCTCCCATCCTAAACCACCCTAGAACCCGCCGGGAAGTGAAATCCCTGTCGGGGAGCAAAGCAAGGGAAAGGCAGCCGCTGGGGAGGGTGAGCAATCAGCATTCCCCATCTCCAGGCTCGACACCTTCAAAACCACTGGCTCTAAGCAGCGACCGACGCCATTCCACACAGTCCAGACTTCAAAAAGCCCCATCCCAGCTCTGCCAACCTAGACATCGCTGTGTGTTCCTTCCCGAGTGACCTGAGCACTGACAGGGTCACGCAGCTGTGGGTGCATTTTGGTTAGACACCACACTGAGTTTCAGCAGATGATGCACACAAGGGACAGAGGCTCTGCAGCCATCAGAGTTCAGCATTAAACCTGTCTGTGCACCAGAGCCTGGCTGCTGAGGGCAAGGCTGAGCTGCCCGAGCTCTGCCCTGCACTGGGATGGCTGCACGCAAAAAGTTAACCAAAAAGAGACCTAAACTGTTTTACTACAGGACTGACATCTGAAAACTGACGAGTTCTTTGTATCCTTACACTAAAAATTGCAAAGGACACTGCTCTGCTTCCCACCTGGAATCACGGGTGACACCCTAAAGTGCCAGCTATAAACCTGCCTGGCTGAATGGGTGTCCCTGCACCCTGGGACATGCAGTCCCACAGGCTGAGCGAGCAAGAGTGTGAAGCTGTGGGAGCTGTGACAGAGCCCAAGGAACAGCAGCAAGAGCGGTGCCAACTCCATCACACCCCACAAGGGGCTGTACTCCAGCTGCTCTGGCTCTGGAGAGCACCGTGGTCATGCCCAGCAGCGTGGTGATACCGGCAGTGTGGACACAGCTTAATCATAAGCCGACCTGTGAGGGTCCTGCCAAGCTGGCCTCAGCTGTCCAGCAAATCTCTTTTCCATCCCTCTGATGGGGTTTGAGAAGCACACCGGGTGGCACATCCAGGCTGCACACTGACTCTGCACAGTGACCCCGGGGTAACCGCTAATGGCAGCTGGGCCGGGCGGAGGCTGACACCCCCTGCCCAGCCCCGCTCGGTCTCCCGCTGCTCCTGCACTGCCCAGGCAGCAGCCAGGGACGCGCAGAGCCAGGAGTCGCAGACAAAGGCGGCCCCCAGTGCCGGAGGGACAGGACAAAAGCGACGCCGGCTCCTCTCCATGTCCCACCGCGGCCCTGCAGTGCCACCGGCTCCCGGAGCGGAGGTTGAACCGCCCGTGGCTCCGTGCGGATCACCCTGCCCAAGGAGCAGCTTCTCTGACTGATTTGGTTTCCTCCTCGCGTCTGCCATCTTAATAACTTGTCTGTGTTTTGTTCTTCCCAGGGTTTAGGGAGAGGCTGCAAAGAGTGTTTAGAGATAAACCATCCGTGCTGTGTCTCCAGGCAAGGTGCTTCTCCTGGCTTTGTTTCTTGGTCTAATCCCGTCCCAGAACCAGGCATACGCAATTTCGTGTTTCCTGAAGATAAAGAGCCCCAACAGACGGAGCAGCTTTGGGGTTTTTGCAAGGTTCAGCACAGGAAGACAACAGTTGAGATTAACAGCCTTTAGGAAGTTTGCAAGGAATAAAGAAAACTAAAAGTTATGGGAAAATAAGTTTAGTTTTTAAAACCACTGCATGTGTGTGCCTCCCTGAGTGCTGCCTGTGGGTCAGATGTCCTGGGTTTTACCTTTCCAGGCATCTCCATGTTGGGCACATCCAGGCACACGCCAGTTTCTGCTTTATTGCCCTGATAAACCACAGCATCATCAGAGCTCACATGCAAGGTTCAGTCCATACCCAGGGTCTAGCACAAGCAAAGGGGTGCCACAGCAGGGCAGGATTCACAGCAGCTCTGACCACATGGGGTTCATGAGTCCCCTGCCCAAGGGGTGAACATGGGTGGGAGGAGATATCCAGCCAAATTTGGGGACAGCAGGGGAAACTCCCAAGGGTGCAGCAGCACAGCCCTGCTCTCAGTGCTGACCTCACAACCTCACAGGCCCAGGGACTGAAACCCAAACCTGTCCACCGAGTGCATCCCCATCCCAACACATGAGATTCTTTTAAAGCACCTTAAGAGCATCATTTCAGGCTGGGGCAGGAGGGTGCCCGGCAGCATTATCTGCATGGCCCTGAGGCAGCAGCACTGCTATCGCCCCAAGGCGCCGGCAAAGCCTGCGGTGCCGCCAAATCACAGCTTCCAGAGGCCATAAATCAGCCCAAACACAAAGCACCAGCAGCCAGAAGGTAACGCAGAAACCGGGAGATTTCTGTGCCACACTTAAAGTAAATATTGTAAGAAAGGACTGAAGTTTACAAACACTCAGTAGGTTTATGTCAAAACCTCACCAGGCTGATGTGTTATGGTTGGTGGCAAACCCACCAGCACAAGAGAGGTGGCAGGGCAGCGACTGCCGATTCCACTGCCCTGTCCCTCGGAAGGGCAGCAGCTCCCCATCCCCATCGCCCCGTGCTTCAGCAAGGCAGTGACCTGCGTCTCCATCACCCCATCCCTCACTCTGCCTTATTTTAGGCACCAAAATCCTGCGGCTCAGCAGCGCAAGCTGGCGATGCTCAGACCAGGCACCGGAGCGAGCAGCAGCCGATGCGACAGGAACAGGTCTCCAAACCCCCCGGGAGCTGCCCGGCACGAAGGGCACTGCCAGCCGCTCCCGTCCGCAGCCGGGGCAGGGGACACGGGGGTACAGGGTGGCTCTGGAGCTCGGTGCGCGGGGCCATGCTCGGCCCCGGCTCCGCGCATGCCCTGGCACGGGCAGAGGAGACGCTCCGTGCTGTCACGGCACACGGCGCCGCCGGCCTCGGGCCAGCTCCAGCCTGCGCCCCGCTCCCTGAGCTCGGGGAACGGGGAGCTGGGGGATGGATGGGGAGCCGGGGGATGAAATGGGAGCTGGGGGGTATAAAATGGCAGCTGGGGGGATGGATGAAGATGGGAGGTAGGGGGAATGGAATGGGAGCTGGGGGGAAGGATGGGGAGGTGGAAGGATGCTCCTGCTTTGTGCAGAACAGGCCCCTTGAGCAGGGCTCGCTCCGCGCTGTGGGGACCTGCGGCTGGACGTGACCCCGGCCCTGTGCACCCTCCTGCGAGGTTCCTGCGGGTCCCTCCACCATCCCTTCCCTGCGCCCGTACCGCTGCTGCTCTCGGGGCACCCGGGGGACGCGCCTGCCCCGCAGCCCCCGCCGCATCCCCGCTGCTCAGACCCCCGCGCTCCTCCAACCCCGATCCCCGGCATCGCCCCCGCACATCCCGCGCCGCCTCCACATCCATCGCCACCCGCCGCGGTCCCCTCTGCACACCCCTCCACCGCGCTCCGCGATCCCCACCCGGTACAGGCCCCCTGGCCCCCGCCGCACACCCGCCCCCCGTTCCACCGGCCTCATCCCTTTCGCCCCCCATCGCCCTCTCGGCGCTTCCCGGCGCGCAGTGCTCCGACCTCCCCCATCCCCGCCCGCGGTACCTGCTCCCGAGGGTCCCGCTTCCATCCCATCCACGCGGGCGCCGCTCCGAGCCGGGGGCCGGGGCAGGGCCGTGCCGGGGGCCGGGGCCGGGCAGGGCCGGGGCCGGTGCCGCAGCCGCCTCACGCCCCTCACGCCGCGCGCACGCGCCGCCGCCGCCCGGCCCCGCGCGCAACAAAGGCGGCGCCCGCCGGCCCCGCCGCCATCTTGGGGCCCGCGGGGACCGGGGCGTCCCGGGGGGGGGTCCCGGGGGTTCCGCTCGGGACAGCGGGGAGTGCCCGGCCGGGGCCTCGCTGGAGCCGGGGAGCGGCGGAGCGCCGCCCGACCGCCGGCACTCGGGCCTCCCGCTGCGCCGTTGCCACAAATATTTATTTCGTGGCTTTCTTTTTTTTTTTTCTTTTTTTCTTTTTTTTTCTTTTTTAACTCATTTTGTGCGGCCAGGCTGAGAAGGAAGCGTCAGTTCTTGTACTGCCTGCCGTACGGTTATTCCTGAAGTGCCCTGAGCCTCGCCAGGCAGGAGCAGGGGAGGAATTCCCCGTGGCCCTGCTCCATCTAAATCCACAGAACCAGGCAGAGCGTCCCTTTTCCATCCCGGTTCCCAGCACCTCCCAGACCTGTCCTTCCCAGGAAGTGCAAATCCTGACCATGTGCCTTCACTTTAAATAACATCATAAACCCCAGCAGCGTCATTCCCACAACGGGCCCAGGTGTGTGCTCCTGGCTGGGCCATTCCAGGCCATTCCATTTTCCTGTAGAAAAGCCACAGGAATTCAGGCTATCAAAGCATTCCCACCTCGTGCTGTTCTCCCAAAACAAGAGCAGCAGCTCCTGCTGTCCCGAGGGAGTGCCTGGAGCAGGACCCAGCTGGGATTTTAGACTTGGCACTGCACAGACAGCAAGGCTGTGGCACAGAATCCCGTGCATCACTCAGTCCTGGGTTCCTGATGTTTGGTCCAAGAGGTCTTTACATGGTGTTTGGAAGACACCAGGATGAGCAAACCTTGGGGCTTGAGCTCCTCAGGTTTCTGTGAGGCTGAGCAACCTCAGTGCCAAAGCCCTGGATCTGCCCTGCAAACAGAACTGACACCCAACGTGGGGCTGCAGAAGGTGCCGGGCACTTCAGACAATCCTGTCCCGGTTTCAGTCACAGCTCCCACGCTCTGGCCTCCTCTAAAAGCTTTTCTTGTCCTTCCTGCAATATTTATAGTGCAGTGCAGCTGTCTGAGATGAACCCTCACCTCACATAGAGAAGATGAAGCAGCCAACAGCTCTTGTATTTATTCATTGCATTTCTCTGATATAGAAACCCCTCTCCAGGCAGGTACAGTCCATGAACACCAAATTTTCTCTAATTTCCCAGACATTATAAAAACAGGTCCACCCCTGGGGTTTGCAATTTCAGCTTCCTTTAGGATCCTGGGAGATGTCACCCATAGGTATAACTCTTGATAACTCTTTTGCATCAGAAAGAGGTATGTTGTGGTAATGAGTTCCACAGGTGACACATTGTGTACAAGTTTTAATTAAAAGTTAAATAGTTTAAGACATTTGTTTACAGGCAACAGTATTGGTTGCTCACTCTGTACATTGCATTTATTGGACAGCAATAAGGAAAAACAGAACATTTGGCACAAGAATGCCAATTTTTTTTATTATTATTATTATTTTTGGACACATGAACACAAAATATCCCTGCAGGCTAAAAAAAAAAAAATACATTGCAATTGTACACGACCAGCATCTTATCTCGACACGGGGCTGTGAGCCCCAGGACAGTTTAGAAAGTACCTCGTATTGCTAGAGACATACATCCAGTCCAAAGTTAATAAAATACCATTTGAAACATTACAAGTCTAACAATATAGAAACCAAAAGATTACATCAGAAGTCAAACTGAACAAATGCAAACATTTTACATTGAAGTTGCAGCCTCTAGACATAGAAATATGAAAATGCCAATAGCAAGGTCTAAGAAAATCTGTAAGTGATATTTAGTGCAAGATCTTTCCTCCAGTGCACAGGGAAAGAGCCTCGCAGTGGATCAGGATCAGGATGGATCCAATGCCCTCTGGCCCTGCCTTCTGAAAATGAAAGCAGAGTCACTCCCTCGCTATTGAGCAAGAAAACTCCTACAGCACATCCACAAAGGGGTCGGGGGTGGGGGCTGTCAGACTCCAGCTCTGAACCAGGGCCCTTCCCCATCCGAAGGGAGCGAGGGTGGGCACGGCACAGCCCGTGCTGCGACCTCTGCGCCCTTGGGATGTGGCTCCAGGCACCACCCTGGGTAACTCACAGCAATACAAGAGCCAGACTGCTGGAGACAGGCTAACTAGGGATTGCCAGAGCTTGTTCAGAACTCAGCAGGGACAAAGCAAGCAGAACCAGGTGGAAAACAGGATTTCTGCCCCCTCCCTCCCCTTTTTTTAATATATATTTTTAATATATATATATCAACCACCCCCTTCCCCAACTCTTTGAACTTTGCTACATTTAAAATCTTTCACACCACAGAGCTAAACAGTGGCCAACAGGCTTTATTTATAAAAAAAAACCCCAAAAAACAAAAATCAAAACACCCTAAAACTACAGCTACAGAATGCACATCTTCCCATTGATTGACACATGCAGAACGAGTCACTCAGGCCCACAGGGCTCACCCAGGTCCTCAAGTCCTCCAGACTTGGGCTCAGACCTGCCTAGGGCAGCACTGCTGCAACTTGGATCCTGAACTTCAGTGCTTTCCCCCCAAAACTCCAGCCCTGTGCCCGGGGTGGGCTCACAGCAGCCCTGCTCGGGTGCTGGCCAGGGCTCACCAGGGGTGGATGCTCCACCTGGTCTGAGGTCAAATATCCAGTCACAGGCAAACCAAGGAGAGGCTCTCCCTTCCCTCAGTCTCAACCAGGAGTGCTTGGCACTGGACAACTAATCGGTGGTAAAATTCATTTTTTTATGCACCCTTGTTAAACCAGCCCCATTCCTAGTGCACAAACTCAAATTGAGGATCTTGGATCCTACCACCAACAGGTGCTCAGGTGCTTTTCAAGGTGCCAAAGTTCTCCGTGTGTGTTGGGTCAGTCAGAGTTCACTCTAAAAAGGGTTTTTGTGTCTTCTCCCTGAACGAGTACTGAGAAAAGCAGCGGTCAGTCTCCCACCCACATGTCCTGATTTTATTACACAAGTGAGGTATTCTTTAAAAAAAAAGTTAAAAAACTTAAAAGAATCTTTTTTTTTTCTTTTTTTTTTTCAATCTAAACCTGTCCTGGCACGTGCCAGGGGCAGGGTTCACTTCATCCCATTTTCAACAGAAATGAAAAGAGGTTAAACTTAATTTATGAGACATACTACTGGCAAGGAGATTATAAAACTGTTTAAGATGTTCAGTGTACTCTGGTACAACTGAAAACAACAGCATTTAGAAATGTAAACTTTCATTTATTTACAAGCTTAAAGACTGAAGGAAACAGCATTTCCTATTGCTGAAATTTGGAGGGGGCTGGTTCCTAAGCTTTGGGACAGCAGACAACTTAGCAGCAAACCCCACACGAGTATCAGAGACCACAGTGCAATCCTTGGGCTTCTCAAACTCCTCCTCAGTTTAGGAATAAGCTTTAATCTGCACTAACTCAGGTATACAGTAAGGAATCTAGTCTTAAATTACTACGTTCATGGATTACAGGAATGCCAGGGAAACCAGGTCCCTGTTCTGGATTACAGGTTGCAGCTGAAAAAAGCCAAGCAGATTAAAAACCCTAATTTCTAGGCTGGGACAGAATCAGCATTTGAGACTCACACGGGTTCAACATGCTGTAAATGCAGTTGTGTGGGCAACCCAGATTCCCAGGAAAAAAAAAAAACAGTTCAAAATGCTGGTACAAGTCCTCAGGTTGCCTGTCACACAATACATTTCAACTGCACACGTTGGCCTTTCCTACATAGAACACCCAGTTTCCAAGCTTATAAAAAATGTTGTAGACAGGACACCAACAGTGAATATAAAACAGTTAAAAATAATTCTTAAAAAAAGCATGGAAATGCGTCTTTTCTAATTTGTTTCAGAAACTGCCAAATTGTGTGTTCAGAAAACGACACGAGAATGTTGGTTAAACTCATGCACAATCCTCAGCTAGAAAATTACACTGTTTGGGGGGGCTTAAAAAACAAAGATTTATTGCCAAAGTTAAACCTTCTATGAGAAAAAAGTTTTAAAATCACTTAGATTTATCAAACCACACAGCAGCATAAAGTGGGCACTTTTGTAAAAGTTTGCAAAATACCTAAAAGCTAAATTTTTTTTTTTTTGTTTTATCATTTTTAGAGGGGGGAAATGATGGTTCAGTACTTGTTACGATACCATGGCAGTATTATTTATAACCATTATCATTAAAATCTACTGACAGGCATCACTATTGGTTATATTACACATTCACAGAACAAGAACCACCTATTAACTCGCAGTATAGTGCAATTGCTTTGCAGCCCAAGTCTGCAGAGATTAAAAAGATAATTAGTAAAACTGACAAAAAACTGCAATACCTGTGAAAGTCATGTTTGTTAAAAGGCATTTACAGTAGTGAAGTCTAAAATCTCCATTAAAAAATCTATGGCCCCACACGACAGAAGGATTACAGCGAGCTGGATAAAACATTTTGCCATCACATCATACTCACGAAGCAGGGCACGGAGACAGAGCAGCAGTCACCGTCAGCTCATGGGATGAGGAGAACTGAAAAACCACAGCTAGCAAAAGATTTGATAGAAACCTTTCGTGCCAAGTCCTTGAAAAATTTCAGGATGATCGGCCTTTGCGCTTTGAGGTAAAAATTCAGTCCAATGCATCAGAAAAGACAAGTCTATGAATTTCTAGTACAGAAAACAATGAAACAAATGGCTCAATTGTGTTGGTGCATCAGACGTTGCAGTGAAGAACAGATTCAGTGCGACTGTCCGGAGCTGCTGGTAGTGGGCAGTCCGAAATCCCCCGGCCCTGGATAGAGCAAGAGGCTTCCAAACACTTCAGGACTGCATGGGTTGTTGTTTTGCCTCATATTCCCAGGTGCTCTCAAGCAAAATACATGGTGTGCTGGGTGTCGTGGTGGATCTGCACGGCCTTGGCCAGCGCCTGCGGATCGCGGCCGTTGCTCTGCCCCGACACGTGGCTGCCCTCAGCGCTGTGAGCAGACACACACCCGTGAACAACTGGGACAAGCAGCACAGCTCAGCTTCACTCCCTGCTTACCACGATGATGAGGCCATTCCTTACCTGTCATGATCCTTGTCCACAAGATGGTACCTGGCCCGGAAGGCCACCAGCCTGGCGTAGTAGGCGGGCGCGGGGATGGAGACGGAGCGGGTGCAGCGCACGTACGTGTGGCACAGCTGGTACGTCAGCAGCTGCAGCTCGTCTGCTGTGAAACAGTTGTCATCCCACAACACCTGGTAGTGGGAGGGACGGCTGGTTCCCTGCAGAAAACAGGTGAGCAGTCAGCTGGAGAGCAACAGCAAGGACAGAGGTGGTGCCTGCAGGCTGCACCTTCCAGCAGGCACTGAGGAGTCAGTGCCAAGCAGGCACCGACACACTCTGAGTCTGCCTAGTGACAAACAGAAGTGACATTTCCCACGGGGACAACTACAAGGATTTAGTCACACAGCTTGAGCACAGCAGAGCTGACATTACCTGAATTCCTGCATGGCTACAGAGGTAAAAGTCAAATTCGGAGGGATGTGTGATGGTGCTGTCCACAGTAGTGCCTGCTGGTACATTGCCACTTTTACCAACCTAGTGAGAAAGGTTTATTATTAGTACATGGGGTTTTCTGGAAGTGACCCCAAAATGCTTTCAAAGGTAGGCTCTATTGAAAGCTGCTGGAGAGTTTACTGCTCAAAAAGGTGAAAAAGTATTAAGGTCGTTTACACAGGCGGAATGAAAATGTTCTCTGTGAATCCATTTTTAGAAACTTCACCAAATCCAGCTGGTGTCATCAGAGGAAAATAAAACCCTTGCCAGCACCATTAAAACTGCAGAGTGGGATAAAGCCTACACAAGTAATTCAGGATCTGAAAATGCAGGTTCCTGAGTTAAATTTATTTCGTACCCTTATTTGCTCTCACACCCCGGAGATCTGGGTTTTTAAGCAAACCTCAGATCAAGTGCTTCCCTAAAAGGTTCCTCAGCTGGCCTGTGAATTTTTGCCACAGGTACATCTTAGATGCACCCAGAGACAGAACAGGGAACAGAGTGAACAGCCAGGTCAGTTCATCATCAGGGATCCTGGACTATAAAAACCCAGGATACATCTCCAGGTACACAAATACCAGGATACTGAGCACACCTATTCCAGAAGGGGGAACAAGCTGTTCCATCTATGTAGAGCAATAAAAAAGGGAGGAACTGGTTATTTTGGTAGAGAAAGCCTGTTACAAATACTGTTGCTATTTTACAGCTTTAGTGGGCAAGATGGATCCCACCCCACTGAATAAAACAACCCCCCTTTTCTGTGTCATCACCTCCCCCTCACGGACTCAATACTTGCCCTTTCAGTTTTGTCGGCACAGAACAGCCTGGTGTGATGCCTTTTCTGCACAACAATGTAGGTTATTCCAGGTCTATAATCTTCTTCCAAACTAATGCAGGCCTTCCGGATGGCGATCAGCTCTGGCCAAGCTACCTACAAGCAGAAGATTTAATTTTTATGTTATGAATTCAGTAGGTATTTAAGTTTTTTTTCACCTGTGTACAAATGCCACATCGTAAGGGACATGATCAGACTGGTAAATGTACATTGTGCTTGCCTAGGACAATTCAAGGAAACTTAATTTTTCCAATAACAAATATAATCCACATAAATAAATACATTCCTTCAAGGGCCCATCCCTTATAATCCACATCATTATATATCAATTGTCATTATCAACAACAAACGATCAGACAATACCTGTTTCATCTGTCCTTCCGACACTCCCCCTCTGTAGTAAATGATCCTCGTGGGCTTGAAACGAGTGGATTTGTAGAACTGGATCAACAGCTCCCTGACCATGTTGGTCAGGTCCTGGATCACCTCCTGGCTGTAGAGCAGCTCCTGGGAGGTCTCCTGGCGCGAGGTCTGCACGCGCACCGTGGCGCAGTAGCGGCTGGGGTGCCCGTCCATGCTGCCCACCACGGCCGCGATGGACGGCTTCTTCCCATCCCCGGCGGGAGGGTGGGTGACATCTGCTCCCAAAAAGATCACTGGCTGCTGGAACACCGAGGGCCTGTTTGATAAGATTAAGGTTTATTAGTTAGAATCACGGAATTCCAGAAGGGTTTGGGTGGGAAAAGATCTTAAAGCCCAGCCAGTTCCACCCCCTGCCCTGGGCAAGGACACCTTCCACTATCCCAGGTTGCTCCAAGCCCTGTCCAACCTGGCTTTGAACACTTCCTGGGATGGGGCAGCCACAGCTTCTCTGGGCAACCTGTGCCAGGGTCTCCCCACCCTCACAGGGAACAATTTCTTCCTAATCTCTAATCTAGACATACTCTCTGTCAGTTTGACGCCATTACTACAGTCCCTCTCTGGCCTCCTTGTTAGCCCCATCAGATACTGGAAGGTTCTGTGAGGTTTTCACACAACCTTCTCTTCTCCAGGCTAAATAACCCCAACTTCCTCACCCTGACTTAAGAGGAGAGGTGGCCTTCTATCAACTCATAATAATAAATAAGAACAGCAAAAAGAAAAGAGGGCCAGGAACAAAAAAAAAAAAAAAATACAGCTGAGGAAGGTGCATCCAAAGCACTGAACAGAACTAAAACCTGTGAGAGTCTTTAAGGGTAAAATTCTCTGCCTCCAGCACTTACAGTCCAGAAAGAACAGAAAGTGACAAGGACAGGATCAAAGGCAGACCAAGTTACAAGCATTGATTCCAAGTCACTCCTCCTCACTCTTCTCCTTCAATTTGGATGCAAACACAGGATGCTTTTGGAGGTGGCAAGAGGAAAAGGTACACTGAGTGAATCCAAAGGCAGGAAAGAGACAGGAAAAAAACCTTGATGAGTTTGGTGGCTCAGACTGCTGGATGGCTCTGACTCCCCTTGGCTCAGGGCTTACTGGGAACACTCCAAATGCAGACATATCCTCCACTGTCCACTCCAGACTGTGGGAATTTCTAAAGCGTGTTTTATTTTGAAAAGTATCATTTTAGCAAACACAACAAAACAACACCATTTTTCCTTGACAATGCAGGCATTACAAAGAGGTTTTGATTGAATCTCACCTTTGATGAGGTACCAGCACATTGTTGATTCCTCCAAGCTTGGCATTGATCTTCAGACACAGATTGGACAGCGTTTGTGGTGAGGTTTTGACCACGTTCTTTACCTGAACACACTGTGTGGCCATGCCTAGAAGAGTATCTCCAACCCGCTTGACTTCAGCTGTGACAGAAAATAAGGCAGTGGTTCCTGCTTGCTCTTATTTTTTCAAATGTTACTGTAATTCAGATCCTTGAAACTTCACTGACAAAGGTTCAGTTTGCTCTTTGGTAATACACAACTTCTCCAACCAGGCCTGACAAACCAGCTCCAAAACACCCTTTTAAATAGAGAACTCATTGTCTCCTCTGCCTCCTTCCTGCCACCCACTTGCAGCACAACTCCTGATCACTTTACAGCCCCTTCTCCATACCGTACACAGGCGTCTTCCCAGGCAGAATCACCACGATGAGCTGCAGGCCAACATAAGTCAGCTTTAAGTGTTTGAACATGGGCTCCACGCTGTCTGCACCCTGGGCATACTTGCAGAAGCAGGGCTGGCCCTGGATTGGCATCCCGGCATCCTTGGAGATCTTGCGCAGCTGGTCTGTGAAACTCCTGAAATAGAAGTGGATTTGTTCTGGCCTTTTCACTATGGTTCACTCATCAGTTTTATCAGCCAGATCTACACTGTTTCTGCTATTTCCCAGCACTACAGTAATTATTTTTTAGCAATTCTATCCCCATCAGGAACTCACTAATACGACTCTAATCCTCTCTGAGGAAGGTCATCAACTTTTGTAATTTTACAAGCCTTACAGAAACAGACATTTGAGATGAACATTCTGAGGCAGACTCCCAAACTAATACTGATGCTCTTGTAAATTTTTACTTATCCACCTAATTTATCTGAGCATTATTCCAACCATGATTTTTCCCAACCAGTGGTTCACAGAACCTCTTTAAGATTCTGTAGAGTAATTTAAAGGGCAGGGGGAAATCAATTTATACCACACATCACCTTTCAGAAATATGAGAAAAACACACCTTGAAATAGAATCCTGAATAAAAAGGAAAATACTTACTTCAGCAAGTCTTCCCTGCATTGTTTTTGAGGAGCAAAACAGGCAACAGCCCAAACTTTAATCTCAATGCCAGCATAGAACTGTTTCCCTCTCATGTCCCACACACCTTGGTTTGGTGTGGCCACAGTCTTGTTCTAGGTAAAAACCAAAGGCAAATTAGAAATCAAGAGCTGCTCCCTTTTGACTGTAGCCCACCAGAGGAAGCCTCATGAGAAGATACACAAAACACCTCATGAATTTCAATAACCTGAGGATAAGGAGTTTTACAAGACATGGAAACTCACCCTGCCTCCATACTGCAGCATTGGGGCTGGCAGAACTCTGCCTGTCAGCTCTGTCATTTCGTTATGGACAACAATTCCAAACTCCTTCAGATATGGATCAGGCCCACCAACCATACTGTTACTCTTCACCTGGGGACAAGACAAGTACTGATGTCACTACACTAAAGCTTCAGGTGACGCTGCCCTCTTTGTCATCAACAGCCTTTCTTTGTTTTAACCAAGATAGATTTTTTAACTTCTCTCTTGGTCATGCTGCTCAGCATCACCTGCTCCAACGCTCTGGAAAAACTGTGAGAAGTGACAAACCCAGACTACAGCTGGAAAAATACTCACCAATCTGCTGATCTCCTCCTGCCTGTCTGGGGCAGACCTGGCTGTCGCTTTTATCATGGTCGAGGTCTGATTGTCTGTGAGCTTCTTGATGCACCTCTGGCCAGCCACGATGTTACACACCTGCACAGGAGCAGGGAGAGGTGCTGTGACACTGTTTAACAGAGGACATCCCAAGGTGCAGGACTTGGATCCTTACCTCCAGTGGCAGGTACGTGTGTTTCTGCTCCTGACCCACTTGGAGACAGGGCAGGTGAGGGTATTTCAGCTGCAGACTGTACTTCTGCTTAAAATACTGAGCTACTGTGCACTCCATAGCCTGCCCATTCTCCAGCTGCAGAGGGAACCTAGAAATGACATTTGTTCTGGTGAGATTTCGTCAGATTTTTTAAAGGAAAAAAGGGTATGAAAAAACCTATTAGAGATTACTTTTAGCAAATCTCTATTTTCCTTAGTTACTGGATTTCTTCTTTATGAAAAGATTTTAGACTATATACTGAATTTTAGCTATTTTAAAAATAGGAGCTTTTGATAACTGTATTTAAAAGCCAGGATATAGCTCAGCTTTACTGAGTTGAAAGAAATAAAACACAAATCAAACCCCACACTATTACTCTACTCCACTAAAACTAAACATTCCTGTAAAGCCACACAGCTGCTTCACCTTCAGAATCAACTATTCCTGCATAAACAATACACCAAATATATTCCAGATATATTTAATGGGTTGAAGATTTTAAGAACTGTCAAGCAGTGCTTGATACATACGTCTGGTGACTGGCTGGTCGCCGGGTAACGTTGCAAACTCGGTATTTTCTCTTCATCTGGCCACAGTGGGTAACCTCTACTTTTAGACCTGAAAACTCAACAGAAAATAAATTCAGGGAAAGGAATCACCTTTGAACAGGCTGAAGGCAAAAAGGAGCAGCCCAGTTCTCCATGTGCCTTGCAAATTTTCATTGCAACATAGTAGGAGCAGGTTTCAGTATTTTCTTGCAGCAGCTTTAGGACAAGCTTTTACCTCTGATTTCTTTGGTAAACTTGACACGCTGGGAGTCTGTCAGAGGTTTGCTTTGTTCACTGATGTTCTGGATGTCCAAGACCTCGCACATGAACTCAATGATAGGCTGGGCACGATAGAAAGCAGTTGCTGACACTAAGATAAAAAGACAGGACAATTAACTGGGAAGCACAAAGAATTCTGTTACGTGAGTGAGACAGAATCTCCTACACACCATCAATGTTGAGCATCATGTTCCACATGGCAGGACGGACTGACTGGTGGAAGCCAAACCAGACCTCCCTGCCCCCTCCCAGGGGGTGGTAATAACCTTCAGGAGGGGAGAAAAAGGAGCGACCCACAGGAGTGTACCTGAAAAAATAAGAAAATTAATACTCAGATCATTTTTTTTCTGCTATACTTTCTACATTCACACTGACAGTGTTTAAAACACATTTCCACAGCATGTTATAACTGCCAGAGCTGACTTATGGCAAGCACACAAAGCCTTTTCTGACAGTCCAGCTGGAAAGGGTACAGCGAATTCCTGTTAGAAACATGACCAGCAGACACAAGGCCTTCGTTCAGATCACATTTCCCTATTCTAGTGCAAATTTGTTAGGCAGGTATTGAATTACATGGTTGTATCCCTCATCCCTTCTACCACAGGAGTGTAATGGGCAGCAGAGCAACAGCAAGGAATAATGAACACAAATGTTCATATCCAGTCAGGAAGGCCCCACAAGTACCCACCTCATGGAGGGAAGGTGCCGTGTGATTACATCCAGTGCTTGTACAGAATCTTCAGGAACTTCATTCAAGTGCCCTGCCAGAGCTTCCAGCAGCATCTGAAGGCTGACAACTGACACCCATTGAATGGAAACCTTAAATGTCTGGTCCTTCCCCTCTCCTGGAAGTGTAACCTCCATATCCACCTGCCACAGGCACAAGAAAATTAATCACAAGCTTTTGTTATGGATTGCAGATAGACACAACACTCAACAATGGCACAAGGTGTCCTTTGAATCTGTATTTTTGATTATTAGTTTGCGCAATGACCTTAAAATATTACAATTGGTTCCCTCAGGACTTTGAAAGTTTTTCATTTATTCATCTCAGAAACTGCACTGAAGTATCTTTAAATGTAAATTTTAAGCAGTAATTAGTATGGTGACATCAAAGCTCTGGAGAACAGTGAGTCATTTTTTTAAGTCAGCCAATTATTAGCAAGATGTTTTGTGAACTAAATGGGAAGGCAAGAAAACCTTTTGGTCAAAAAGGAGACTCGCTGGGAAACACAAATCTCAGAGTTCTGGTACAGCACTTGGGATGATTCTCACACCCCACAGCCCAAAGAGTAACAGTGAACTCATCCTGGACACCCCCCAAGGCACAGCAATGACCAGATCCCTTGGGTGTGAAGTTTTCACCTCGGGGTGCAGTTTTGTTTAGAGCTAGAGTCCACATGCAAGGCAGAACAGCTGATCTGGTGGTTCCCATGGAACAGGAGGACATATCTCCACAGCACAACCAAACCCAACCACTCATCAGCAATTACAACAACTTTATCATTCAGCAACAGAATGAGGGTCAGAACAGGGAAGAGGGAAGTTCCTATCAGGGTGAAAGAAAAATAATCTCCTTGCAGCTATAAGAGCACAATGCAGTTGTCATGTCTCATGATATTCTGTAGCTGAAGAACTGGGAATTAGAAACCGAAAGACACAAACTTCAGTAAAACACCAGTGAGCTCCTAGAGACCCTGACTGCTCCTGTCTTTTCCAAGACTACACCAATAGGTGTGACAGTGTTTTGGTTTTATGTCAATAAAAGAACACTTTTCAAATGACACTGTAACAGTTTTCCCCTGGAAACTCAAAACAGCACTTACTCTGTCCCTGCCAATGGGTAAGGGGTGTGCTGTGTACATGTTCCGCTTCCCATCGTAGCCAGGCTGCCGATCCCCAAATATCTGCATCTTGAAGTGCCTCACCATCGTATCCACCACCTCCCTAGGCAGTGATTCATTGAGTTAAGTGGAAGAACAGAAAATTCACTAATGGGCTTACACAATTTAATTTTTTTTTCATTTTTTCTTAAAGGAGTAAGATATGAAAAACAATAATGCACAAAAGCACCCCCAGAAGCTGTGGATGTCACCTCCAGGTACAGACACCCAAGTGGCACACACAGGTATCTGCACAGGTATCTGTGCTGTCAGCAGAGCTACAGCCAAAACAAGCAGAGGAACCTGGAGAGGTGTTCACACACTGGAGCAGACACAAGCACCTGCCTTGGGGAGGGTGGGAGCGCTCTGTGGATTGATCCACATGTGGACTCCAAAATCTACAAGCTGAAATGCCTCCCCTCGGCTGCTACACATGTTTGTGTAACAGACTGTGGAACAATTACCAGGGACATTGACTTGTAGACTGTAAAATAAAACCAGCTGGAGGTCAATGCTCAGTACATTTCCCAGAGCCTTCCAGATTACAGGCCAACTGGAAGAATATTAAAGTTCACTGAAAAGCAACTGACCACAGTACAAGCACAAACGGGTCTTTAGCAGATGGAGAATTCCTAGGATGCACAGCTTCCTTAAATTCAGCTATAGACACTTAATTTAAACCAATAAACCTTTATTAAGTTACTCCTACCTGTTGACTCTCCGGGGGCGTTTCTCTGGTTTGATATCTACATCATAGTGATAAACATCAATCTTGGGGATCTGAACCTGGAAGTGGTTGGCCAGGAGCCGGATGGGTTTCCCAACAGTGCCCAGGCCTGGGCGACGGGGCGGCTGGAAAAGGCTTGTTGGGGGCCCTAGGAAAGTCAAATAAATATGTATGGGATGTGATGGCTCACTCCATGCACCTCTCAGGTGTGCTATGGGTGACTTTTTAACTGGGCAGGAAGAAATCTTAAGCTTTCTGAGGTTGCAAACAGAGGCTCAGCCTTCCAGCTGCTCGGAACTTCAAGGTAAAAAACGTGTTCCCTAAAGCATGTATAGGTGCCGTAAATCATTCTTAAAATTTTAGTGGCATTTATTCATATTATTTATTCATGGTTAGGAACTTCACAGAGTCCTGAGAAGGAATGCAACATGTAATGCAAAGATAAATACATCCCTACCTACATTTCTAAAACAAATCAACAGCCACAAAAGCTGCATTTTGTCACTGTTTTCACTACAGGCTAAAAGTTCAGATGTCAATGATCCAATTTAAAATTCCAGCATAAAGACAGGAGTGAAGAAAGGTTTAGGCTTTCCTCTAAGTAGAAGGATAAGGGAGAAAGCATTAGACAGGTATGGACTCCCACAGACATGGAAAAATATTTTACAGGGACAAAAGAAGAGCTTCAGAAACACATCTAAAGAGGAAATTATTAGAGGCCTGGAAGCATTACTCACATGCAAGCTGGTCACTAGGGAAGCCTTTAGTTACCCTCCTCAAAGTGCTAAGATCTGAGATACCATGTTAACGAGATTAAACTGACTATTTTTAAAATCGATCAGAGCCTCAGCTGACACTGCACATAAAGCAAATGACATTGGTATATTTTCATGGGTTTGCCTATATCTGAGCAGGGCTCAGAGTGATCAAAGTGTTGTAGAGTAGCAAAGGAGAGGGCAAGCAGTCTCCCTAGAATGCAATAATAAACCTATTCATAAAACTTAGGGCAAATTTAGCATTATAACCTGACAGCATCCTGTCTGAGACAAAGTCTCAGAGTTTGTACCAGGAGAGAGGAGAGGTATTTGGGTACACTTCAGGGTGCAGCAAAAAACTTCAACACAACCATAAACTAAACCCAGGACCAAATAAATCCCAGGAGATTCTACACTGGATTTAAAAGCCATCCATTGGCTATTGCATTACCAAATAAAGTTATCAACCTGAGGACACCAGCCCTGGAATATTCTTAAGCAGAAGGAACACAAAGCATGTAAGCAGCTGAAGCCCACTGCCATGTCAGCTCTGCAGAGCTGCAGAAGCAGGGGGCTGTTGGGGACAGACACCCCACAGGACACGTTCCTGGCTCTGCACCCACCTGACAGATCATGCTCATGGCCAGACAAGCTGTGGGGTACAGTTAGTGTTTAAAAAAACTAGAGCTGTCTTGACAAGCATGAATCATTGAGGGCAATCAAAGTTTGTTGTGCTTATTTGGATACAAGAGATGATCCATTAATCCCATCTAATTAGTCTGAAGGAAGTGCAGGCACTGACCTCCTGCAAGAGATTAAATGACAACTATATTTGCCCATTTTCCTCCCTTGGTATTGACAAGTTCTGCAAGCATGCACAGCAACGCTGCCCTCTGTTCTGACCAAAGGAGATAAAACTTACATTTCCTCTTTCCTTTCTCAAAGGATTCTAGAGAATCAGCTAAAAACTGTTTTCTCATTGAAGCCAGACTGCCCTGGCATCACAGGATTTTCATCTGATCAGCCTGGCTAGGGTTGTATGTGCTGTCATATTTTTATTTCTCTTACCCTACAACCATTATGCACTAAGCACCTCAACTGAATCGCTTCAGACAGGAAGCAGTTTTCAAAACTGAAAGAGGATCTGCTTCTCCAGCTGGAACTCAGGGAGGCCACGATACATCACACACACAGAGCAGGCTCTGAGTCAGCCCTCACTACCTCAAACTCTGGATTCTTCTGGAATTGCACCTTTGTGTCAAGAAACGTTTCCTATCACACCAAAATTAACATCACTTCGCTTATACCAATCATTTGAATGGGAACTTGATGGGGCAAGTGTACAGGCCACTGAGGGGTAGAAATACATCCTGCAGGCATTTGGTGGGAGAATAATCATGGAATAAGACACAAGCAAGAAAGCACCACATTCAAAACCCCATCAATATCTAAGCGAAGTTTGTTAATGAAATAAACAGCCGTATTTTCAGACAGTATCGCCTTAAACTCTCAGAAATGGCTCAATATCAAATATAAAACTTATCACTGCACAGGTTGCAGGGCGCGCATGGCAGTGACAGCACAGCCCTGCCTGTCCCCGTCCCCTCGCTGTCGCTGTCCCGCTCGCAGCCCCGTCCCCTTCACCCGGGGAGACCGAGCCGCGTCCCCCGGCAGCCCCGGCAGCGGTGGGGCCGTGAGAGCATCCGCAACCCCCGCGCAAAGTTTCGCGACCCGCTGCGGCTCCTCCGCACCGGCGGCTCCGAGCGGGCCCCGGTGCTGCCGGGGAGCCCCGCCGGGCCCGCGGCCTCCTTCCCCCGCTGTCACGGCCCGACAGGCCGCGGCCCCCGCGTCCCCCCCGCGGCTCTCACCGGGTCCCAGCGCCTCCATGGCGGTGGTGGCGGCCTCGCTGCTCTCGCCGCCGGCCCCGCCGCCCGCCCCGGGCCCCGCCGCCGGCCCCGCCGCCGCCGCGTAGCGCTTGATCTCGGGAATATTGGCGGCGGGGTGGGGGTCCGGCGCGGACACGGGGGCGGCGGGGCGGGAGGCGGCGGCGGCCGAGGAGGAGGATGAGGAGGAGGCAGCGGGGGCGCGGCGGGGAGCGCTCCCCGCGTTCCGCTTCCCCGAGCGGCGGCGCGAACAATCCCCGCGCTGCGCCCCCGCCGAGCCCGCGCGCGCCCCCGCCGCCGCCAGCACGCGCCCGAGCGCGCTCCCGGGACGGGGATGAGGAGGAGGAGGAGGAAGAGGAGGAAAAGGAGGAGGAGAAGGGAGGGAGGAAGAGGCCGCTCCGCGCTGTCCGGCGCCGCCGGCTCGCGCACGCGCGCCGCCCCCCCCCCCCCCCCCCCCCCCCGCCCGCGGGAGCGCGCACGCCGCCCGCGCGACCCCGCAGCCGCCGCAACAGGTGACGGCTCTGAATCACGGAATCCCGGAATATTCAGGGTTTGAAGGAACCTCTGGAGATCATCCAGTCCAAACCTCTTCCAAGGCAGAGTCACCGGAGCAGGTGACAGGGACCCGTCCAGGTGTGTTTGGAATGTCTCCGGACAGGGAGGCTTCACGCCCCCCCGAACACCTGTTCCAGTGCTTGCCCACCCTCCACACAAAGAAGTTCTTCCTCATGTTTAAGATGAACCGCTGTAATTTTGTTTATGGCCATTGCTGCTCATTGAAAAGATCCTTTTCAATGGTGCCCACCAACAGGGTGAGGAGCAATGGCCATGAACTAAACCAGTTCCTCAGCATAAGGATGAACTTTCCACGAGCGTGGCCGAACACTGGAACAGGATACCTGGGAGATTATGGAGTCTCACTGTCCGGGGAGATTCCAAACTCACCTGGACACATCCCTGTGTCACCTGCTCTGGGTCACCCTGCCTTGGCAGGGGCATTGGACTGGGTGACCTGCAGAGGCCCCTCCAATCCCAACAATTCTGTGATTTGGTGAAAAGAGTCTGGCACCATTCTCGTGGCACCTGCCTTTGAGATATTGGTATGGATTGATGGGGTCCCCTCTCAGCCGTCCCTTCTCCAGAGCCACCAGGCCCAGCTCCCACAGTCTCTCCTCAACAGAGAGATGCTCCAGACCCCCCATGATCTTTGTGGCCTCTGCTGCACCCCCTCCAGTATCTCCTTGTCTTTCTTGTCCTGGGCAGCCCAGAACTGGACACAGCACTAGGGCTGAGGTCAGGATTCTCTCCTGGCTCTTCCCTGGGTGCACCTCACACACGTGGCCCCTCAGTAGAGGCGAGAGCTGCTGCCTCTCAGGCACCAGGAAGCAGGGAATTGTTTGTGCCTGTCCTGTCCCAAAACCTGACACCTGTTTGCAGGTTTAATAATTAACCCAAACTCCAGCACGCTCTGTGACAGCTACCGTGATGGTGCCTGCCTGCCCACAGCGGTGCTGCTACAGCTTTACCAGTCCTCCACTGCTCCCCAAAACCAGGGAAATCTCCCTGCTCAATTAACAACACCCTGAAGAACTTCCAGTACCAGCTAAACAGCCTCAGTGGGGTTTAAAACACCTGACAAAACAGGATTTGTACAAGTCAGGTGAGCCACAGCACGGAACCTCTCAGGGCTGTGACACCAGCCCTTGAGGTGCTCTGTGGACACAGAATGGCTGATGATCCATGAGGAGATCCGTGAGTCGCTGGCACAGCCACGGACATCACCCAGGAGCTGCCTGGGGAGCATCAGCTGTGGGAACCCACTGTGTTCCACTGAGTGTTCAGCTCCTGGGGTGAACCTTGCCACATCCCCTGATCCTCACAGACAACAAATTTGTCTTCTGCTAAAGAGACAACACTTCCAGCCATGTGCCATTAAATAAAGAGCCTAGGGACTTTTTGCCTTTTTAAGCAGTTTACACTATTTTAGAGAGCTGCTCCCTCGTGCACCCCCTGGGTTGTGTTTAACCAACAGCTCTCTGCTGACTCACAAGAAAATCAGAAGTCAAAACATTTTATAAATAATAAATGCTGCGTCCACTTTGTTTGCCTTTTTTAACCTGTGGGGCTGATATTTTCCAAGTTGAAACATCAAAATCTTTTTCAAAATGAAATGAAATCTGCGATTCTCATACAGATCTGAGATTCTCTCATAATTCCCTGACAGCAGCTGATGAACACCTGAGGAAAAAACCGGTTTTACCAGACCAATAACAAACTCCACGGTGTCTGGCAGCATTTCCATGCTATTATTCAGCACATCTATATATAAAAAAAACATACATGTAGGACTACAAAAATAGTTCCTTAAAAATAAAACCCACCAAAGAAATCTCAAGAAATCTGCAACACAAAGTCCTGTAAGATGTTGAGTGTGATAACCAAAGCCTTTACTCACTGCATTATAAATTCAATTAACTTGATAAATACCACACACATATTGAGACATCCCAACTGCCACTATTTCCCTATGTTAACCCACCCTTATATTGAAAACAGCCAGGGTCACGACTGGATTTGGGAATGACAGATCAGAGTTATGACAGGATTAGTTCTGAGGATTTCCTTCTAAACACCCCATCTGCTACAAGTTGGGGAAGGAGTATGTTGTTTAGTAAAAAAACAGATTGCTAAACTAGATTTGTAATATAAATGTCTTAATATGGGGGTTGATCCAGTGCTAAAAGTCTGTGTTACATTTAGAACCTCCTTAATGGCAAACATTTCACCTGTTCCATGGCTGCCTCTGTGTGCCAGGTATGAGTAACAGCCCAGGATCAGAAATTACCTAATAAGGACAATCTTTTTGCCACCTTTTTCTTGTCAGTTGACTCTGACTCTCATCCTGGCGCAGCAATGAGAGCACAGCCCTGAGGAGGTGTTTTTGTGCAGAGCCAGCATCTGTCCCCCTGTTACTACACTGATTATTAAATTAATTGCTGGAGCTCCTGCAGCAGTAGAATAAAGCAGAACTGTGGTATTTGTGGTGGGTTTCATGGACGTTTGCTTTTCTCACTTCCTCTGTTCTCAGGCTTATTGGCTCCATGTGAACTGTCATGGTACATCAGCCCATCTGCTCCTTTTTCCTGACAAAACCATAGCTGGTAGCACACACCCCAAAAACTGACCAAACACCCACAAAAACTCTTTTTTTTTTTTTTTTTTTTTTTTTTTTCCCTGGGCTTGCCTTCTGTGATAGCAAAATCCTGCTGGGTGACTTGGAAGGAAATGTAATATTGTAGCAGTTCTACAAAGTCACTGTAATGATGAAAAAAGTGCCAAACACCGCCAGTTGTACATCAGAACAAGGTCCCTGACACTCACCCCAGCTCAGGGCTCTCCCTCCAGCTACATGCAAAAGAACTACAGAACTAAACATAACAAAAACTGATAAAGTAGAGTATTTTCATACTTCAATTGTCTCTGCATTAGAATATCCCTGTACGGGCCATTCACCTTCCAGTTGGACTCGATGATGCTTGTGGGTCTCTTCCAACTTAGAATATTCTGTGAAATCTGTGAAGTAAGAAGTAATTTGCATCTGTTGAGTAGTCCTTCATTGACTTATGTGTTTTCAGTAAATTTTTCTGGCTTCAGAAGCCTTTCTTTTCTTCCCTTAAGGAACATAAAGCAGCAAGGTTAAGTAAAGAAGTCATTAAACAACTACATAACGAGGTTTGATGACTTATGAGAGGTAAAACTGAAATCCTCTATATGTAGAGGGAATATTCAGAAATTCAAAGGAGAAATTGAAAGAAATTGAAAGAATTTACTCAAAACATTCAAGCCTTCATTCACCTAATGTGAGTGGGGTTGGCTCAGAGTATGTCTGTACAGCAGCCAATGGAAAATGCATGTATTTTATTCTGTAAATAGGACACTGCTGACAGTAATAGCTGTGTATCTAATATCCATGAGCTCGGCTCCTGTGCTCTCACCCGCACTGTCACCCGGAGACACAGGTAGCATTATCCCCGAGATCAAAACGAAAGATGTTTCGTTTTATTTCGTTTCGTAGGCTCTGCTTAACCCATGAAACAATGTGAAATGTTTCGGCAGCAGAGCCCCGTCCCCACAATGTCGATAACTGACAGAGCTGTAAATCCTCAGCTGTTCACGGCGCCTCACTTCTCATGTCCCCTCTGGGTCCCTCACGACTCCTCTCCGTCCCCCATATCCCTCACATCTCCTCTCGACCCCCTCGTCCCCACACGTTCCCTCACGTCCCCTCTCGGTCCTTCACGACTCCTCTCCGTCCCCCTCAGCCCCCCACGTTCCCTCACGTCCCCCTCAGCCCCTCACATCCCCTCTCGTCCCCCCTCGGCCCCTCACGTTCCCTCACGGTCCCTCTCGGTCCCTCAGGGCCCCTCACGGCCCCGCCCCAGCCCGGCCACCACGAGCGCCCCCGCCACCAGGGGGCGCAATAGCACGCGCGGGCGGCCTGAGAGCGAGAGCCACGATTGGTCAGCGCGGATGGGGCGTGGCTCCAAGGACCCCGCCCAACAAGGCGGCAAAGGGGCGGGGCTGGCCGGGCTGTTCTGCGCAGCCATTGGATGGTACCGGGCCGGGGCGGGGCCGGGGCAGCGCGCGAAGGCTCGAAGCGGTCCCCGGGCGGCGGGAGCGCGGGCGGGCCATGGCGGCGGTATCGGTAACAACGGAGGGTCCTCTTGAGGTGAGTCATGCCGTTCCCTTCCGCTCCGTTCGGCGTGTCGGGTCGGCTGCTCACGGCCGAGGCAGCTCGCGGCTGCCTGCGGCCTTTGCGGCTTCTCGAGCTATGGGCGAGGTGGAAGGCCCAGGAGGCTGAGCGAGGGAGGCCGGCTGTTCCAGTAAACATTCCGATACGGTGCCCTTTACGGTGGCGGTGCCAGTAACCACCAACCTCCTCTGTCCTCCGCGCTTGATCGCGGGCGATCCCGCGCCGTCACCGGGCTCGCCCCTCCTGGCGGACTACAGCTCCCAGCATGCTCCATGCCCGCGCTGCCGGCCGCGGGGCACGCTGGGAAGGCCGCGCTCAGCCGGTGTCCGTGGGCGCGGTGCATGCCGGGAGGGCTGCTGGGCCCGCGGTGGCGGCTTAGAATAAAAATAAATAAATGATTGAATAAAAATCGTTCCGTCTGAATACAGTCACACCAGTCAATGTCAATTCTGTGCTTTTGCTGTGCAAACTCGCACGAATAGTACCCTGTATATGAATAGTCATTTGTTATTGATAAATATGGTAAATATCAATAATAATAACAATAAGTATTACTAAATATATATATATAAACATTGATAGTTAGAATGTAAGCAAACCACATGTGGATTTGGTTGGTAGTGAGGGCCTAGCCAAGGTTTTGGAATTAATTTGGATACCATCTGATGGGACTACATAAACAATATTTACCCCATTTAAAAAAAATAAATATATATATATATATATTTTGCTTTGCAGATTCCACTGGTGGATTTGAACCCAGACTTGCAGAAACCCCTGGACAGCGACTCTGACAGCGGCCAGGGCAGCTGTGAGACGGCGTCCCCAGGCCCCCTTGGCACGGGCACAGCATCTTTTGAGGATGGAGGTCTGTAACTTTTCCATTAATTAAATTTTTCATTTCATCAGTACCTTTTAGGAGGTTCTCCCTGCTTGACCTGTAGGAATCCAAACTCTTCTTATTGCTCAGAATGTGGACAGGCATCTTTAAATCTCTGAAGACTATTTTTTGAACTACAGAAAGAAAAAGACTGCATGGAATGTGTCTTAATTACTTATTCGCTTTCCTGTTTTATTTAAACTATGTAGTGTGATTTTTATTACTATTTCAATGTAAGACTCTACCAGTAAGGATTTTCAGCTTTGCAGGTTTTTTTTAAGGTTAAAAACTTTTAACATCAATTGGGGTTAATTAAATGCTGTTCTTTGGGGAGAAGTGGATTTTGAAAAGTTGAGTTCAGGCTCCTTTGCTGTAGATGGTGACATATGTCAGATTTAACAGATGTAAATTTGGTTGTTTGCTAATTAACTTGTGGCACTTTCCTTTTTTATTTTTATGTGCTTTGCCAGATTCAGAAGAAGAAGAAATTTTTGTGCGCAAAAAAGCAAAAAACCAGAAGGTGCTTCAGGACAGTGAGAGTGAAGAGGGGGAGGATGGAGGCTCAGCTGTGCAGGAAGATGCTTTGGCTGGAGACAAGGAAAATGAGGAGGAAAAGGAGAACTTTGCTGCTGAAAAGAAGAAGAAATCTCATCGGGTCCGCCCAGCTCTGCTGGACAGTGATGACAGCAACACTGGTGACCGGTTGCAGATTGAAAACCTTGAAACAGGGAGGATGTCTGCCTTGCCTGAGGGTGAGCTGGAAGAGAAGAGACCCCAAAAATCTGGGAAAAAGCACAGAAAACATAAACACAGTGTTGAAGAGGAGCCAGCAAAAGAAACTGTTGGAAAATCCAGAAGAAGGAAGGAGAAGGAGAAAATAATGGAGTCCATTAAACAACTGAGAAAAGAGAAGAAGCCTGTGGCAGAGGTGAGTATTTTGGCAGAAAACCTCAGAAAATTTCTCAACTAAGTTCAATTTATTCTTGCTTGGGGTTTTTCTCTTCCAAAGCTTCAGTGTTGTGTCCACATTCCTGCAGCAGGTTTGGGATCCACAGGGATCCATGGAACAAGTCTAACTTGGAAAGTTTACAGATTCATTTCAATGAAATTGCATTAAATTTGCAGTTTAAGGAAGTTCAAAACCTGATGCTTGATGGTTGAATGCAATTTTAAATTAATGTCAAAGAACCAACGGGACCTTCTGAAAGGAATCACAAATAATTTATTCTTCTGGAAGCAGGTGGATGGTGGTGAGAGGTTCCCTTTCAATGACAGTGGATGTCTTCTGGATGACAAGGAGCTCTTTGATAATGGCTTGGAAGAGGAGGATGATCCCCCTGAGGATGAAGAGTCCCTGGAATCCATACGGGCAGCCGTGAAAAACAAAATAAAACAATACAAGGTAACAGTCGCCTGTGATACAAAATTATTGTAAATGTACTATCTTTCAAACTGATAGAGAATAGGTTTAGATTAGATATTGGGAAGAAATTGTTCCCTGTGAGGGTGGGGAGGCCCTGGCACAGGTTGCCCAGAGAAGCTGTGGTTGCCCCTGGATCCCTGGAAATGTTCAAAGCCAGGTTGAACTGGACTTTAGCAAGCTGGGATAGTGGAAGGTGTCCCTGCCCAGGGCAGAGGTTGGAATGGGATGATCTTTAAGATCTTTTGCAACCCAAATCATTCCATGATTACTGGATTTAGTAGGAATTTGTGGCTGAGCAAGTTCTAAAATTCTCTTTGATCATGGTGGAATTGTACTGCTGTGGCAGCAGTGAGGAGAACCTTCTGGTTTTCGTTTTTAAAGATGGAGGGATGCTGTCCTGGCAAGTTAAAAAGATAATGCTGGAGTAGGAGCTTTGGAATCTGCCCTTGTGTGGGGTTTGTGCAGGTTTGTGAGTGCACTTGCTGGCTTTGCTGACCCGTGGTAATTCTGTACAGTTCTTTGTGGTGTGTTTATCCTTGATAGTGCCAGTGTATCAATAGAAATTGTTGAATTTCTTCTTATCCCCCACAGAACAAAGAACGTTTTCCTGATGATGAAGGCTACAAACATGTATTTGATGAGGAGAATGAGGAACCTGTGTTAAAGGAGCCAAAAAAGAAGGTGAAGTCTTCATCTTTTTAAAGCTCTGTATTGTTGTTTGTCGTGACTAAAATGGTTTTGTATGCACAGTGTAGTTTTGTTGTTTTCTTTTTTTTAACTGGATGCTTTATTCTGACTCCTTTCTGTTTGAAAGGGGAAAATAAGCTATTTAAGAAGTAGAGAAAGAGCCCCCTATTTTGTTTCCTGACTGCAGAAGCTTTTCTTTTCTCCCCTTAAGGAGCGGAAAGCAGCAAGGTTAAGTAAAGAAGCCATTAAACAGCTACACAGTGAGACCCAACGACTTATTAGAGGTAAAATTTAAATCCTTTATATGTAAAGGGGTAAAAACTGTTCAGAAATTCAGAGGAGAAATTGAAAGAATTTACCCAGAGGGTTAGAGCCTCCTTTGACATGACATGACTTGTTGAGGGTTGAAGGCTGCAAGACCATTTTTATTGAATGATGTGTTAAAGGTATTTTTGTAACTAATGAAAATAAAGATACTTGTTATCAAATAAAGGGCTCAGATGATGTTTTAAATCTTCTCTCACCCTCTTTCTCTGGCAGAATCATCTGTGTCTCTCCCATACCATGTACCTGAGGCCAAAAGTATTCATGACTTCTACAAGCGCAGACCTCGTCCAGCATGTCAAGGAAATGCCATGGCCCTGCTGAAGTAAGGGCTTAAACCTTTCTCATCCAATTTTCTCATAAACTTTAAGCATCTCTAGCTTTTCTTTTGAGGATAACCAGACTTTCTTAGGCTCCTTTAAATCCATAAAAGTAGGAAGTTAGGAGAATGTCATTGCTAACATCAGGCAATGCTGTTCTGACAGAGTGATACTTTTGAGGTGATCAGGGCCAGGAGTAACTCATATGAAGGAACTTGCTGATGTAGAGTTACTTTAATGGGATTTAGGCTGAACCCAAATATTTTACTTGGACTGTTTCTTCTCTGGGTAATGCGTAGTAGAATACTGGAGCTAGTCACAAAATCCCTCAGGAATTTCATACTGTGATGCAATAACCAATACAAAGCTTTTGTACTTCCTTAAGTTCTCATGATGAAGTTTTCCAGATTTCTGTTCTTCACCTCTTCCTACACATTAATAACAATAATCAGGAAATTATTTCTTCCTCTGTTTGTCCTGAGCCTTATCTCCCTTTCACACTAACCATGTTTCTTTCTGCCTTTGTTAGGTCCTCTAAATACCAGCTGCCCCTAAATGAAGAATCTGTAGCTACTGGGAGTTTGAGCAAGGATTGCAAAGATGGGCCAGTGGAAGGTGATCAGTCAGCAGCTACTGAACCAGAAATGAACCTGAGCAAAGATGTTGATGCTTCTGTGACTGAGCCTCTTGCTGCTGAAGGGAAGAACTTGTCAGAGGACTGTGCTGAGCAGCCCAGGCAGGACAAGGAGGATTCTCCTGCAGTTACAGGGACTGTAACTGATGGTAACACAGAGGAACAGCAGCCCTCCAACTGCCTGAGCACTGACTGTGATGAGCAAAAGGAGACTGAAATTCCTTCAGCATCTGGAGATGCCCTCATGGAAAGAGGAGAAACAGCACCAGATATACAAGGTGAAACAAACAGTCAACAAGTGGGGCCTGGGCTGGTGGCACAGCCTGAAAAAGTGAGGAAATCCAAGCTGGATAAACTTCGTGAACTGGGAATAGACCTGTCCATCCAGCCAAGAATCTGCTCTGACAATGAATCCTTCATAAACCTCGATGAAGCTGATTCAAATAAAGGTATCACTTGTGCTGTAGTCCTGAGCCATGTTGATCTGGGCTCGGCTGGGAAATTCAGAAATATTTAGGTGATAGAATGGTCAGACACATTCACTAGCTAGTGTGGATTCTTTGAGACATGTTAACAGAAATTTAGAGTTGCCTGGTGCCTGGGAGGCTGGGCTGGAAGTGAGTTGAGATCTTGTGAACAAATGGTAGTCAATGGTAAGGTAATTTAATATTAGCTAATATCAATTAAATACAAGCTACAGCAAAAATATTCTGTGGTGATTTATTATTAGTTGAATAGAATGGTTTTGCAGATATTTTAGTATTCAAGATTTAGCTTTTAAACTATCCTTTTTTAAACTTGGCTTTAAACTAAACTTTGGGGGCAAAAAAAAGCTCAAGACCTACACTTACAACAACTTTTAATAACCAATGCTTTTGGATGCTATCACATTGATTTAATTAATATGTATTTAAAGAACTAGAAGCCCTGAAAGCACGTTTCTTGAAGCACACCTTCCAGACATCGAAATCCAAAGGGGAACGGGCCATAAACATGAACATTATCCGTAAGGAAACGACATCTGATGGGAAAGAGGAGCTGAGAGCGGATGTGGTGCCAGCAGTTTTGGCTGCAGAGAGCCTGGAGGAAACAGTCCACACAAAGCCAGGTTGGTGGGAGAGAAGAGATAAGGATTGAGTTGGAAAACACTTTTGTCTATTTTTCTCTCTTATGCTCTGTTTCTCAATGCTGCCCTACAATATACATGGAAGGGATCTTCATCTGTAAGATTACTGTGTATGTTCCCCCTAATGGATAGCTCTGTTTTTAATAAAAAAATTCTTGGTAGGCCACTTAAATAGCAATGGCCTGTTCAGGACTGCCTCAGTCAGATCTTTGTGGCTTAGATTTTTCATGCTTCCATGAGATGCTGTGGCTGCCCCATCCCTGGAAGTGTCCGAGCCCAGGTTGGACAGGGCTTGGATAAATCTGATCTAGTGGAGGGTGTCCCTGCCCATGGCAGTGGTGGAACTGGATAAACTTTAAGGTCTTTTCCAACCCAACCCCTTCCCTGAATGTTTTTCTGTGCAGGTGAAAAGCTCCAGGCCCTGAAGGCCAAGCTGCAGGAGGCCATGAAACTCCGCAGGTCCGAGGAGCGCCAGAAGCGGCAAGCGCTGTTTCAGCTGGACAATGAGGAAATGCTGGAGGAAGAGGAGGAAGAGGAGGAGGAGGAGGAGATGACAGATGAGTCTGAGGAGGAGGAGGAAGAAGAAGAAGAAGAAGGTGATCATGAGGTCTGTATGCAACATTTTTCCATAACCTCATCAGCTTCTCCATTCTGTTTCTTCTCGCCAGTGGAATGGGATTTTTATTCACTACTAATTGTGGAAATTACTAAGAATTCTTCATTGAAGCTAAAAAATTGCTATGGTTGACATATTCAAGGTTTGGATTGTCTAGCCTTGAATTTGTGAGTATTTTCCTTCTTTGTCTAAAGACTATTAGAACCAAATAGAAATATTTAAAATATTTTGATGCCCCTTCCACTTTTTATAAATCCTTGGCTCATTGCTGGAAGGACCAAACAGGTCACATGTCTCACCTGGGGTAGGGTTTGCCATGACAAAAATCATTAAATCTCTGCTGTGTTTGGGGATGTTTTTTAGAATTCAGAATTTCTGCTTGATGAAGCAGAAGAGGATAATGAGGATACAGAAGAGAAACACAGCGAAGATGGGGATAAAGAAACCGACAAAGAGTCAATTGATGGAGAAAAGCTGGAGAAATCTGAACACGGTGATTCTGTTCTAAAACATCCTTCAACAGAGTCTACATTGATGCTTTTTAAGGACAGCTCCTCAAAAATGGGGTAAATAATCCAAGCCTTAAAAATGGTGTCTGAGAAATTTAAGATGTGATCAGCATGTGTAGATTTTTTCATTTAAAGTGCTTTTTATAAGTATTTTTTTTACCTTGGGTTTTTTGCAGTTCATCCTAAATTTATTAGCAAATACCTTTTATGAATTCCAGATATTCTCTTCCTGATGAAAAACTGGAAATGGAAGAAACTGTAGACAAAGGACCTACCAAGCTAGGTAAAGTAGAATTATTGCCCCAGATAATTGCTTTATTTTTTTTAACTTAGCACATATAAAAGTTTTTATTCAAGATTGGTATTCAGTATTTCTGCTATTTCATCACCTGTATATAGTTATACAGTATGATTTTAGAAGTTCAGATTGATGAAATAAATGGGTGGGCTTGAAAAAACTGGAGGGGAAAACCACAGTTCAAAATAGTACTGGAAGAAATATGTAATGTCAGAAATCAATAAGATAAGTAAGAAACTGTAATATGCATCCTGTGAGAAGGAAATCCAACATGACCACAAAATTAATTTTTAGCAAAGTGTCAGTGTTGCAAAATATTATATTGAGGTTTTACTTGATTACACACACAAAAAACGTTAAGCACTATATTTTTAATTTTTTTTTTTTATTTCCAGAGGATGATGATTCATTTTCTTTACCAACACTGGGGAAGGAGAACAGCCACAACAGCAGCTTTGAGTTCATTGGCTCCATGATCCCGTCCTACCAGCCCTGTAACAAACAGGGCTCCAGGGGTGGGAGCTTCTTACCTGCAGCAGGGGGGTTCAGGTCACCCTCCCCAGGCTTCTTCAAAACAAGTTTTATCAGCTCTGCTTCCAAGGTGAGATTCTCAGTCCTGGTTGTGTCATACTGTCACAGTGGGAAGTAAATAAATGTATTTTATCCTGATGATCAGAGCTGTCAAACCAGACAAATGCTTTGATAGCAGTAAGATTTCAGAAGAGCAAATTACCCCTTGGGCTTGTGTCCACACTGGAATGGATAAAAATAACCTAAAACTTTACAGTGTAAATATATTTGTAATATAAGCATCAAACAAAATGTTATAATCTGGCTTTTATATCTAAAATATGTACATCAAAAGTATGGCTTTTAAGAATGCTTACATGGGCTACACAACATCTGATGTCAGTGAGCTCCTGTGGTGAATTGGAGCAGCATGGACATAATTTGACTTTGGTTTGGGTTGGAAGGAACCTGAGAGTTCATCTCATCCCAGCCCCTGCCATGGGCAGGGACACCTTCCACAGCCCCAGGGTGCTCCAATCCAAGCTGGCCAAGAACACTTTCAGGGATGGGGAAGCCACAGCTTCACTGTTCCAGTGCCCCTTGTATTTATATAAGGCTTGCTAAACAACTTACATATTTTTGTATTCCCTTGACTAGAGCTCAGGAAAGACCTCTGAGCCTTCTCTTCCCATAGAAGATTCCCAGGACCTGTACAATGCCTCTCCTGAGCCCAAGAGTTTATTTCCAGGGGCTGGGGAGTCAAGATTTCAATTTTCCCTGGAAGATGACACTCAAAGCCAGCTGCTGGATGCAGATGGGTGAGTGAGGGGTGTAAAGGATGGGGTTTTGTTCCTGTTAACAGAAATAGGATGTGCAGACCAGCAAGATTTTTCTAACTACAACCCTTCTTTCAGGTTCTTGAATGTTGGACACCACAGGAATAAATACCAGTCCTCAAAGCATCAGCTACCACTGGCTAGCATGGATGAGAATGCCATGGATGCCAACATGGATGAGTTACTGGACCTGTGTTCTGGACAGTTCAGCAGCCAAGCTGAGCATGTGCCAAACACCAGCAGCACCAAAAAGCAGAACATGGAGGAGCTGCTCAATCTTTGTTCAGGAAAATTTGTGTCTCAGAGTATGTCCTGAAATCTCTTTTCAGCTTTGCTGGTTATTTGACTTAGAAATTTTTAGCTGAGTTAACTTCAGGTCTGAGCACTGAAGCTGCATGTGGAATTTTGTCTTTGTTGGGAGCATATGCAGTTTTATTTCTAGGGTGTTCTCTGACACTTTAAGAGCAGAAATAAATTGCCATCTTATTGCTTTCTGTAGCAGGTTCTCCAACTTGGGCTTCTTCAGTGTCTTCCAAGGCAGAAAAAGACAGTGACATAGAAGATCCAATGGCAGAGGCTCTGGAGCTCTGTTCAGGCTCCTTTCCCACAGACAGGTTAGCATTGGTTTCCTAAAATTTACAGAAGTTAATTCTGCTAACTGTCTTGTTTCACTCTGAGAAGTGTTTATTTGCTGTCAGTGAAAGTGTGCTTTGTTTTGGAGGTGAAGAATATTGCAAATTGCTTAGCAATTACTCTCTAATTGGCAGCATAAACTGTTTCCCACAGTTACTGTGAAGGGAAATTTTTTTTTCACTGATAGTGAAAGAAACAGTCAAGAACTTTCAATAAACTGAGAAAAGATGATTAAAAGTGGGACTTTTGGAGTCTTTTCTGGGCTGTTGCCAAACTGCTGTAACCAAATGTAAAGTTGGATACTTGGAGTTTTTATTGACTAAATTGGAAAGTGTATGGCTGCCTGACAAAAGGATAGTGAGGCTTAATAAGTGGGGATGTTAAGGGGATCCAAGAGGAACTTGGGGTGGGGGGGGGAAGAAATTTGGAAATTAGTATTTGTCCCATGATTTCTGCAAGTGAAGACATGAAGTCTTAAAACACCAACTCAAATGGGGATTTGGGGCATTTATAGCTAAATGCTGCTGGCAGATTGTAGCTCTGAGCATTCACAGAGAATTGCCTGAGAGCAGCTGATGTGGACATTGAAATTTTGCCTTGATTTACTGGAGGTAAAATGAAAATGCCTTTCTCCCATTTATGTTTTCCCTAGGGAAGAGGAAGAAGAGGAGGAACAAGAAGAGCTTGGTGGTTTTCAGCTTCTAACAGATGATGAGGCCTTTGCAAGTGAAGAGGTGTGAACTGATGGGGGCAGGCAGCTGTTGGATAAAATGGATAATTCCATTTATCTTACTAGGTTTTTAATATATCCATCAATGCAAAGTACCACAGCTTCCACAACAAGCTACTGAAACATTTTTCAGAGCAAACTTTGGATCATTTAAAAGATCTCTTTAATATAATGGTACAATGAAAAATGGAAATCCTCTGAAATATGCCTGATGTTTTAGTGTCTTGTTAATTGAAGAACAGAAAAATCTGTTGTTACAAAGCAATCCACTTTCAGAAATTCCTGATTTCTCAAAACTTTCTCTTTGACAGGATGAAAAAGATGAAGACAGTGCTGCTGAAGAAGCGGAAATTAGTGATGAAGAAGAACTGCTGAGACATAGACCAGGCGTGAAGAAAAAACTGTAATTATTTTTTTAAATCTTAATTACTCAAGAGAATAGAATATTAATAGCACTGGAAATTTAGTTTGGAGTGATTCCCTCTCCAGTAGATATTTATATGGTCTGGTTTTTTACTTTGGAGCTATCATGTTGCATGAATTTAACTATGTTGCTTGTGGGTTATAGATTATTTCCATTATAATTTTTATTATAGATGGAGATCAAAAAGCCATGATAAAAGCAGTGCAAGATTTTTTTGACCAAAAAAAGGATGCAAGCATATTGTCATTCCTCATACCTTAGGATCTTACTTGTTCTAGCATGTAAAACACAGAGCTGACATTTATTGCCATCATCTTTGGAATCTGGTGAATGACAGTGATTTGGGGTGGTACATGATGTCAGGCTATGTGTGTAAATGAGCAAGAACTCAAGGCTTTATCTTTCCAAAAATTATGTGAGAAATTCCTATACATCCTTAGGAAATGTGATCATTTCATGTCAAAAGATAAATCTTGCTTTCAAAAGTTTGGTGTGATGGCTGTTATGCTCCCACACTGAACTCTTTCAACTTTTTTTTTCCAAAGAAAACTTAAAGATTTCATGGAAGAGGAGGCAGAGCTGTCAGGGAGTGATGTGGGAAGCGAGGATGAGTATGATGGTGAAGACCTGAACGAATATGAAGAAGAGATCATCGATGAGGAGCTGCCAAACGAAGCGGAATTGGGAAACCAAATACAGAAATTCCACATGTCAGTGCCATTATCAGTAGATCTTTGGGTGTGTTCTGTCCCCTGGCTCTGGGACAGAACCTGGCTAACCTGTCCCTGTCTCCTGTGCTGGCAGGAAGGCGATGCTGGACGATGACAAGCGCCAGCTCCGCCTGTACCAGGAGCGGTACCTGCTGGATGGGGACCTGCACAGCGACGGCCCAGGCAGGACCAGGAGGTTCAGATGGAAAAACATAGGTGACCTATGATCCAGAGTTAATAGAGGGGGAGAAAGACTGAAAACAGAGCTTGTGTGAAGTAGCACTTAGTGGTCCTCATTAAAGTCTTTCGGGAATAAATTGCTGGGGTGTGATTCTGGGGTTTTGTTTGGTTGGGGGTTTTTTGTTGTTTTTTACTGGCCTCCATTTCAAAATTGATAGCTGACCATCTTGTTTTGTTGCCTAGATTTTGCTTCACAGATGGACTTGTTTCAGAGAGATTCAGATAATGAGGAGGAGAATGAAGAGTTTGATGAGACAGAGGTGAAGTGGAGGAAGGAGCGATTTGAGCGAGAGCAGTGGCTGCGTGAGCAGGTATGGTGAGCTGCTAGAGAGGCTTACTCAGTCTCTGTATCATTGCTGGATGTGAAATTGTTTATTCCTCAAGTTAAACTTCAGTAATAGGTCAGATTTATCAGCTGTACATCATACTGTTCAATAATAGAACAAGGATGATGAAGTACCTAAGAAATTGCAATAACCTCTTACAGTAGAAAGTAAATAAAATTAATTCACATAAAGAAAATAATTACTTAAAATACTGAATGGAATGTCCATTTGTAATACGAATTTTTTCAATTGTCTCCTCTCTGCTACAGAAGGAAAAAAATAAAGAGCAGGAGGAGGAGGAGGAAGAAATTGCTGGAAACAGTGAATTCATGAAACTGGCAAAAAAAGTGACTGCCAAGTCCCTGCAGAAGAAAGGTGAGCTTGATTTTTATTGAAGTGATGAGAAAAAAAGAGAGAGAAAGAGTTGACAAACTAATCTTTCCCCCATGTCTTTGCTAGCCAGCCCAGCAGTGGTGGTACAAGACACAACTCTGTTACCCAGGAATCCTTTTGAAACCTTCAGACCTGCTGGTGACATCCAGGTGGGTACCAGTCCTCAAAAATGGCATTTCCCAACACAGCCAATTCAACTGCCCCTGAATTCTGGGCACTCCTGGTTTGTGTTGTTGTAACATGTGAGTAGAGACTAGATTTTCTCTGAAGAGCCTTATTTCCTGAGTGTTTAATGCAGTTTTTCTTTGCCTTTCAGATTAAAAATGGGTCACTCCTGAACAGACCTAAAGCTGTCCTTCAGAAGCTGGCAGCAATGTCAGATCTTAATCCAAATGCCCCTCGAAATTCAAGGAATTTTGTCTTTCATACACTTTCACCAGAGAAGAGTGAAGAGGCAAAGGAGAAATCAAACCCTCAGGTAAAGATTTGGGCAGCAGGTACTGCCAGTTGTGGAGATTATTTAACTACAGAGGCACTGAAATCTGCCAAGCAGTTAAGAGCACTGCTGACTTAAATATTCCCTATGTGCTCTCACACCAAATATTCCTCCCGTAACTCAGAATTTAAACTTCTTTTCTTTTTTTTTTTTTTTGGACATGTTGTGTATTTTAATGTGTTTGACTGCCCTTAGGTGAAGAAGAGAGGCCCTTCTGCAGTGATAACATCAGCAGCAAAGCGGCCCAGGGTGGAAAGCTCAGATGAAAACAGTCAAAGCAGAAGCATTTTCCAGTACTTGGAGAGCTGAATATTCCTGTTTGGAGCCAAAGGTTGTGTCTCCTCTTTGCCAGCTGCAGTTTATTTTACCAGTCTGCCAGAAATCACCAGACAGGGAAACAAATGGGTGCCACCTTATTCACAAGTTCCAGTAATTTCCAGGCAGTGGTTTTGTGCTTTGTTTTTTCTCAGTCTTCTGTGACAGATGGGAGCACAAAATCCATTCCTGGTTTGGAATGAAATGCTGACTTGGTCTTTCCCAAGCATTAAGGAAACTTCCATTTCTGTGGACTGTCCTCACAGGAGCTGCAGAGGTATCAGTTCCACCTGGAAATGCCATTGGTGTGACAAGGAAATACCTCAGGTAGCTGAAAGCACAATGAAGAAGGAATTTCTGCAGCTCTGGGAGAGAATGAAGCAGTGCTGGCCATGGAAGGACACTTGTTTACACTTGTAGCACAAAGTTTTAGCTGTGGCTCCCTCCAGTGTCTAAATTTTAATGTTAAACATTTATTAAGCTTTGCCTTTTAAGAAACTCTAATTTATCCTTGAAATATTTACTTGGTGGAAAAGGTCCCAGTCTCTTCTGAGGCAAAATGAGAAGGGTTTCTTTCCAAGTTTTTATTACTGTTGATGTCCTTAAATTTGCAGATGAATGTGTGTGTGGAGAGGGAAGAATGTGGGTAACGTGTGGGAGAGGAAAAGGAGGGTTGGGGGTGGTCTTGGCATTGGTGGGGGAAATTACTGGGCTTGCTCTGGTTTGCCCAACTTCAGGCTGTCTTGAACCATCCATTCTGTTGTTTGCATGGAAGCTGCACTCACCCAAGAGAAACCATCCACTGCTGAGCAGCCAGTAAGGAAAGGGCTGCTCTAGAATGAGGGAATTTATAAGAAACTTGAGCCAGAGTTTCCAGCATTCCTGACTTTTCTGATCACAAACTGAATGTGTTGGAGAGCAGATAATGGTGCCACAGGATCCTGCTCTAAGACTGAACATCTCTGGGACTGGATGTCACATGCCTGAGAAGTGTCTGAGCTGTAAATTTTGTAACATCCTGAGCACACGCCCGGTGTGCTGTGTGTAAAATATTTTATTGTACAGTATGTTATAAAGAATTACGGTACTAATCGAAGTGCAACTTCACAATAAAACATGTTTTTAATATTGCAGGCAGTTAGAATTCATTTATGGGATTTCACTTGGTTGTATATGTGTCTTGGGGTTTTTTTTCACCCCATGTTTTTTATTTCTGGCTATGTCTATTTTTTCATTGCTGCCTTTTTTTTTTTTTGTTGCCACAACTCAGCCCTTCACTAGGAGCAGCTGCAATAATATTGGAATACAACAAAAACAACCCCTTGCGTTTATTGGAGTGTGGATTTTCAACTCCTCAAGCCTTCTACTTGGGTTTGCATAAAATTCTTGGCCTGAAAAATGTTTTTTTCCTGCTCCAATAGTTTTGGATTTTTTTAGTTCCTAGACAAAACTTTCTTTATCCTTGTCTTAAGAAGTGTATTTCAGTTCAGTGCAGCAAATCTAATGATTAGAGTACCTGGATTGGGGATGGGAGGTTTAGGGAAGAGGAATGACCTTTCCTCCTTTGTTATCAGGCTTTTCTTGAAGGACCACATAACTAAAAGATTTCTGAACACCCATTTAATTCTTTATCAGTGTTTCATTGCTATGAAAGTTGTACTAATTCAGCACAGATATTTTGGGTGAAAATATTCCAGCTCCAAACTTGGGCATTTTTTTTGAATTTTGTTCCCACTCTGCCACTAGAGTGCAGCAAGGGAATGTTCTTGCTCTGGCAAAGGGGCAGGGCAAAATCATTAAAGCTTAAACTGTGTCTTGACTCCAGGGGAAATTCTTGCAGTTTTCCATGCTCTTGCATTGCAAGGGATTAAATTTATAGAGACCTATAATTGCTACATTTTTTGCATTAGAAAGTGGTAGCTTGAAGAGCACCTTTAGAAGGTTGGCTGAGTCCTGGTGGTTTCCTGGCTTCTCCTCAGCACATGCTACTAGCCATAATTATGGCTTTTATTTTGCTTTCCCTGTAGAATTTTCCCTTTAAAATACATTTTCCTTGTTCCAGAGCCAAAGGTAAAAAAGTACCATTGAGTCTGAAAAGCTTATAAATTGAAATACAAGGAAGGGGAATGTTTCTGGCTGCACTTCCCTCAATACAACTTTACAGTAGCTCAGGGTTTGTGAGTTGATGCTGGAAGCTCTGCATTGCACCCTAAAAATTCTTTGCCTGGGAACATATTCCATGCCAGGGAGTGGGAGCAGTGGGAGGAGGCCAGGGACAGGTTCTGTGGGAGCTGGAATATCAACAGGAGAGTTGAGCCAGAGCTGGGGGCTTGGGCCTGATCCTCACCTGTGCTCCCACCCCTGCCCTGCTCCCATCCCACCCCAGGCTCCAGCTTTCCCAGAGCTGCCCCCCTGCTCCTGTCTGACACATTAACTCAGCTTTGCCTTCTCATTTTCAGGTATTGATTCAGCTCTCCCCTCCTGGCATGGACATGAGGCTGCTGTGCTAACAGGGAGAAAAATCCTGATGGTGCTGGAAGTGCCAGGAGTGGGCTGGGAAGGAGGGAAGGGCTCAGGGTGGTGAGGGGTGGGGATGAGGGTCCTGCATCAGGCACTGCTGCAGCTCAGCCTGAGCACAAGCTGCTCAAAGGTTGGATTCAGTGATCCTGGAGGTCTTTTCCAACCTCAGTGATTCTGTGACATGGTGTCTGCAGGGCTATTCTGGCCTGAAGAAGAGCTGATTCCACTTCCACTTCCTTTTTTGTCCCTTTTTTTCTGCCTTGGGTTAACTCAGAAGAGTAACAGCTGAGAGTTGTGATAGGTGATGTTTGGGTTTGACTTTGGTGCAGAAGTGGCTGCAGCCTGAGATTTTAATCTGAGTTGGGTAGCTCTAATAACACCACCTCTCTGTGCCTCAGTTTCCCTTTCCCACACAGGGGAGAGCAGGATTAAAACCCCTGGGCTCTGAGTTCCTGATCCTTGACTGCACCGTGGGAGCCTTGATAAGAGCAGTGCTGCTAATACACAACGTTATCTGCTGAGTTTGCAGAGAGAATGAGCTTTTGGGAACCCAAATGATAATGGAGAAATTTTAAAAAAGGACTTAAAAGCAGAGGGAGGAGCAGCCCTAGGTGCATGGTGAAGGTTGACATTGCAGACACGTTTATAATCCCAGCTCCCGCCGCCGCGCGGCTCCTCGGGGCTCAAGGCACTCACTGAATTATGTTTTCTTTCCCTTTTTTGCCAAGAGACTGAAAAGGGGAGAGAAAAAAAACTATTTGTTTGTCTTGTCTAATTTAATTTATGTTATTTATCAAATAGACAGGTTATTTGGGAAACCAGATGGACCCAGGCTAAAATCATCTGTATTTCCAACATGTGAAAAATTATGTTGGAGTGGACACATGAAAGGCAGCGTGGAGCAGGTTTGGTGAGCACCCACCACGTGAGTTCTGCACCTCATCTGTCCTGGGCCTCTAATCAGTTGTCCCAGACCCATTATGAGGGTTAAAGGACAAAAAAACCCTCAGGCATCCACGGGGGTGTCTTCCAGAGCAGCCATGTCACAATTATTTACCTTCCCTGGCTTTCACTCTGCTCGTTTGCTGGTGCATCCCTTCCCCAGGGATGGATGGGGTGGGTTTTTGGGCCCAAATAAATGTTTTAGCTGGGTTTGGGAGCAGAGCAGGTGACAGTTTTTGGTGTCTGGTTTTTTTTCTCCTTCGGGTGTTCTTGTTGGAAAAGGAAAAACAGGAGATGGGGAGCAGCGAGGATGGCTGAAAGGGAATTGATAATGCAAGAAATACAGAAATAAATAAGAAATATAATAAAATTACTGTAGCTAACGGGTTGGACACCTTGATTGCTGCTGTATTCCCCAGCAGCAGAGCCCATCACTGACCTTCCCTGAGCCTGAGGGCAGCCTGGCATCCAGGGGTGCTCCTGGCTGTGCAGAGTCCAGACAAGCTCATGGCACAGAAAACAGCTCTGTGAGACCTGCAGGGTTTAGTGGGTGACCTGTAAAGCAAAAGTTTCATTCTCTATTAAGTGTTAGTCATTAATATTAATTCCAGCTCTGCACATGCTCTGTGCAGACAGATGTTCAGTCCTTGGGGGTTGTTATTTTCTCTTGTATCATCCAGAAGCCAAATTTAGGGCTGACTCCAGCTCTGCTTCTCCAGGCAGCAGAGATCTAAACTAGCTGTAATTAAAGAAAACGACATAAAAGATTGCAGGATGTGGGAGGGAGGGAGATCAGCAAATCTTATAGCTTTGCAAGAGATTAATTTTATTTTTAGCTAATATTTTTCACTACTCCTCAGGGCTGTTTTCATGCAACATGCTCTGTGCTGCTTCCCTTGCAGTGCCCCATTGATTTTCAATATTTGATGGTGTTTGTGCACGTGGCCACGGGGATCAGTATCCAAGGGGCACGTTCATGTGTGTCCTCACACCCTAAAAGCCACCTGTGCTATTCCAGCCCTCACCTTTGCCATGGGGATGCTGCACAGAGCCCAGAGTTCCCACTCCATGCTGGCATGGCTGGCTGTGGCTTCAGCCCCAAGGTCCCAGCTGGAAGGGGACACAGCAGCATCTTCCTGCACTGCTCAGTTTCCAGCTGCCACTTCACAGACACTCATTTCTGTGCAGGAAAAATAATTAACCACCCAGGCTCTAATGCCATCTTTCTGGCAGCTCAGGATTCAGAGGTGGCATTTCCACATTCCTACTTTACATGAAGCCTGAAAGAAACCCTCAACCTTTCCCAAATAACCACCAGCTTACAGAAAAAATGGCTTTTCCTTCCTCCTGCTCTTCAGTGAGCCTGGATGGGGCAAAGGGGTTTAATTATGTCTGGGAATGTGAAGTTCAGGAGCTGCCACTTGGGCTGGCTTTTTCCCAGTCCCAGCTCCAGGCTGGCACTGTGCTGGAAAGAGAAATGGCTGTGGCTCAGTGAGACACCCTGAGCCCCCTGGCTGGCACCTTGGGGTGCCTCAAGGTGCCTCAAGGAGCATCTCAGACCTCCCAAACGAGGACCAACAAAGAGGTTCTGGCATCCAAGACATCTCCCATCCCATCTAAGCTCTGTGGCAGAGCCATGGAGACCTCAGCCAGCATTCCCTGCAGGATGCACATCCCAGCTCTGCCTGTGCCAGCACAGACACTCCAACCAAGGCAGCACCAACCCATCCAGCCACTGCTGTGAGAGGATAATTAAATCAACAGGCAATTAAAGCCTCCATGTGGTCCCCATTTTGGGGGATGTGAGGGCAATGCTTGCAGTGCAAATCTCCAAGTGAGGCATCCGAGATGAGCTCACAGGCAGCACTGGGCTGGTTTTGGTGTCCTTTGCTCCACCTACAGATTTGTGATCTTCAGAGCTGGGATGACATGAGCCCCAAAGTATGAAAACATCTCCCGAGGTGTGACTGCAGCCAGCCCCCAACCTGGCCCACAGCATTGCTCCATCCATCCCCTGAGCTGCACAGGGAAAGGAAAAGGAAGGAAGGGAAGATTAGACAGCATCAGTGTGGTTGGCAAAGACCCCTGAACACCTGCAGGGGCAAAGGCAGTGTTGGAGGAGCTGGGTTTGCACTCAAGTGTTGGAGGAGCTGGGTTTGCACCCAACTCAAGTCTTGAGGGCTGGGATTTGTCCCAGTGGCTGGGCCTTGCCCTCGGCTCCTGCTAGAAGTGAGCGACACTGCTGGAGTCTCCAGCTGGAATGGAAACTGGAGATGCCAAACCAAATCCCATTGTGGTTCTGGTGATGACCCCAGTCTGCTGAGGGTGAGGTTGACAGGTGAGCCAGGCATTGGATCCATTCCCTAAAGCTCCATCCCAAGAGCTGTGCCACAGCGGCCATGGAGTGTTTTTAATTCAAAGTGCAGGATCTTACAGCAAAATCCTCACACAAATTTTGCCAGGGCCGCTATTGAGGGCATGGGGCTGACGGTGTCCCACTGCCCAGCGTGATTCCCAGCCATGGGGACAGCCAGAAGGGGACACTGCTCTCTCTGCCCTGCTCCCCATGGTCCCCCCAGCTCTGGGGTCGGGGCTGGCTGAGCCGGCGTTGCCGGGAGCCACACGCACATCCTGCAAGGGGAAGAGCCTTGCTCCCAACATCTGCTTGGCGTTTGTTTGTCTTTCATTCCCATTCCTGCCCTGCCTCCCCCTCTGCTTTCATCCTTCCATCTGCACAGGCCTAAAAATAGGGCCGTGGCCAGACCGGGCCTGCGCCTCATCAGCCTGGCGGGGTTTTGGTGTGATCCCATTTCTGGCCTGACAAGGTGGGGACAGGACTCACCAGTGTCCCTCAGATGCCACTTTCCTGCCACAGATGCTCTTCAGGGGTGACTGCACCTCAGACTTCTGCACTGTTCTCTGTTCCCAGCCCAGAATGCTCAATCCTGGACATGGGGGATCCCAAAATGCTCAATTCTGGACATGAGGGATCCCAAAATGCTCAATCCTGGACATGGGGGATCCCAAAATGCTCAATCCTGGGCATGGGGGATCCCAAAATGCTCAGTCCTGGACATGGGGGATCCCAAAATGCTCAATCCTGGGCATGGGGGATCCCAAAATGCTCAATCCTGGGCATGGGGGATCCCAAAATGCTCAGTCCTGGACATGAGGGATCCCAAAATGCCCCC